>NC_043753.1:8355175-8703508 GCF_902148845.1 Salarias fasciatus
TAGAGATGAATGAATGAAGCTATCCAACACTTGATCTGGAAATTAGCGATGAGGAGACAGAGATTGAGAAGATGGATTCGGTGAAGTCATCTGAAGCCATCATCATTTTTACTAAAACGCAGAGACAATCATTCATTCGTTGTAATCGAAGTTTCTCACGTTTTCATTTTTTCTGAAGATGGTGTCTTCCTGTGGCTCCAGCACCAGAAGACCATTGCATCTGTCTTCTACTGCTTCTGTATGGGTAGATAAGTTGGTATAGTTACAGATTTTACAGATAGAACAGGGAAACTCCACATTCAAACCTCCAACATGGTTTCAAACTCATGACTTTCAAGCAATGAAGTGAGCATACCGACCACTACTCTCCAAGTTGAAATCATAACATCACACCACCTCATTTTGGCTCATTTGAACAAAGTTTTACCCTGAACCTTATCAGTCGTTCGTGCGTGCAACATGTGTGTCTTGTTTAATACTTGATCATTAAGACTGTTGTGTTTTCAAACTGTGCTAACAATGGGGAGTGCCACAGCGCCATCGGTGAATTGTTAATTCCTGTAACACGTCACAGTAATCACCTGTTTGTTTATGGGGGCTGATGACAGCAGGGAAGACGTTGCCTCACTGTGATTAGTGAGGAGTCGTACAAATTGCTTGCAGCTGCCGTCACTCGTGCGCTCACAGGTTTGATATCCAGTGCGCTCTTGTGGAGCATGATGAACTCAGTGAGTAACTCAACCCTAATATTTCTACTTTAACTACAAGTTCCATTACACCGTAGATTTTCTGGTTAGCATTTTTAGCACCCCCATTTACATAGTAATGAGAAATGCCTCTATGCATGGAGCAGAAATTAAGACTTTGTAAGTTTTATAGCAGGATAAACAACAGGGAGCCGAAGTCTGAGTCTAAAATAAAACTACATTCAGGACGAAGGTGAACAAAGCACATCATATTCCAGCTAATAAAAAGACAATGTAATAGTTTCTCAAACTTCTTTACCGACAACTGAAAAGTGACCGCAGAAGACCCAGAGAGTCTGTTTTTCTGGAGATGAATCGACGTTTTCCTCATAAGCTTCCACTTTCAGCTTATGCAGGGAGACAATCACATCAGGGACTAATTAGTGCATGAAGCCTTAATGTTGAGGAAGAGACTCAGGTATGAGTCTCTTTGTCTGTTCAGTAGGTGCCCGACATTAGCTCCAAGCTCCGGAGAGGATTGTTTGTTGTGCTCGGCAGCAGGGCCACAGTCCCTCGTGGAGCAGAACGACTCATTCTCTATTGAGACAATGTCTGTAAACTTCAGCGAAAGTCATACAAAGTGTGTTAAGAGGCTTAACAGAATAAAAGGTGACTAACTTGTTCAGCTTTTTTCATCTTTGGGAACTTTCAGAAGGAAATGTGTCTAATATTAATGTCCAGGTGACGGAGTTGTAAACACTTCATGGCTTCAGTGATCTGGGTCTCTCTCTGAGTTATGGTCCTTCAGGAACTGGGTGGTGCACAGGTGAAAGTCGGGGCCTGTTTTTTGTTCAGGCCTAAAGGCTTTCGCACATTATTTCCCAAACTGTTATGCTTTCTTTCATCAATCTCATGTCTATAACACCAGAGCACATTTTTCAACTTTAGGGGCTGGTCTGCTGACCAAATGGCTGCAAACGGAGCAAACGTGATATTGGTGGCAGCTGTGGCTGACAGAGTGGTCATCCCTCAACTGGACGGTTGCATGTTTGATATCCCATCTCCACTGTGTCCTTGAGCAAGACGCTGAGCCCGTTGCTTCTCTTTTCTCTGTCAGGTGTCATCATCTGAATGAGCTGGCCTGGATTTATTCTGAACTCTAATTGAGCGTCTGCTGCAGACTTTCACCTCCAGCCGAATGAACAGTTTAAATATGAAAATACTGGATGATATTTTCCACCTCTTTTTATTTGGCGTGTCTAAAAACCTGTGAGAAATATCTCGATTGGCAGCACTCCAGTAAAAATGGAGGGATCGTAACTGAACGGGGTTTTTAGACGTGAACCTCAAGAGAGGCACACAGTGTTCTCCAGCCAAGTTTCACACTGTTATCAACCTGCAGAAATCTGGGAAACGAGTAAATGCCTCATGCACACAGGCTGACGCACAACAGAACAAAACAGGAACTTAACCGATTTTAACTTGAAGGCTTTTTGCATTCGCACTGAGAATAAACATGCAACACTTTTTTTTGGCAGTGCAAATAGATCTGAGTGAAAGATCTGAGAGGAAAGAAACGCTGTTTTTTTTTTCATTATCTTCTCTTTATGAAGCACATATAAAAATATTTGGAGAATGTCATCCCTCAAGTGCCGCTGAAGGGGATTTCAGGGTTGTTGTTTTTTCTCCATTTTCTGTGACTTTTCAAAAGCGTTCAGCACCAATATATGTCATTAACAAACAATGAAAACTGGATGGAAGTGTATGGAATGTTTTTTTTTAGAATTTACAGCTTCACAATGTTTCTAAATGAGGTGAATTTCTCACTAGATTATGTCAGTCTCTTGTGTTTTTCTTGATAACTACTTAGCACACTTTACTGAGGATAATAAATCCCTATAGTGTGTGTGAATACAAAATCAACAAACATGCTCATTTGTCACGATTGCATGCATCCTCTGCGTCCGGATTCTGCTCATGCTTTTGAATGTTCGGCATGCAAGCACCTAATTCAGTGTATAATTTATGTCGTGTGACTATAAAATTTAGGATTAAAGATGATTCATTACGATATAGAGCATAGATAGAAAGAAACATGATTTGTTACATTTTTTTTACATTAATTCCATCAAACTATGGCTCACATTTTAATTATTAATTGAAAAACCCATCCGTGTCTTTAACATGCACTGAAATGAACTGTAATGAAAATCTACTGCTTTGGTGCTTTCCTCTCGGTTTCATTTTCGAACAGTTGTGCATTAAGTGTATTAAGTTACACATATTCATCTTCGTATGAAGAGGTTTCATTTCAGAATTGAATAATAGAATAGAAATACTTTAATAATCCCTTCCCCATGTAACTTTACATTCGTCACAGACTGGTGAAGAGAGTGTGTCCCCGCTCCTTCTCGGCAGAACTTCTTTTTCAGGCTATGTGGGTCAGCTGTCTCAGTGACGGTGCTTTTCTGAACTGCTTTTTTTTTCCCTTTCTTTCTTCACCCTCCTCAGATCTTCATAGTTTATTCCATCATGTCAAAGAGGTGAAGCAGAGGAAGACACTTATTAGCACATTTACATGTTTATTTCCTTGAAAACAGTGAATGCGACGGGATTATCGCTGAGCATTTACTGATTTTTAAAGCTTGAATTCGAAGGTGTTCAGTCTCCCCCATTGTAGTCACTCACTGCCAGACGAAGATGCCACATTGACAAGTCACTTTGCATCTAGAGGTGGAAATCTCTACTTTTATAAAGTACTTAAAAAAAAGAAAAAAAGAAAACAAACCTCTGCCGCACAAACTTTGGGGTAAAACAACTTTAATGAATCATTAGCTTGAATTTGAAAGGATTTTTAGTCTCTTTGATCTTTTATTTCCAGTTCACCTTCACATACTCCAGAGTCATGAACATTTATAATATGCAAAGCCTTCCTCCATTAAACCACACTCGATGTGAAAGCTTCAAACCTTAGAAGCCTCTGACCTCAAACGCTATGAAAAGCAGTGCCAGCTGGCTCGACTGGCCCCGAGGTCTTACTTACACAACCTACTGGAAAAAAAAGATCGAAGTGGGGGAAAAAAAAAAAAAAAAAGAAAAAAAAACCCAACAGATATACACCTTACCTCTCAAACGCTCAGAGATATAAACATAAATCCACATCCATCCTTGACCTGATATGCAAAATGCAATTAAAGCTGCATAAACAAACTGCTGCAGGACGCGCGGCTGCTCATCCCGAAGATATAAGGGTGTTAAGGGTGAAGGAGGCAGTAAAACATCGGGAGAACCATCACTGCTCCAGTATTTTCTTTGATAATCCATTCTGCTGCTTTTGACAAAAGATAAAAACCTGGGGACCCATTTCCCCAACAAATATCCTCATAGGGGCCAGTGAGATATTACCCCCGGCCTTATCTCCCAAACATATGGGCAGAGCTTTGATAGATTGTGGCTCCATAAGAAAGAAATCTTTATTCACGGGTTGACGGTTTAATCCATGTTAACCTCCCTCACTGTCTCACACTTATCTCACCATTCATTTCTTTTTGTCCCTATAAAAGCAAAATTTGGCCCTCTTCTGGAAACTTCACGCCACTTTTTAATTAATCAACATTTGATTTCTTTTCTCTGCCGAGTCCCGCTCTGTAAAGTGTCATGTCTGCCTAATTTCCTATCAAGTAACTAATTGCTCTGAGATTGGTTTTTCCAGTCATGGATGAAAAATTCCTCTTCTCCAAATCCCCCCCTTTTTTTTTTCTTTTTTTCCTCCTCCTCCACAAGATTTATCTTCATCACAAATTGCACGGCTATGGACGCGATAAGAACATGGCGTGCACAATAGAACGACGCCGCATCAGTGGAGGATATCGTGTTGATTTTGTGTCATTAGCCTGGGAAGGAGGAACGGCGGCGCGGTGCACATGAGCGGCGTTATCCATTAGGGGTCAGATCCAGTGCCATCCAATCGAATGGGATCCTTAATTACACATAGGAAAATTGGTTAATTATGCAGCTAAATAATTTAGAGGAAGTGAATAATTTCTTGCCCTCGGGGCTGTTTATTGACTTGGACATCATCAGCTGTGCAAAAGTCTGTTTGTGTTTGTTGCAAACCTGATTATAAAAACACTGGATGTTTGCTGCCCAGCCAATATTTGTGCACTGGGGACTATGTGGGAAGTACAGGGCCTGAAAAAATGTTTCAACCCCCGGTGTTTGGTGGACTCTATTGTTCGTTTATCCATATTTAGCCCAGATATAGATAGCCTCTTTTTATGCAAACTTATTCCCACGGATTCAACCCATAATAGATCAATTATATTTGAGAGTTGTTTCGAAAAACAACAAAAAAAAATTTAATTTCCTCCCAAGAGTGTTTGGATTCATGACGCTAATCTGACTAGATCCATTCAAAACATGTGATGAAATTATCCATTAGGATTGTTTCCCTTCATGAATATGGGATATTGAGTGTCTGTTCTGGATCATGCAAATACTGGTAGAAGTTCATGTTTACTGATTAATGTCCAACATGCGATGTGAATTATTAATTCTGCAGATATTTTTCTTGTTAATGTCTCTGCTGGCGGGCAATCCCTTTTGTTTGTGCCCTTAATTGAATTTACATATTTTTTTTTTTTTGCCTGAACTTCTGACTCTTTGACATCTCCTACATTTCTTTTTTTCCTCTAAATTCAGACTTATTTGCTGTAGCGCTCACCGATACTTGACAACTTCCTCCGTAAGAACTCCACATTGTTTTGTCCTTGTGGGATCATTCTTGTATAAACAGGGTTTAAAGCATGCCGTTTGAATAGTACTGTCTGTGCACCATGTCACTTGTGGCGTTGGTCTGATAAGCGAATTGCTTGTATAAATGCATGCTAAGTGAAATATATGAGTGTGCAATTTAACATTTTTTATGCAGAATCTTTGTTAATCGGACCCTTAGTTTTTCTAAGCGAATCAGTCTTTTTGACACAAATTGATGCTCAATGTTTCCCACAGCGAGCTTTCTTAAAAAAAAAAAAAAAAAAAAAATGTCAAAAACAAGTTGAAAACAGCTTCACAACAAGAAAAAAACTCAGCTTCTTTTGAAGACATTTCAGTGCCCTTTCTTCAAATCCTTCCTGCCTGACAAATCCTAACATGCTTCAAACTTTGTACTTACAGGCAGTTTTACAGTTTCGGGTCATTCGGCTGCCACATGGAGGTAACCACACATCTTTCACAGCAGCTCCGGCTTTATCCACACTAGAAGTCCCACTTCTGACTTGTTTACAGAGACGGCCCTTTCGGGCAGGTGCTGGTTGATTCTGTTGCCTGAGGAAAGCAACGTTGACACTTTGGGAGACCGGGAGTCGTCAGAAAGTTGGAGTTTGTCTGTTTTCTCTTGGCAGCAGCACCAGGAGGGGGAAAGATTTTGTGAAGAATTAAGGGGAAAAGCACAAAACAAATAATAAAGACGGCTTCTGCGTTTGCCCGATAAATAATTTTCGATTCAAATCAAATAAAAATGCATGCAACGCAACCCTTCAAACGGGAACTGAGAGGAGCAGCCAGCCAATGTCGGCTGAAGGGAACCTCTGTGCTAGCTTGTGTGACCTTTGCCGCGGGCCAGCCTCAGGCTCACTCACACATGTTGAAAGGAAATTCCAAGCCCGTCTCCATTTTCCAGTCCGAAATAATAAAAAGAAAAGAAAAAAACCCCACGGTGATTCTGTGAGGAGAGAGAAAATTGGTGATTGTTAACGAAGAGTCGAGACGTTCATCAGCCTCTCCCCTCGTCTTTCTCATGTCTGAGGCAAACGGCGCCGAACGAGAGCGCGACGCTCAGGAGGAGTCGGATAACGGGCGATGACTGGCTTCACGTTGTCGTCACGCTCTGAAGATCTGAAGGGTTTCGCTGCGGACTGAGGAAAAAAATCACCTGTGACAGACTTGGCCCTGCTTTACAAAAAAAACCCTCCATTATCATGCATTCTGGATTCGACCCGGCAGCTTTGACCCCCTGCTGAAATAATGACACCACTTTGAAGTTGAAGTTTCTGAACTCCTCAGTGTTTTAAGCGATACCTGTGAGGTGATTCTTTGTTCTTTAATGGATGGAAAGTTCCTTCTATTTACAGTCGGGGTGACATGAAGATGCAACGTCTGGCAACTGAGGTGAGATTTCTCTCGTTCAGCGTGGCAGGGTGCTTGTTTGATAATGTTGTGTAATTGTTTCGAAACGGAATAAAATGGGCATAGCAGAAAAACAGAATTTTTTTGGTTTGATGGAAAACCGGTTTGAGTGTCTGTGTTCTTGCGACATTTGACATTTGACATGCAGAAGCGGTTCTAAAATAATAGCTGGCTAGAAAGTTCAAAAACTTCCCCCCTCTGTCACAGTTGTCCCTCTTCTGCATCTGTTGCCAGTTCTCCAGCCTTCTGTCTTCCTTCCTCCCTTTCACCCCTCTTCAAAACTCCCTTCCACTCCTTTAACGAGGCCTCTTAAGCGCCAACACCTGCCAGTCCCGTGGTGGCTTCTGGGAGCAGTAGTTTTGGAGGCTGACGGCCATCTTGAGAACTGAAAGCAACTTGCAAACTTACTTTAATACCAGAGTTGCCTTTGTTTTCGTGTTGTTGGAGCTTGAGCGTCACTTTCCGTGCTGCACTTTTTGTGGTTTCATTTAATCTTTTTGCCTCGTGGGATCATAATAAACATCAACAAACACACTTAAGAACTTCAAGTTTAAAGCGCCATTAAAATTTCTTAGTGTTATATAAAGGGCGTGTGCAGGAATTTCCCTAAGCAGCCCCGGCTTTGCAAATAAAGCGTCACGGCTGAACAAATAATGAGCCAACCCAGAAAGAGACGAGCTCCTATAGAGGTTCTCCCAGACACCCAATAAATTGGGAAGTTGGCCATGAAGGGACCCCAGAGAAACGAGCTGCAAGGTTGTAGTGTTTTTAAGGCAAATCTGTGCCTCTGCAGCGATGTGGAGAAACAAAAATATCTTCTACACTGATGCAATAAATGATTCAAGTTTTAGTGACAAGATTTCAGCTCATTAGTTTATTTGTTTTGGATTGCATTAACAACCTCACAACCTCAGAATTCACCTGCTCAGGCTCTGTTAGCACATGGACTAAATGTATTGTTTTTTTGTGACCAGGATAAAGCTGCATTTACGTGATGTTTGAAGTAAAAATTATGTTTGTTTGCATGAAAACAGCAAAAATGCTGAAAATTTTGGCCATCGTGGTTTGCGCTTGTGGAAGCACTCATGAAAAGTTCAACCTTGGGAAACATTTTCAAAAAGTTGTATTTTCATTTGCTCTGAGCATCAGTCATTTAACCAGACACCCACGATACATCAAAAGTCTTCTCTTTTCATTTGGAAATGTGTTTTCAACAGGGCCTCTGCTGTAGGCCCACTCAGTTTGGGAAACATGTCGGGACGCGTGTCAGTATGTGTCTTTGCATGTGATCCAAATAATTGTGTAGTGAATGTACATTTTATTGGAAAAGCGCCAAGTTGTTGATTTCCTCACACACCAGCTGAAACGCTATTGACCGCAAAGACAGTGTGCTTCATTGATCCCTTTGGGGAAATGACTTCTGTGCTTTTAATCCATCCTACGCATGCTTTCACATGTTTAGGAGCAGTGGACGACCGCAGCACAGCACAGAGAGGGTCAGGGGGTGTTGCTCAGGAGTCAGCAGTGGGATTCACACTGGCCAACCAATGATTCCCAAGTCTGCTTCTCAAACCTCCAGACCATGCTCAAGAAGATTTAACCGTTTTGTTTGCATGAAGATGGAGATCAGATAAATATTGTGCACTGTGAAAGCCTTATTGATTCCATCGGAAGTAGACTTCTTCTACTTCTGAAAACACTCACAGATGACCCAGTTTTCACTGCACCTCCTTCCAATGGCAGTTTTTAACACATTTTTTTTTTTTGTCAATTTAACTAAATTGAACCCGATAACTACATGGAAATGGCTAATTGTGTGAATTATGTGACGGCGTCATTGAACTTCTTTTACTGATGAGTTGATAACACTGGTGAGATGAGCAGGTTCCTTGAAATCAAGAGCCTGGATTAGTTAGGATACTTCAATAAATTCCAACATTTCCACATTTAGGACTGCATTTGTCAGAGTGTTATAAAATGGAATTTTTCTTCATATTCTGGCCCTAATTTTGAAGAAGCTATCAGCGCTTCTGGTACAATTCACAACAGCTACCAACACTTAAGCAGATTAAATTCATGTCTTTGTGATTTGTCAGTTGTTCTTCCAATTAAAAGTGCTCTTTCTGTCAGTTGATGACACAATTTTCCTCAATTAATCAAGATTCACCTCAATTTTAAATCGCAGAGCATGAATGCACAGTGCATGGAGACATTATTTATCACGATTCAGCCTTTTCCTCTGTTGCTATGGGGTCATCAAACACTCATTTTACTGCAATAATAACTCCACACATTATTTAGCATGCATATGAAAGCAGCTTGTAAAAAAAATAGTATTTATCTGAAAGAAATCTGATATATTAACAGAAGTGTTTAAAAAAAAAAAAAAAAAGAAAGGCTGAAACAGCCTCCAGGTTCCTCAATGCTCCTTGTCTGTTTTTTTGATTTGTTATAAGCTCCGGGTTGCACTCAGGCGCCTTCCTGAGAAGAAAAAAACATCAAAAAGTTAACAAAAGGGAAAGCGATACGGGGAGAACTGAGCGAGGTGTAGCGGTTGGGTGTGCGGCTGCCTCGGCTCCGTCCTCTGCCTGGTGATTCATAGCGGCTTTGGAGATGCCTCCCACCACCGTCACCACACGCTGCGCTCTGCACTCACTCTGGCAGGAAGCAGAGAAATGTACAGACCGCTCACCAATCCACTCATATGGATTTCAGGACTTTATTGAGCATTAAAAAATATACACCAAGGAAAATACCCATTTTCCTTTTTTCCCCCCCTCCAAATATTTATGTTCCTCCATCACAAAATCAGATTTTTTTAATACTTCCAGACAATCATCCAAAGTGACAAAATGAAAAAAAAAAACAAAATGGGGGAAAAAAAATTAAAAATAAGCAGTTTGTTTTTTAGTTCAACATCAGAAGTTGAAATCCACTGAAACAGTTTGAAAGCATTTCTGTTTGTTCGTGTCGTTTGTCCGCTGTAAAATCTGAGGAAACGAACAGATTTGGTTTTGATTCACAGACTAGGTCGTCACGTCTGACTCCACCTCCCCGTAGAGTTCTGCCAGTTTCTGGAACTCGGGCCCCCAGTCGTCCAGGTAGTTGTAATCCTGCTCCGACTGCGTGCCGGGAGAGTCTAGCGGGCTGATGGAGCCCGTGGGCGAGCCCTGGCCCTCGTACGCGTAGGTCTGCAGGGAGTCGTACGGCGGCACGCTGGTGTCCATGTCGGCCTCCACCAGTCTCTGCTTGATGAACTCGTGCACGTCCACCTCGTCCGGCTCCACCGACGGACTCCGGCGGCTGCGCGGCGGCCCGCAATGTTTCCTGGCCTCCGGCCGAATGTCCCGCCGGAACTTGAGCTCCTCGGCGGCGGCCGGGTTCCGCAGGGCGATGATGTCGAAGGCCTCGGTGTCCTCCTCGCCGCCGCCCTCGTCGTCGTACGTGACCACGTTCTCTCTGATGTCCTCCTCCGAGATGATGAGGGGCTCCTTTTTGCTCCGCCTCAACGTGATGAACAGAACCACGATGGCTGAAAGACAAAATTACTACGGTCACTGCTTATGGAAAAACAAGTACACTGTAGAGAAAAAAAAAAAAAAAACGCAACAACATAAGCAGCAAAAGAAGCTAAAAACACATTAAAAAAACAAACAAACATAAACTGCTAAATTTAAAATCCGTTAGACGGTAATGTGATAATTCATTGAATATGCAATAACTGACATAACTTTAAATAAAAAAAAAAACAATAGCTGAAATACACAAATGGCATATTTTGTACCACAGCATATAAATTATATATGAACAACATACAGAAGGAATAAATAATCTAAATACTTGATAAAGCCACTAATAAAAACTGATCAATTATCTTAAATAAATTAAGCCTGAAGACAATAAAAACTGAGCTATTATAAAAATTTAAAGTCAGTCAAACCAAGATATTAATAAAACAAACAAATTACAAATATTATTCATTAAAATTAACACTTTGCTGCAACTGTTTTGCCAAATATTGCAACTGTGTAATAGTTTGGATTTATAACACAACAGTTTCAAGTATATATTTTGTGTTTTTTTGGGTTTCACAGCACACAATGTTTCCAATTATCCAGTAATTCCCTTTTTCTAGGGGACTGTATTGATCACAACAGCACACTTAGCGAACGTGGAAACAGCTGAACTCAATTAAGGTTTCAATTATATTGAAGCGTTTCTGTGACTGTGGCAATAGTTAATGATTATTATTATTAAGCCTTTTCTCAGAATGTAATTGTGCCGAAGGTCCTCAGGCACTTTTAAAACATCTATGCATGTGCTTCTTAATCCAAAGCCCCTGACTCAGAGCTAAACAACAAAACAAACCAACACAAGGACATTTTATGGGCATATTTCACTCAATTTTCCACGACGACACTAAAACCGGCTGAGCGTCACGCGGTTGCGAGTCGATAACGCACATTAGCCGTCATTAGCATCGAGGAGTCCGACCATTGTGCGAGAGCAAAGCCATCGAGATGATGAGAGCGCAAACAACATAATAGTGTTTGGGAGCTAATTTAACCACACATTCCAGCAAAAAACGCAAAGCATCAAGCATATGGAGGTACGTCTCGTGCAATAATCTGCAGTTTTAGGTGAGCGGGGAGGAAAGCGCCAGCTGTGCCGCGTCGGAGGAGATGTGGGCCGGCGCTGCGAGACGTCTCCGCTGATAAGTGGCTCGGAGTGCTTCACACTGTTAATGAAGTCGTGGAGTCAAGTTGTATTTGATGACACGCTACTGCTCCAAAAACTTGTTCCAACAACTAATGAGAGTTCTGCTTCTTTGGGTTAATGATGACCTCTCACCGAGACGTTAGCGCTAACATCGATTTCATAAAACGGCTGCAGGGAGGATTTTTATATATAGTTTTTTACAGTGGTGAAATATGTTGAAGGAGTTTATTATGTGGCTATCAGCGGAGGTTGGTTATGAACCAGGGTTCATGCCTCGGCAACGTAGTATCATTTGAGTTACGCAAACATTGGGGTAAGCCGCGGTTTTGTCCCACAGCGAATGTGTGAAAAGCTTTTGGTCATCACAACAGTAAGTAACAATCACACACACATGCACCAGTTAGCTTCTATTCCTCGTTCATCACAATAATTTATCTGGCTAATTGGAACACAATGACCCAGAGACTGGAGTTACACCAATCCTTCCCTTAACAATAACCACTGCTGGCTGTTTCCTCACGACCTTCTTTGTGGAAACTTGATTTTTGTCCTCACACGGACAACAAGTCTCCATAAAAAATGTGTGTGAAAAGCTTTCTGTCCCCACAGCATGAAAAACGTGACACAAAGCAGCCTCAAGCGCCTCACGCACACCTTAGCCATCATGTTGAGGCCAAACCCTAGCCTGGCACGCCAGACTGTCTCTCCATGCTCAGGGATACACGGAGATACAGTCTGGTACCGCGCCAATTGAAGCTGACTTCTGCCCGGCAAACTTCTACCGGGCGAATCACAGCCCACGAGAGGCGGGCGTTAGCGATGCGTCATTCATAGTATACCCCCCCCCCCACCCAAAACAATCATGGTGGCGGCCGCAACACAACGAGGCTTTACCACGGCTCTGTTTGAAGTTTTGAACGAACTGAATTTGGCGCTGAAACCACAGCAGGAATCTGCTCTGAAGGCTTTTCTTTGACCCCAAATTCCACCGGACGCCAAAGCGTCGCGTCCCAGAAGTGCTGGTGTTACGACAGATCACCAGAATGGAGGCGCACGCCACGGCGCTGGTGATTCGCTTCAGGTCGCCGCTTCTAAACGGCGCGGCGCGGCGCTGCGCTCCCGGTGTGCATTGACTTCGGGAACAAGACGCCGGCGTGACGCGGCGCTTAAGCGTCCGGTGGAATTTGGGGGTAAAACGGACGTAAAACTCCATGCCATGATCCCATGTTTTGGACTACAAAACTACTACAACGGAGCGCTGTGTACGTCGCATTGTCGTTGCGTCACAGCCTCGTTTCTTGGATTGGTTCTCTCCGCTCAGTAGTCCCGCCTCTCGTCAGCCTGTTTGAAATGAAGCCCCAGTGGCGCGGTACCAGACTGTCTCTGTGTGTGACATATGAGGTCAGTCTGGCATGCCAGGCTAGCCAAACCCATCACTTCAGGTGAGTTCAAAATGTTGATGACTGCCTCATTAGGACTTCCTATATCTGTCCTCCAAACAATATCAGTGTTTGGAGACATTTCAGTTCATACAATGAAAGGTAAACATTAATTCAACGCTCATCTTTAAGCAGGTCAGTGTTAGTGACTGCATAGTCTTCAGACTGGGTGGAGGACAAGAGCTTATACTGGGGGTGTCAAACATAAGACCCTTGGGCCAAAATCGGTCTGCAAGAGGAAACATTTATTTATTAGAAAAAAATAAAAAATAAAAAATAAACATTTCTTAAGAGTAACGGAGACCCAAGCTAAGATACCGGTGATGCTGTGATTGAAATATTTGAAAAGCTGCCAATTAACCTTAACAAAACATGCATAATGCAACAGCAAAAGGAGAAGCTCTGCGGACATTTCACTGCATTTTGCACCAGAGGGTTTAATTACAATTGATTTCATGTTGAGGTTGCAACAATTTCCAGAGGTAATGGTTTGATTTTGTGAAATTTATGGGGGTTATTATCTGCTTCAAATAGGGCTGCATGTGGTCCCTAAACACCCCTGGGTTAAACCATGTCAAACTGGTCTGGTTAGCTAGACAAGGGTTAAACCACTTTAGTGGGTAGAAACTAACTGAAAATGCTCGAGCACTATTGGAATTAGTGTGCAATAAAACACTGCACCACCAACAGAGCATAAAGTTCCCCCTTTATGGTGTAATCATGGTCAGGATGGCCTACCAGGGGGTCTGCAGGGCTGCATGGAGTTCATGCTGGTCAAATAAATACATGCAAAAACCGATCATCAGACAGCTCATTTTATTTCCCAGCTGAGAAGAATACGTTTTGTCCAAATCCTGTTAAAGTCTTGTGTTTTTTGGATTCTGATCACACCTCAGACCTGTGACTCAAACTGACCTTCTGGAGCCAAATTTTATCACCCAAGCAGCTCCAGAGATAAAGTTAGCCCCGGGTATGAGCAGACAGACATCACCGGTGTGTTGTAGCCAGCAGGGATGCTCCCAGCCAAAACTAATAAACAGAATTATTATAGTCCGATTTCATTTTTACTGCTATTTCTTTATGTGCTCTTCTTTATGTTTTAACTGCAGGGCCTCGGATCTTAACGTTTCAATCTGGCAGGATAATGGATCAGTAAAACTGAAATACTCGTCAGGCCACGAGCAGCGATTGAAGTGAACGGTTAAATTCAGCAAACTTTTTCATTATAATCCTGATCTAAAAAAAAAAAAAGTCTGCGCCCAAAGACGGCACCTTATGACCAAAGCAATTACATACAGATCCATCTATTTATTTATATGATTTAGCATTAATGCTCGTGTGTGATTAATTTATGAAAAAAAAAATCACTTTACTACACATGTAGGGTTAGAAAAGGTGAAAAATGCAATTTGTCTGGGATCGTGCTTATCAATCTCAACCAATTAAGCGATGCAGGGATGTGTAAGTGTGCCAGGTGAGTTTAGTGAGTCACCGAGCAGACCGACGAGGAATTTATTTGGTTTTTCTTCAAATCTTGAATTATTAATCTGCTTGCACTTTTGAGTGGGTTTACTTTCCACCTGCAGTTCGCCACTTCGAATAACAAAACGCCAAACACCTTTATTACTTACTGGCATTTCATCCACCGGACTGCACTTTCCAACAGCTCATGATCTACTCGCACTCGCAGTATATCCCCACCCGCTGTACACACCATATAATGTAATACACTCCCCTACATTAATGGTCCATTCAGGCCCTTTCATGTGCCCAGCCAATAGCCGTGGAGCTCTAACTGCTGCTCAGAACACCACTTATGGCACCAGGGAGCATTACGCCAGTCAACGGTTATTTGTTTGTCGGAGCAGAAGTCATTGCGGAAGTCTAATTTATGTAGCACCTATATCCTCGTTGTGGAAGACTATACTCATAAGCTGGGGGGCTGTAATGAGGTGTCTAATCCAAATCAGAGTACGTTCCTTGTAATTCCTTCTGGTTCAAGAGGATGAAATGGAGCATATAGAAAAAGAAAAAAAAAAGATTGTGATCTTTTTACAGTACGACTCAACTTTTGATTATTATGCAATTTAATGTTTTAAAGCGCATTCATTCATCTTCGATCTTCTGGGGCAATAGAGCAAACATACGCATACACTTAGAAGGTGTGAAAGTTAGCTAGAAGGTGATAATTACTATACTTCATTAAAGTACCTGCGAGATGTTGAACTGTTTCAGTGAGATTAAAAGACGTAACAACACATAGGACCTGATCAGACATGAAAAATCTCCTAGAGGAAGGATGTGAAGCATAAGGCTCATGGGGTAACAATCAGCCGGCAAAAGTCTCCAATCCGGCCGGCCAAACAATTCAGACAGAAAGAACTGATTTTATAGAGCAAAGTTCTTAAAAGTAACAGACAATACTGAGACTCAAACTGAAACTACACATTACCCCATGTTCCCTTAATATCATACAGTCCTAGCTAATTCTAATGCTAACAGCTCCAAGCGTCCCTGTTTAAGCAATGTTTCATTCTATGCATCATTGTTGCTTCTACGTTTCATGCTTACACGGCAACTTTTCTGAAAATTTCTATTTGAATGAAAATTGCAAAATCAGTTAAAACAACGCAGTCAGTATGTTGGGCCACTAGTGGGTGCTGTTTGCTGTTGTAATGACAACACATACACATGTGCACAAAAAAATAATTAGACAATAAACACTAAAAATGACCAGCACAGGGACTTTCATATGGACAGACGACCACGCTGGATTGCTATTACGGGTGACTGTTCAACTAAAAAGCTACCAGGGCCTGAGTTCGACGAATAACAGCAGTTTGTCTTAAAAGTCAGTGTAACTTATTGCAGCGACACATGAATACCAATGAGCAGCTTACGAATGTTTTTCAAAAAACATTTTACTTTTTTTTTTCAATGAGTGTTAATACAATTTTGCATCAGTATTTGTTCAGTCTTGATAAACCAGCCAGACATGCTCATCCTGCATTAAATGAAAAAATATAATTACTGCAGTTTATCATGGTTTTAGCTTAATCCATTCCCTCGCTTAAAACAATTAGCAGTTGAATATCGTATCATTTTTATTTGAAACCAAATGAGTATTAGCATATGAAAACAGACCCAAACCCAAATGTAACTTTCAAATGGTTTGAAGTTATTCAAGTCATATGTAGAATGGAATTATTGGCTGAGTGAGCCCAGAGATAGCTTGCATCCCATTCCAGTTTCCCTCAGGCTTAATTAAGATGGCTTATTAGAGGACGCAGAGATAAAGCACGGCCTTTAATCGGACAAACGGGAAACAATCAGGCACAAACAAATTACGCTGACAGGCAACTCAGTGGCAAGAACTGAGTGTGAGCTGCGTTTGTGTAGGTGATACGACTATCTCAAGCAGCGAGTGTCACTCTGCGTCTCGAGAAACAACTTATATGCTATTTTATGTTATTTATTTTCATATCTCAGAGTTGGGATTCGCAGGAAATTTGATTTTAAAGTACATTACCTGAGATAGTTTTTTATTACGTTTTTTTAAAAAGTGAAAACAACAAAAACATGTGATCGTACTATGAGAATTCAACCAAATCATTTCTATCGTTAGTGCCATTTTTATGTACTGCACATGCTTTAACTCTCAATAATGTCAGACAAGCAGCAAAAAGTGCAATTAGTGCATGAAGATGGTCTTGTTGTCAGCGTGTGACATGATCCTCAGCAGGTTTAAACAAAGAAGTATCTTTTGCTCTCTTGAACTTGTGTCCTGCAGTCATGTCTAATTAATAGAGTTTATTCCATGGTTACAGCAATTCATTAAAATATGCTAAAAATATCATCATCAATGCTAGGTGTAAGGAAAGTAAACCGAATGATCAATATATCACCGTGTGATGCTTATATTTGCAGCATGTCAAGGACATCAGAGCATGATAGCAGGTGCAATTTGAGCTTCCGACCATTATGTCACCAGGACACCCACACTCAGCTATTTCTTCATTATACTTGAGAGAAGCACCGCGCAGAGATGGCGGATTATGAAAAATGGAGTGTGCACGACGCATTATGAAAAACGGCACGGGTAAGCCGAATGACGGCATGTTAATTGAACTGGAAGCTGATTTATGTTTTGACTGGGACGAAATCTAATATCTTCTGGGGTCAATTTCCATCTGACTGACATCGGGATGAGGGCAGAACCTGCAGCTGAAAACAACACAACCGGTTTCCCTTTTCTCATTCTCTGTCCATCCCAACTCAGAAGTGCCTTTTGCTGGATATTAGCGATTCAGCATGTGTCTCCCACTCAAGCATTTTGCACCGAGCGCTGGTGACGACGGCCTTTTGTTTGCCTCAGCCAGACGCTCTGGCAAGGAGGACGAAGAAAGCCAGTATGAATATGCATAACCTTCACGCCCTAATATCCACAGACAATCAAGAGTACCAGGAGAGGAAGGAAGAGGAGGAACAGCGAAGCGGTGATGTTTTCTACAGTTTTATCCAATTGTGTCCTACTGCGATTTTGTTGGCAGGGAAAGAAGAAACTGCAGGAAAACACTTCAGAGAGCTGATGGGAGATTGTTTACATCGGAAAATCTAAAAAGCTCCATTTGATCTTTTGCTTTGAATCCACGCCATATTCCACACACACACACACACACACACACACACACACACACACACACACACACACACACACACACACACACACACACACACACACACACACACACACACACACACTTCCAACTTATCTTTCTTTTCTTTTCTTTTTTTTGATGTGACCTATAATGCTGACTATTCACTTAAAGGATTCAGAGTGACGGGCTCACATTTGCAAGTTTATATTATTCGACGTAATGGTAAAGAATGGTTGCCATAGTGACAAGGCATGCATTTTCATTGACGGAGGACACGTTTGCTGTGTAGGAGTTGGTAACATTGAGGAAGCCCAATGCATTTTTATTTTTCCACCCTTACTTTTGTATTCATGCTGTGTGACACATCCTTCACACATGAGATCAACAAGAGTTGTATCTGTGTTGGCTGTCACCACATTTCTCCATGCTTGTGCTATGCTCTTGTAGTCACAACATGCAATGTCAAATATGAACTCGGGAGCGAGGTGATGGGGGAAAAAAAAGAGTACAGTTTTCACCCTTTTGCATATTATCGAGGGTAGTTTGACAATCCAGTATATCTGTATTTTTTTGGACTCAGAGAAGACTCACGACTGTGCACTCTTGTGCGGGACATGCTGGGAGTTTAGGAGGGATCTTTTTGCCAGTTAACCAGTCACTGTGTTTACAGTAAAAGCAATGTCTGTTCATATGACATTGTAACAAGTCAGAAGAGCATCATGTTATGCTTTTTGCAGATGATGCCATGCTTTTATCTCTACTGCAGGGCCTCCAGCATGCATATCAGCACCTCCAAGTCTGAGTCTTGTGTTTTTCTCAGGGTGAAAATGGCATATCCTCTTCGAGTGGGGAGAGAACTTTTACCCAGGCGGAGGAGCCTCGGGCAGAAGGATTGGTCACACATTCAGACAAGTTGAGAAGCAGGAGACAGCTCTCTGTACCAGGCATGTCGGACTCGGGGGGTCCCCGAATGGACTTGGAGACTGGAAGAAGTTGCTACAGAGAGGGACTCCTGACTTGTTTGCTTTCCACACTGCCACAACCCGATGCGGACCGGGCAGGGAAGGGAACAGTTGAGAAATCGTCCCAAATATCCAACGGTCAACTAATGTTATTCAGATTATCTAATTTTAAACTCAAAAAGTTTCCCCCTCAAAGTGCTGCAGGGTTGTCTCGATATTCCTTCAGCTGAATGCACTTTCTTCATGAATTAAATTGACCCTTCATCCACACTCTTTATTCCCTTCATCTGCTTTCTACTCATCTTTCCCCAAGTCTCCTCTCTCTGCCTCCTCCCTCTGCTCTCTCCTTTGTGTTTTCCTCCACACCTTCCCTTCTCCACTTCTCTCTACCCTCATTCCCAATTCCACCTGTGCCCTCACACGTCTATTCATCTCTCTCTCCTCCTCTGCCCTTGTCATAACCCTTTCAGACCCTTCCGCTCTCTCCCACTCCTCTATGGTCCATCTCCTCTGTCCACGGCCTCGGGACATGTGCCCCCAGGCAGCCGTCCGCCCCCTCCCTGTGCTGCATTCCCCACTGCGATTGTCCCAGCTTACCCAACAGGATGATGATGCACAGCAGGATGGCGATGAGAGCGCCCGTGCTGAGGCCCGCCGAGGAGAGGAACGCCTCGCTCTGGCACATGCGGATCCTGCCGTGGCGCTGGCACGGGCACACCCGCAGGGTCAAGGTGCTGGTGCCGCTCAGCGACGGCTCCCCGCCGTCCCACACCACAATGGGCAGCTCGTACAGCTCCTGAGTCAGGTGGTTGAATCGGCGCCGCCTGGCAATGATGCTGGCTGAGCTGTCTGTAACAAAAAAAAAAAAAACCCAAAAAAAACAGCACGTTTCAACAGGAAAACAGATTCTCTTGGCTTCAAAAAACAAACTGGTAAGAAACACTCATTAGCTAAGCGAAAAAAGTGAAGGGAAAAAAAAAAATCTTCACAACATGTGCCATTGTGAATCGGATTTTGAAGGATCTCGAGCCGGTAGATTTCTTCCTGTGCAGTTTCCCTGTGTGCCAAGGCTAATTAATTGCAAAGGTGTTCGTTTACTTTTTAATGTGCTGCAAAAGAGCAGTTCACCCTGGCCTCCATAGAAACTCTCCTGCTAATGGAGCATATACAAACAAGTGAAAAAGGCGGTTTGTAGAGGAATAAACAAGCGTGATGGAGGGAGGCTTTCTGACAAGACTCAACATGGAAAAAACACCATATTGACAGGAACCTTGATGATAATACTTGTCATCAGTTGGATTTCATAGGTCGATTCAGGTTTTCACATGGAAGCATGAGAGAAATATTGGTCCACCTGTTCACCAATCAGCCATGACTTTATGACCACGAGTCTTAAATTGTGCAAGTCCACCTTTTTTCATGCCAAAACAGCTGTGATCCACCAAAGCATGGACTCTCCTGGATATCTAAAACTATCCTGCGGTACCTGGCACAAAGACATTAGCAGAACCCTGGACTTTACAAAAAGGGGCCTCCATGGAGTCATGGGCATCAATAATCTTATCCATCTTGTTACCATTTCATGCTTTCGTGACCATTTTTGAAAGACAGTGACCGGTGCAGACTGGAAACAGCCCACAAGAGTTTTGGGGATTTAAGCAAGTTATTCAAATATCACACATTTGGTTCTTGTCAATCTCATTCAGGTCGTTATACTGGACATCTTTCTTGTTTCTACACCCACCAAGAGGCCCAATCTAGCACATCTAACACACATTTCTTGTGGAAGGAAATCCGGAGAACATGGGTCTGGATGAAAATGTTCTTCTTTTATTGCCTACATGTTGCCTTTTTCATTTTATTGTCCGTATTTCAGTTTGTGCCCATGAGCAGCAAAACTATGTTTTGTTGTTTTTTCGAAGCAATTAAAGTAAATACCCACTACATTATAATCAATTCTTTTCTAATCTATTCTGTGAAATCCACTTAACACTGACATGTATTATGCTGCTGACAGGAGGGTGGATTAGCCATCTGGAACTCAACCATCTCCAAAAAGGGAGAAAACACAAAGCAAAAACAAACCAGAGAATCTGTAACCTAAAATCTCTGCATGTGCATGAGTAACTTCAGAGCATGATGTCCAATATATTATTGGAGCTTGAATGTCATATTCAGAGTGATGTGGATTTTATTGTAGTTTTTATACCTCGACTTTTAGTATTTCCTTGCGTCGGTGCTGAAGATTACTGAGTGAATTTTCTCAATTTTAAATTATTCGAACAGCTTTATCAGAGCAAGCTTTAAAATATAATTTTATGTGGTTAGAAAGTTCGCACAGCTGCCAAATCCACCCATATAACAATGTTCTTGAGTTCACTGGGTCTCTTTCATTCTTAGCAGAACAGCCCCTATCTGCCGTGTGCTTTTTGCAACAGTACACATTGCACATTAAATTAGAAGTGTATGCTAAGAGGCTTACACCGAGACGTATACTTACACGCCACAACCTCACACAGCTTCCCATTAAGAACCTTAACATTAGAAGCCTCCTGATACACGAGAAAGTCTGTATGAATGCAAGAAAAGCCTCTTTATCGGAAGGAGGACAGATATAGAAAGCATAATGCACTGTTTTTCATAAACACACTGCAAGCTTAAATGGTTTTCTGCATTGATGCTTGTGTTGTTTGTACAGTTTGTTTGACTTCATTTTGGTTTTTATTCATCTGTCTTTTAAATTGAGTTGAGGGGTTACACCAAATGCGTCAAACATAAGGCCTGTGGGCCAAAACTGGCCAGCAAAAGACTCCACACCACCCAGTAAGCGGAATTGTAAAAATGTCAAAGGAAACATGGATCTCAGTAAAACAAATTTCTTAGTAGCGGACACAACACAGCTCTGAGATTCGAGACGAGACGTCGGCGATACTGCTGCTATCAAGCTCGCCTCAAAAACATTCTGTGAGGGTGAACTTTTAAGAACATGCATGCAGAAGGCTGCAAAATGCAACACTTAGCAATGATTTTTGGGACATTTCAATGTATTTTGCATGAAGAAAACTGGCTTTATGTTGAGATTGCAGTAATTTTTAGTTGCATTTGTTCAGGTTTGGAAAAAAAAGAGATTTTTTTTTAAAAAACATACACTGTCACCATAACAAAGAAAGACTTTGAAGTGTTATTATCTCTCTGGTCCAGACAAGATAAGAGTGGTCTTTATCTTGCTCATGGAAGGTAATTTTCAGGTCACCAATTTAACTCACTGCTTTTGGACATTGGGAGATTGTATGCATGCACAGGGAGAAAATAAAAACATGTCTGCACCACCATTCAACATCATGAAATGGCATTCTAAACAACAACAACAAAGAAAAAATATGTACTGTGTTTTTTTCAATGGACCCAAGGAACCTCAAATTCAGACTCAAACCTGGGATATGCTTACAATTAGAAGACCAGCATACTGTAATGCTGCTCTAAAGAAGCCAACAGTCTCTCAACTGGAATGTTGTATGTATGCAAATAGAAACGTGTTCTCTTCTCAACAAAAAGACTGCCACACAAAGACTCAAACTCGGGATCGGTACTTGTGTATTTATAATTAGAAGAAATGCATACAGGTTGCTGTTACATATGTGTTTGTGCTTGGCCCGTTTCCATGCTTTTGTTCTGCATTCATAATGCGATTGGCAGCAGCAGAGTTGACCTGAGAGTCTCTCAGTGAGGGAGGACCGTGACCTGCTCCTCAAAGGGGTCCGGGCTGCTTGTTTGTTGGACCACCAGAGTTCACTTGAAGACAACCTCAGAGAACTGACGGTGAAATCCGTAGGTGTATGACGGTTACATAAGTGAAATATCACAATAAATAAACCCAACTCTTCTTATAAAAGCAGCAGCTATTTGATTCTTTAACTGCAACCCGTGTTTCTCATCCTGCCACCTGCGTGAATTACTTTGCTCCTCACATGACTGAGTAGAAACTTGCCGATGACACATTGCGTGCCAGATATATATACTCGCGCGTTATTTTTAAGTTCTGAAAAACGCTGAATCGTGCACAAGGGCAACCTTCTCCCTTCCACCCAGTGAAAACACCTCCGCTGGTGCTGTACTATCGTGCTGCTGCTGTGAGACCTCTCCTCCCACTCCAATCTCTGCTCCATCTATGAATAATTATAATGATCGACAGTTGGAATGACAACACGTACTTCAAGCTTTATTAAGTCAGACTCTCGAACTATCACCGTATCAGCAAGCAGATGGGTGAACGAGCGGGGGGTATGGGGGAATGGAGTGCGAGAGAGATGCAAATAACAAGGAAGAGAGATGGGGGGGAAAGACGAGAGGCAAAGAGAGGGGAGTGGATAGAAGGAGGGGAAGTGTGTTTTTGTGTGTATGTGTGAGGAAGACAGTGCGGGGAGGACGAGTGAGGCGAGACAAACAAGCTCCGTTCGCCATCACGAGCCTCTTTACACTTTGAAGCACGCGGCAGCGCGGGCGTTCGTACACGCCGCGGCGAGGAGGTTCACATTAATTATGTCGTGCTAATTCCGCGTTTACCGTCCTCTCATCAGCAGGTCGGATGAGGGAGGCGGCGGGCTTGTCGGCGAACGACAGCCGCAGTCTGAGCAGCCATCTGCAGCTCCAACGCCCGAGTGAGCACGGCCGCAGGACGACTGTCTGGTGACGTCCAACACTTTGTCACATCTGTAGTTGGATTTCACAGATCACTTCTATTGATGCAAGTAAAGGATTTGCAGTGAAACTTTAAGAATTTTCTTAAAAAATCTTAAAGTTTCGCCTACTAGGTTATTATACCACTATTTTACTGGTCCATTCAACTATATTTTGCAAAAAAAAAACCCAAACAATTCCTGTAAAAAAATTACAACAATTTGAACAAAAAGCCAAGTTTAATGATATTTTCTGAAACACAGTGAAAATGTCCCCAAAAAATTGCATGGATGTTTTTACAAACCGGTGTTGAGGCTAATGATATGTTATTAATGGGGTAGATTTCATGGCAGCATACCCAGCATCTCAGCTCGGGTCTCAGTGAAGTGTTGTGTCTTCTACTCTTAAGAAATTTGTTCAAAAAAAACCAAAACAAAACAATGTCTTCTTTGACATTTTTACCATTTTCTTGCTTGTTTGGCAGATTGGAGCCTAATAATATGCTTGACAGCCCTAATTTAAACAAAGTTCATTGCAGTTTCGAAAAAAAATCAGTACAGTCCAATATAATCTCATAATCTTTACCAATGAATCCATGAATTGTGTCTTTTCTCAGAAATACCCAGCATGCATGTCTTTAAGGTTTGTTAAGTCAGAATCTGAATCACTAACTTGCAAATGGCCTCATTTTCCCCCAGTTTTCCAAAAGCATTAGCATGATGAGTCTCACTTACATAACTGTTGTATCATTTATGCATTCCATTGCCTCTGTTTCAAAATATAAGGCTGGGTTCATTTTCAGAAAGGCTGCATGGTGGTGAAGAGCCTAGAATTCGCTCTGCTCGGTGGGTTTTCAAATAAAAACAGAAAACTGCAATGAAAAATGCAACTTTTTGAAAATGCTCTGACAGGGTCTATATGGAAAAAGCAATTTTGTGAAACGCCTCTCAAGGTGGAACTTTTAAGAAACGCTCCAGTAAAATTGCAATTTTTGAAAATGCTACATCTACATGGAAAAGGGGCTAAAATATTTTTCTGAAACACTGCTACTGTGTGTACGTACCACCACCATCATAAATAACTGCTTTGCACATGCCCCAATAGATGGAGAACAATATTCAACTTTTTCCCCCATGATGGGGAGAATGTACATCGTCACGACAGACAGCGGACGGTAAATACATTAAAGAATAGCAAAAAAAAAAAAAAAAAAACAGTCAGAATTGTGAAAAAATATACAATGTTTACTTCTCCCTTAGTCAGTTTAGATTGATCTCAGGTTCTTGTTACCCTACTTTGGATAACGCAGGGTAGAAGATCATAGCAGTGTCTGGATTGTTGTTGACAGTATTAATCATTTTCTGTGCATTCAGTTTTTTACCAAGTACTCTATCTTCCTCCTTCAATCCACAGGCGAGCCAGTGTGTGGCGTGTGTGTGTGTGTGTGTGCATGTGTGGCTTTCTGTCTCTCTGTATTTGCCCGACGATAGACTGACGGCCTTCCCAGGGTGTACCTCACCTTTCATCCATTGTCAGCTGGTTTTGGCTTGAGCCCTTCGTGACCTTAAATCGGACAAAGCGGGTATTGAAAAAGAAAGGATCCGGGGGGCCTTTGGAGCTCAGCTGTGGTATCCGTGGTTGCTGTGACTCTGGCTAACACTCATCTGCTCATGAAAAATTCAACATCAGCCACAACTTTGCCGTTGAAGTGAATGACACGAATTATGTTTTTGGCAACTGGCACCTATGTGAAACTACGAATAACCATTTATTTGTCCAATCTGGATTGAGATACACCCCCAAGCAAATTGGAAGTTTCAAAGAAAATACTTCGGTCCAGATTTAAAGCTTATGAAGGGACTATTTTAAAGGTCCGGTCCGCTTAAGATGAAACTGGACCCTGAACTGAAATGTGTTTGACGTGCTCGACTTTGGTTGATCAACTTTCCACAGTTCTTAGCATACAGTAGCTTGACTCTGCAGAACAATGGAGCTTGGTCAAAAGAGCAAACCTAAAATAAACCAACAATAGACACATGCGACGCAACCGCATCTCTGCAGACTTCACACTTGCCTACACATGCACTTAGCTGGATTCCTTGTGAACTTTGGTGGGTGTGTGTGTAGGTGCCGCTGATGGGATTCAGCAAGGATCCGCTCTCCAGATGTCACTCTGTATGTAACATACAGTGCTGCGGTGCCAGTACTGTAAGAATACAGTATATATACTGTAAAAGCTATGTAGGGTCTCAAGAGAATCTGGCAGCCAATCGAGGAGCGGACCTAGGCCTTTCTTCTTCAAACTTCCAGATGGAAGTGTTTGTTTGTGAGTGTGGTGAAAATGAGTATTTTTAGCAACCTCTCATCTGTTCTCCAATATCACACAAGGCTTCATACCAGCAGTGTTGAACTCTGATCTCCAAGTAACACCCTCAGATCAAGGATTCACCATCTCAAGCATTCATCTCTAAACATTCTGCTCACATATCAAACATGATCTCGCACAGTTTTTGACAAATCCGGCTTTTATTGAAGCATGTCAGCGATATCAAAAGCACATGTTTGATAAAGGGAATCAAATTCTGAATGAACTCCATGTGCCAGATTTGATCAAACATGTTTGCAGAAGCACGGAATGAATAAACATATGCGGATGCTAAATATGTTTGAGGGCATATGATCAACACTCCAGACGGTGATAATAATTTGGTGAGGAGGTTTGCACAACATCTTGTGCAAACTCGAACACTGCTGTCAATGGAGTTTTTCTTTTTTTCAAAATTTCCCGTTTTTGCATCACTAGTGATTAGAAATGGAAATATATTTGGAGTAATCTCCTATTCATCAAAAATAATCCTCTGAAGACTGCAAATAACATCGCACATTTTTTTTTTCTGAAATATTTGGGAAAGTTAATTGTGTTTATCAATCTCAAATCCTCATCAGGCACAAGATCACATGAAAATTCTTCCAAATTAACAATGAAATGAAATGGTGAAATGACGGCAGTATGAATAGAAGTGCAGAATGACATGAAAAGGATTTTTTTTGGCACGGAAGGAGGCATTTTTTTTCAATGGATATCGTTGTATGGAAATAGCAGAAATGATGACAGGCTGTGCAACTACAAAATACTAATTCACACAAGTAAGAAATAAAATGAATATTCACAATAACAACAATGGCGGCCTCCAGAGTGGAATGAATCCCAGTCCATATTCTCCTGGGACTTGATAGTTCTATAGATGATCACCTGTCATAATAATAAAACTTGGTTTTCTACATTCATGAAGCACATGTAGAACATTTGTATGCTTTGTTCTATGTATCCTCCTTTCTGTTCAATTATTCTTATCACAGATTATCACTCATCACGGATCCTCCCTGCTTTGTGATGAAAGCTACTTTATCAGCACACAGGACCAAAAACATATGTATATTAAAAGATAACTGTAATAACATTAAACCCACAGCAAGTGGTGCATTTAGGTAGAACTGTACATCTTCTGTGTTTTCAAAATAATGTGTGTGTGTGTGTGTGTGTGTGTGTGTGTGTGTGTGTGTGTGTCCTGTAGGTGTGTTTTTGGGTTCTTGTCCCAGGATGCTGGTTTCATTCCATAAACTATTTTTATTATGATGTGTGTCTTGAATGAAATTTAATTGTTTTGGTGAGAGATCACACACCATGGACAGTTCACTGATGACATTATTAATTTTGACAAAAACATAATGCCAATCATGTTTGTGTCAGTTTTCAATTTATTGCTTTAGAAAAAAGTATCTGACATTTCATTTCTTACCTCTCTTCCCAGCATGAGACAATGTCGAAAAATACTACTCCAATGCGTGCAATTGCGAGGCAAAAAGTGGCGCTTAAACCGGTGATCAAATTGCTGTCATGAAAGGCGTGTGTGAAGATCGGACAGTGGAAAGTGAGGACAAGAGGGAGGAGGGTGAGGCAAGGGACATTGCACGCTACAGGGTCAGGAGGCGAGTGCTCGAGGAAGACCCGTGACAAGCCAGTAATGTGGGAAAATGGTTTGATCGCCTTCTAAACTCCAGTGTTAGATTGGTTTTCAGCTGCACATGACCGGCTTCTCTCTTCGCCTAAAACACACGTGCACGCACGCACACGCACAAAAGCTGCTGTTTCAGCAGACAATTGGTGTTTGTGAATCTCGACAGACAACTGCATGTGAAGAGTGTGTGACATAAAAGCTAATTAAACGTCCAACATATCAATGTCTCGATGGTGCTTCTTTCAATGCTGCTGATTAACTAATACTAAAAGGTCCTCTGCATGCACTGTAAGAAGATGCCTTCAGAAATCAATTGATCTATTTAAGTGTGAGGGTTATTTAGAGATCATAGGCTCCATTTAATTGCCTTTTAGAAGAAAATGTCAGCACAATGTGACAGATAACAAGATCAAAAAGGCATTCAATTTTCAGCCATTGTAACGCAGGCATCAGGAAGTTGCTTATATTTAAAAAGGCTTTTAACAGAACAGGTTTGCCGCAAAGTGCTTTCCCCGAGCTGCCGCGCAGAAGCACGCCCCTTGTTTATCAGCTTTAATGGTGCCTAATATGCTGCAGGAGCCTGACCCGCAGTTACTGTAGCTTCTTCTGACACTTCAATGGCGTCAACACGTGCGCGGCAGCTCGGTGCTGAAGACGTCCCGGCTTCATCTGCTCGCTTTGAATCTCAGTCTGTGTTTTTCCCGATTTCTTTTTGACTTGGCTGAAAATCAACAGTCAGCCACTGCAGCCCTGATTTGATTTTTGTGAAGCTGAGCTCCCGCAGTAACAGGTCTAGGCAGAAAAAAAGCACCAAAGGTAAGACAATAATGACTTTTATGACAAGTCTTAAATACTTTAGCACAGAAAATAGCTTAAAAAAAACACAATGCACATAAATCAATGATTCTTTTTCATAAACATCAATTTAATTTTGCACAGTTGGTCTTAATTGAGTATTTTTTTTATCTGTGATTTGTAATCTATTATCTCATGGATCAGTTAGGATTATGTTTCACCAAGGTTTGTTTTTGAGTTTCAAAAACTGGTCCACAGTCTCTTAGATGCAAGATGAAAGGGAGGCCAAACTAAAAAGGGTAGAAAAAGGTCAGTAAACACTCTTGGAAAGGTTTTTGCATTTACGTGGCAACGTTTTGAAAAAAGATGTCCTTTTACATGAAAACAGCAGAAACACTATAACCAGTGTAGTTGGCGTGTCAGGCCAAAAGTTGGCCTTCAAGTTCTGTCCATCTTTTGTGTTGATAATGTATATTTTAGTGTACAGAAGAAAGAAGCTGGTTATGATTCAAGAAATATGACAAAGAAAGGAATTGATAACTAAACAATAGCCCAGTGCTTCAAACTAAATATTTTGCTCAAAAGAGAAACTTGACAAAAAGTCAAAAGTTTCTGGAGGATCCACTGTGAGCAAACTGCAACTGAGAAGGAAAGGAGGTCATGAGAGAGTTAGTCGTGCGAGTGACTGAGAGGGATTTCCGTCACTCGCACAACAACAGAGGGGGGTATTAGGCCTTGGCACAGAGCCGCTACCAACTGTTGGTCTGCTACAACAGCAAAGAAAGAAGCTGCTTTGAGTGTGAAGAGCTTACTTCAATTATCAGACACAGGAGTCAACAGTCTGGCGCATTGTGCTGCATTTTCTATTTCTCTTAGTCACAGATCAGGTTTTAACACACAGTGGAAGTCTGAGGATATATGCTTTTTTACTTGACTGAAGCTACGTGAACTTCAGGTGAAGTGGCTCTTTATTCTGAGAAAATAAAGAATTAGGAGCAAGATTAAATGATGGAAATCTGTGAAGTAGGATCAGAACAGATGAGACATATGTAGAATATAATAGTTATTAGAACTGAATACTGTCTATGAATGCTCTATTGTGTGTTTTTGTGCCACTCGGAGAGGAAAATCTACTTCTTGTCTGAAAGGTGTCTTGACCATTTGCAAGTGAGTCAAATGTTTTAAAAAGATACTCTGACTGAAAACGATGTAGTTAGCATGCCAGACCACCAGTGGGTGCTGTTGGTTGTTATTGCAATGAAACCGCACACACGTGCACACAGAGAACAAACTGCTTTTGTGAAGATGTAACGAGGCCTTCAATGTACTGGAGGAAGCAACCCAGTAATGCCTTTTTTTTTTTTTTTTTGACAAAGCAGTGGCACCCAAGACTACTCTGTTAAGCGAAAATCATTCCATAGAATTTGATCATTGTCACACGATCTTGATATAATTTATTGGTGTTGCCTCACCATGACCTGCCCTACCCTGCATCTGATTGGCTTGTCAGCTCTCATCCCGCATGGTAAACATTGACTTTAACCAATCAAATCAACGAACCCGGTGATTAAGAACCAATTACAGACCGCGGAGACTTCATCATTCTTGGGTTAAAAAAGGTAATCTGGCTTGTAGATGCCGCTGAGTGGTGCATCATGGGGGATTTAGAAGGGAGTGTATGCAATGTTGACCGAACATAGGTGGGTGTATGTTAAACTACATCACTGCATATATGGCCTGCTGAAGTGATGCTGAGCAGAACAGATCAGAGACTGGTAGCAAAAGTTGATTCTTCACCACAATACTGTAAAGTAATAGTTAAACATTCTTGTGCAGTTTTGACAGAAAAGCCTTATTCTGAGGATGCTCTTGTGAAGGCATTAAACTGCTCCAGTGAAGCTGTGGTAAACAGAGCAGCCTGAAGGCTTTGCCGAGCAGCTGCTCCCTCTTTTATCTGGTCAACTAACCGTATACGTTGTTTCAGAAAACAACGCAGAGTCTCGAGCTGGTTGTGTGAAGAACTATAATGGTCCCTGTCATGGGGTTTCCTGAGGTTTCTTGTTCTGCTCTCCAGTTAGAGGCCCAGGGCCATTAAACCAGGCTGATGTATCTGTCCCTCAGTGACAGGGTCACTGAGCGTTCTCTCAGACCTAACAACAGCAGATAATAAAGCAAATGTACCAAAGTGATGGCCACAACTATTTGGGGGACGTGCCAAAGTAAGTTCTTGCAGATACATGACTGGACAAACAGAGCAGTCAAAGAATAGGTTGTGTTGGCTATATTTTCTTCTCTGAACATCGAATTGACTGTTTATCATTTCAGCTCGTCGGTTTTCTTCACAACTGTGTGAATCAAAACACAAACTGTATGTAATGACAATCTGTTTTCTTTCCTTCATATTACTAATTTCTCCCTGAGGAATTTCAGCACATAATGTCTCTTGAATAAAAACCTGTTTTCTCAGGTTCACCCTGACAAATGATTAAAGGACAAATAATTTTCTATTTACATGCCACAACACATAATCGTCCCTTTCCACAAGGGATTATATCACAGAGCAAGTCTGGAAAAAAACAAGAGCCTGTGGGACGAGACGCTGTGGAAGCTGAAGCTCAAACTGAAAAGCATCGTTAGTCAAACAGCAGGAGCCATAATAATACGATCAATCCTTCAAGAAAGAGGGGCTTCCTTCCGTCCTTCTGGGATGGCTCCGGAGATGATTCTGTTATCATGGATCCAACAACTTTACGGACAATGGTTTGAGAAATATTTTCAATTTGTAAGCATTTCTACTGCGGAAGCTATTGTATCAGGGCTTAAATTCCTCTCAAGCACTAAGCCCTCTGTCCCCGGTGGGGATGCTCATCCCCCCCTGAGGCAGATGTCCTCTCAGGACTGGCTCCAGGAGGACGCCCTGGAACGCTCTGACAGGAGCTTTCACTCCATTTAAAAAAAAAAAAAGATTACAGGGTTTCCTGATTGTCTGGTTGGCAATTTGTAAAGAAACCAAAAGGGGGTATTCACAGCATGACACCAGAAGTCATGATTAAAAACACAAAACAAAACAAAAAAAATAATTTTATTAAAAACACTACTTAAGAATGAAATGCCAATTCAATGAACAAATGACAGCTGCAGGAAGGAATCTGCAGAAACCTTTTTCCCAGTCATACCTTCATACCACAACATATCATTCTATAGTGGGATGCTACTAGTTTAATGTGTCTTGTTTGAGTTTTCTTTCATGTCCATGTTGTCATTGCTTCAAAACAGCATATGGCGAATATGCATGAGATGAAGGTGAAGAAATACCTCGTTTATTTCTCAATAATACCCCATGGGAACAATGTGACACTTACATTTAGCAAGTGTTTTTATTCACAATGTATACAGCATATTCACACCTATGGCAGCTTTGTCAGCTTATCAGGCGTCAGGGAGATGGTTAACTTCACGGGAACATCGGCAGCCTTGGACTTATCCGAGTTTCCTGCATTCTTTCTGACACAGGCAATGATGATGGTTTCATATTCATCAAGCTGATGTAACTCACTGCACACATATACGTTACCATACTGCACAAACACTTCTTTTTTTTTTTTCCTTTCAGATATTTTTTCGTCTTGATTTTGGAGGAGTCGCTTCTTGTTTGATGCATGACGTCCTTGGTGAGTGGGGCTGTGCAGGAGTTGAAGGATGATTCTGAGTGCCACTTACTCGACTGCAATACAACTTGCCTCTGTGCCTCCATGTAGCTGAAGCAGGAAAAGGGGAGGCTTGTGGTGAGAAGCAACTGGACCAAGGGCTAAACAGACTTACCTTCTATTTCCACATTGATTTTTATGATCTCTCCGGTGCTACCTTGCTGTCTTGTTTTTTTTTTTTTTTTTTTCTTTTTTACTGCTCTCTGGCTCCGAGATCTGTCTGAAGAGCCTGTGAACTCCTCTTCTCAGTGGGCAAACTGTGAGATCTTCTGGCTGAGAGCCTTTTAAAAAGCCCTGTGATTTCAGCCCAACCTAGAGCTGGGGGATTCACCTGGGGACAAAGTGGTTGCCACGGCAACCCGCTGTTGGCGCTGGGCCGGTGTCAAATAATGCACAGACGGGAGGCGGGAACGGGGAGCGCGCCGTGTTAATCTGTTTGACGTGTTGCGTAAACACGCCAAAACCTCTGTGACTCTTAAGTTTGATGCAGATCACACTCCACGCCACAGTGTGGATCTCAGCGTCGTCCGAGTCCTCAGATGTTTACCGTGCACAGCTGATCGGCAGTCCACACCAATCAGGCATAACACTGTGACCACTGACAGGTGATGTAAACAACACTGATTTCTATCTTTACCTGCAAGCGGGTAGGATATATCAGATGACAAGTGAATATTTTGAAATGAGATTTAGTTCGAAGCAGAGAAATAGGCGACTGACAAAACCCTCTAAAAGCAGAGCTCATGGGATGATCTCCAGTGGTCAGTGTCTATCAAAACCGGTGCAAGGAAGGAAAAGTAGTGAACCGCTGACAGGTCAACCCTCACTGATGGATGTGGAGAGTACACAGGCAGGCCAGGATAAACCGTGTGTCATATTGAGTTCCAGACTACTCAGGTGAACAACCCACAGCAGCAACAACACACAGAACATCATCTGCATGGCCAAGTGTACAAGGAAACATTTTGACAAGAAATCAAGTTGAGGAAAGGCAGGGGACAAAAACTTTGGGTTCTGTCATCCATGTCAATGTTTCCTAGACACTTAAGATCGACTAAAGCATTGTTGCTCACCAAAAACGAACATCCCTTCATGGAAACTGTATTCCCTGATGTCAGTGAGTTTTTACACCCTGAATTGAAGCAAAACTGGCTTAGTACTGCTGTGAAACACGCAAGAATGCGAGCTGCTGAGAGAACTGTCCAGATCTCAGTACAACTGAGCATTTGTGGGATGTATTGCACAAATAAATCCCTTTCATAGAGGCCCCGTATTTTATCTTAAATTGCTTTTAACACAGTCTGATGGGTACAATTAAGCCCATGTCTTAATGGTTTGAGAAGCACAATGGAGTGAGAATCTACACAATATTACATAGGTGATTATGATTTTATGGTAGATGGGTGTATTTTCATTACATCTCCACGGGTTGAAGAAATCAGAAAATCTTATTGGATCCTGGAATGTGTCGAATGAGAATATTTCTGCAGGCAAGGGGCAAAAAAACCTCATAAGAAACGCAAACAAACATATCGATCGCTTTAATTACCTTCATTGTCCTTCAGGGTGAAGTTGGGATTAACTGGTAGCTGGCTCGGCAATGCAAACGAAAACCGCTGTCCATTGGCAAAGTCATCCTTATCCACTGCGGTGACAGTCTGGATCAACTGTGGTCAACAAGACAAGGGATAAATTACTTTCCAGAGGCAACGCCTGCAACATCTGATTAGCGGTACAACATCCACAACGGCTCGCTTGTATCCCGGGCAGGACAAGAGGCTGATTTAGTTTCTGTTGCATGTCTCAGAGTTTGATCATGAAAGGTCAACAGTGTTTCACAGCTACAGCCACTGGCGAGGTAACAACCGCCTCTCCCCTCGTGTTCGGCGCCTGAAGGAGAGTGTCTTTTTCGTGACGAGTTCTTGGCTTGTGCCAAGGGGGGGAGGAAAATGGCATCTAACAATTACAGAGTGCTCTCAGGGCAACCTCACTGCCACAGTTTGTCAGATTGCAACCTTTAATTGGGAAAAGACACAGTGAGAGAGCAGGCCTTGAGAGAAAACATGTCCAGATCATCGATGTCACTGAGAAAAGTTCTTATCTTCGGAGTGAGACTTGGAGCGTCGTCACGCTCCTGGGTGTACTTCTTCAAAGCCTCCGTCTTTAAACGGGCAGCATTATTGCGTATACGCTCCATGTGACTGGGTTTCTCACTGAATTTGGATGCAACTGCTGAGACAATCAGGATTCTCTTTTTTTCTAAGGATTCCAAAGTCAATTTATAACCTTGTGTCAAGAAACCAAATGCCATTTGCTGGTTCTTAAAAGCCAGGATAATGGGATGTTTAGAGACCACAGGAAGGAAGATAATTTGCTGTTAGCTTGGAAATGTCTTTCTGCGGAAGCACCTTTTCAGACTGCGGTTGCAGTCTGAATGTGTTGAGGCCTGAATTGATTCAGTGATCTGTGAGCTTGTCAACAGAAAGTTGTTGATTCCAATGCTGCAAAACTTATTAAGCACAAAAAAAAAATAAAAAAAAAATCAATCTCCGACAAACATGAAATGATTTACTTTTAAAATCATAAACCAGTAGAGCATTGTGGCTATTGACTCTCACTACTGTAACACTGGAGTTCCTGCTTTATGAAAAATCCTTAATCAAGTCATTTTCTATTTATTGGGTGATATATTGAACAATTTCTAAGACTTGTTAAATGATTTAAGATTAATTAGCGCTGAAAGTGGTTCTTTCCGAATTCAGTCATTACTTCCCTAATAGACTGCAGCTTGATGTAGACCCACATTAGACCTCTGGGCTTTCAGAGGTTTTGTGTGGAGTTTTTTTAAAAATTTTTTGGTGACATGTTCTTCCAAGATCCAAAGACATGCGAGTGACATTAACTGTGACTCTAAACATGTGGTAATGCATTTGCCTATCTCTTTGCAAGCTCCATAACATGCTGCCTGCCTTGCTCCTGGACTGAGTTGGGATCAGTTTCACCTGTTCATAACCACTTTGTTACATTTCTGGTGTCCATTTACACAACAAGGGTACTCGAAGCCACTGAAAATGCCACTTTTTCAAAACGGCCTCCAAGTTAGAACCCTTTGAAAACGTTAACGCTCTGTGTAAATACTGCTACTGCACATGTGCACCAGGGCCAGAGTAAATAGTTCTTTTAAACATGCATGAATAGATCAACAACAATGGCGGCCTCCAGGGAGGCATGACTCCCACTTCTTATTCTCCAGGGATTTGGTCATTTTGAAGCTCAGAGTCTCTGCAACACTCTCTGTATACTCTCACTGTTAATGTTTGTAGTTGATAGTTCTCCACATGCATGTGTGCAGCACCTGCTATTGGCCCTACATTAAAGGACATTTTTTTCAGTGTTCCTGCCATCATTTTCAAAACATTGTCATGTAAACATCAAATTTTTCTGAAGCAAAAAATGCAAAAATGAAGCAGTTTTACCTGAATCGTAAACGGGGTCGAATCTAAATCCTAATTCTAAATCACACATTTGCAAAAGTAAATAACACTTTGAATGTGAACACATTAGTTTTGTCCCAATGAGACATATTTTTGAATAACTTAAATTCAATACATTCCAACACAATAATTGACACCAAATGTTGAAGAAGCACGTGAAACGCTGGCTTTTGTGTCCTCGTTCCACCTTAGTCTTTAGAGAATGGTGCCAAATTCTCAGCAATCTTTAACAATCTTTAGCAATCTTTTTTGATATTAGATCGATTTCTTTAGCACATTTAAAAACTGAGTGGGTCAGGACAAATGCTGTCATATTGTTTTTTGCCAAAGCATTACCAACTATCCATCCATGCATTTATCCATCCATCCATTCACGGGAGGAAACAGGAGAACACCGAAGGTCTGACCGGTATTTGAACCCATGACATTCTTGCTGTGAGGCATGAGCAATCCCCAGCACACCGTGAGAATAAGAACAAGAATAATGGTTAATTCCCAAGCTCAACTTTTTGCCTTTGGCACAAAAGGCAAAATGAAACAATATTAAAATGTTATTTTGTGTCTATTTTACCTTTGGTCATAATTTTAAAATGCTAGGTCAGAACTGGAAGAGTTATTGTAATCCGAATACACGCATTCTCAGCCAATTAGAAAATGTTCCTTCCCTCTTGAGTAAAAAGTGAAATGCAAACAGATTTTAATACATCAGAGAGCTGCTCGGCTCCCTCCCATACATTGTCTTATGAACGGTTGGCGCGCCACTGTCTCATTCGGAGCATTATCATTCTTCCCACTTAATCCCCACGGGCCAAGAACCTCCAGGCTAAAATAAAACCTTAATTCAAATTTAATACAAACTTTAATTCAAACTTTTCCTCATCCAGCTCTAAAGTATTAAAAAATGTATTTAGTTGTGTCTTCCCAGGTCTTACTGCATCACCGTTTGCCGAACCACCCCTTTCAGCCATTTCCATGCCGCTGATTGCTCTATAACTCAAAACCCTTCTTAATTCGAATGAATCAAAGACTACTGAGAGCAAATTGGGATGAGCTTCGATTTAGAGCTGTCATGGTTTGCTGCTGAGATACTGGCTCTGAATGGGCCGGGATGATTAAGCAGCTCTCGCGGTGCCGTCGCAGCCTCTCAGCCAGCAGGCCAAACTGCTGAGGGAAACAATCCTTCAGAGCAGTGGAGGGAATGAACGCGACTAATGGGCGCTTTCCTTCCGAGGCTTGTTGGAGGTGAGCGGGGGTCTCGAACCGGTGAAGACGGAGGCTCACCTGTCCCGGCCTGGAGCTCTCGCACACGATGACATCCTCTTCGGTGGATATTTCTGGAGGGTTGTCGTTGACGTCCAGGACCTGGACGGTGACGGGAACATGGTTGAGGAGGGTGGGATTGTCTGTGACAGAGAAAAAGGAGTGGGAGAGAATAAGTAACAAGAAGATGAAAGCCAAATGTGAGCCGTAATAGCGGAGTAAAACATTCAACACTGCAATTTCAAACTGGGACACACTGTGCTCTTTTGTTCAACTGTTTATGGGCTTTGTCTTGGGCTGTACCACGATAAAAGCACTGAGGGATTGCAGGAGGCAATTTTGTTTATTAAAGCTCATCTAAACATCTGTGTGTGGCTTTTTGTAGTCTCACTCGTGGCTGTGATGCATTATTTGCCCCTTGCACTGTGTGGAGAACCCAATAACAGTAGAAATGGCACCTTTATCATGTGAAATACACAGCAGCAACCTTTGGTTCAATGGGTGGGATTATAAGACTCCTCATTGTTCTTCGAATGTACAAAACACATGACTTAGCTCTCATTTACATGTTGTCAAATGAAAAATGAAAACTTTCATGTTTTGGGAGTTCATCTACTCGACAACAGTGCTCAGAGTTACTGAATGTTTTTGAAAACGGCTCCAAAGGTGGAAGTTTTTGAAAATGCTCTACAAGTGTACAGCACATGCACACCACGGCCGTAGTAAATAGTTTGTCTGTGCGTGTGCGAGTAGGTGGACAAAGCAACAATGACAGTCTTCAGAGCGTCCTGACTCCCTTTCCTTTTTTTCCCCGGGGATTTGGTAATTTATAGCTTAGCCTCACCGTAATAGCAATTCAAATTAGTCGTCTTCCATACAAATTACTTTATATTTAGCATCGTTAATGTTTGAAGAGTGTTATTTTCTGCCTCCGTGTGTGGTTTCATTCCAAAAACAACCAGCAGTGCCCAATGGTGGCCTGGCATGCTAACTACATCGTTTTCTGTGTTTTCGCTGCCTCTGTGCAAATGGATGCAATTTTCAAAATGTTGAAAATGTAAAGCTTTCCTCTACTAAAAACACACAAATGATGTGTTTGCACTTGAAACAGTGTTCAAACAGGGACTTTGTCATGTTGGATGCACTACTAGGTAGTTCAATGTATAATTGAAAAAAGGCTTAACATCGAGTTGTGCATATCTCTTGCTCCGCAACTGAACTGGACAGTTGAGCCTGTATCACTGAGGTAATCCCAGGGATTTTTGCCCAGGAAGCTTGCCCAGCAAAATCCTCTGCAAATAGAGCATCACCCCCCGCCAACTGATGTAACTTCAACTGAACTTAATGAGTGAATCAGCCAGTAATCTGACCCACACGGTGCCGATAGCACAGTCAGTCAGAAACTAAATCCACCTCTTCATAAAGAGGCTTCTCTTAACTGCAATGAACAAATAGGCATCCTTCAAAAGGTAGTGTCCGTCAGCTAAACTGGAACCCAGCAGGTGGTATGTCTATTGAAGTAATATCAATAACAATAATCAGCTCAAAAACCGACTCAAAAGCTGATTTAGTTTATGTTTTGATGCAGGGCACGGATGGATTAAGCTCGTCTCACAGAAACATTTAGGACGATGAACAATGCACGTGATGCTTCTGTAGCTGTACGACACAAAGTGCCCTTGAACCTGAAATTTAACTCGGTATCCCTGCAGTGACTATATAAGAAGCAGGAGAGTGGTTTCACCTGGTGCTATACAGGGGATATACATTTGAAGCAAAGCAGTTTTCCTGGCACAACTCCCAGGAGAGAAATAAGGCACTCAGGTGCACTCCACTTTCTGCTAAATTAATGCTTGTGGATTTTTCACTTTTTCATGTGCGCAAAGGATTCTGTAGACAATGTTCATCCTCATACATAGGGTGTGTTGTTGTGCGTGTTTGTCAGATGCGATCATCACTGCGTTCTTGCAATATATTAGCTTCCACTTGTGCAGTGTCACGTTTGTGTCCGTTTTTTTATATGTGCAAATCTTTAGCAGCTCAGTCACTGAGTGTCTTATTAGACAAATCGTCAAGCTTTTCGACGGGACACACCACGGCGAATCAAAACACATTGGAATTCAATCAAACACCTATTTTCTCTTGGATTGGACTGCTGCGAATGGTCTTGCAGCAAATATTAGGCTGCAGCCTAAAATCTCTGCAGGACGGTTCTGCTGCAAACTGCGTGTCGGGTGCTTTGTCTCTCCCTCCGACACTGTGTGTCCTTGCCCATTCAAAGAGGTAAAAATTTATCATTCTGCCTTTTGACAGTGTCTTGGCATGTATCTGTATCCTTGAATACTAAGGAGAGGTGGGGAGATAAAGAAACATTAGCATGCAGCCTCCCTGTCCTCTGGCAGGAGATTTGTAGAATTGTGATTACAAATTGCACACGTTACCTGATAGCAATTCTCCAAGTTAGCGGGGTCCTTTATTGATTTAATTAATTTGCAGTGCAGGAAAGGACAATGAAAAAAAATTGGGCCTAATTTGATTTTGTGGTTAATTAACAGGAAAAAAAAATATACTGCAGCCTATTTGAATATATTCCAATCAGTATGCTAATGATACAGTTCACCCTTGTTTTCTCCAGACTTTAATTGCTAATATCACAATTTAGTCAGAGAGCATGGCTCTATGCTCGAATGCAGCGAGGAATGGGTTTGAAGCATCATATGGTCAGAAATACAAGATGTAAAGGAAGTGAAGGTGAGGAGGTGTTTGGAGAAGATTACCATTTCTGAAGTTTTTACACCGTTTGGAATGAATGCAGTCAAAGAAATGAAGAAGAATTTTTCATTTATGCTCCCTGAATGCTATCAAGTGAGCTAAGACAAAACCAAACATCAGTTATGTGGTTGATCAGATATATGTCTCACAGTTTGCATCATCCAAATGGCTAAAGATAAGGAATGAAAGGTATTCCAAGACCTAAAACCAAGTCTAGTTAACCTAGTAATCACTTTGAGATGACGACAATGAGAACAAATGCACACACGTTCCTTTCCTGGACAACAACTCACAATTTTTTCTTGTTACCTGGCTCTCTCTGTGACTTATGTTAAGAACATACTTGAATGCCACAGTATACTAGTACTTACTATGTGGTACCACTGGATGCTCCAGCACCATTAAAAATAAGTCCTACAAGTCCATATTTGACTGACAGCAGTGTAAACAACACAGGGAAGTGACAGAATACAAAGGGTCGGGATCAGTTCAGCCCATTGCAGTGCTCAGTTGGGCAGAGTAGTATTGTATAAATTGCTGGATTGATTGTGACAATCACCCAATAGCGAGATCTGCATGCGCATTACCTAAAAACAAAGTTACAGTTCAAATTATAATTGCAAGACAACCAGTATGTACGTTTACTCAAACAAGAAGCCTAACATCTCCATGAAAGTGGCCAAAATGTGCCACTGAATTCATTCTGTGAGAGAGAAAAAGGACTGCAGTGCAGTTTCATGTACTTATTCCCTTTTCATGGAACTTTGCTTTAGTGGATATTGATTTTGACTCCAATTTTGCCCCTCTAAAAATTTGAACCTGGTCTGCTGTCAGACAATGTAATCTCCTCGGGTTGTCTTGTTATTTGTCGGGAGATCACCAAAAGGGGCGGAAAAAAGAAGGAGAAATGGAGCTATAGTTCGCAGTTTTCCCCCCATAATCTCTGTATTTTAAATCGTTCTTGTGTGACACAGGAGTCACCCATAATTCAAATGCAATTTAGATTTATAAGGCCTCCTGTTAGCTGGAGGCTGAGGCAAGTGGGTTACAAAAAAAAAAAAAAAAAAGTATTTTCTGAACCGTTTCTTTCAGGCAAATGGGTTTAATCTGTTTTTAACAGTTCAGTTCCGTATTGTGAGGTAGGGTCGAGTTTACATGTGGGTGTTGTCATCATCATACATCTGCGACTTATTAATGACTTTAGACTGTGTAAATGTCTGTCCGTGGAGTAAACTGCCTTCGCTCAAAGTCATCTAGCATTGCCTCTGGCCATCCACACAACCTTTAGTCCCGTAAAGAGTTGTAGAAGAAGGATGGATCGTTCAATATGAGCCGTGCATGCCTGTGCCTCTCTGTTTATCCAGCCATAAAAAAGCACCTCAGTCAATATTCATGGAAAAGGTTGTAACTGCTGAACTACACATAAAATCCAATTTCATTGTGGGGTTTCCACCTTTTTTTTTTATATCATTGTGAGACAAAATCATTTGATTCATTTGATGTTTTCCAGAGCTGTTACTTTTCTCACGAAAAACTCGATACATCACAACAGTTTTTACCATTTTATGTTGATGAACTTCATCTTAACCCCTTACAGCTCAATCAATGAAATATTAAACTGAGTGCTGTTCCCTTTCAATTTTCTTTTCAAAACTTAGCTCTGTAACATTTTGAATTCAGTGCAACCCAACACCAATACATGCAATTTATATATTCTGTCGGGAAGTGTGAAAGTGGATCAATTGATCAAATATTTCACAATTTACAGCGAAAGCCTCAAAAAATATGATTAAGTCATGAGAAATATCTGAAGGAAGCTCACCTGTATTGAACTGAATTAAATAAAATATATTACTGTTCTAAATACAAGGGGATTTCCAAGTGTCATTTGATCTGCGGGACATGCATAAAATCCACTAAAAGCACAGCAAAATGCACTAAAAGCACTGTAAAATCCACTAAAAGCACTATAAAATCTACGTAAGGACTATAAAAACCACTAAAGGCACTATGAGATCCACTAAAAACCCTAAACAAAAATAGGAAAAACACAAGCAGACACCCATCACTCACATACTAATGTCCTGCAGAAAAGAGCAATTTTCAGAAAAGAAAAAAAAGTTTTCAAGCTAATAAGGCCCAGTTAACGCTTCAAGGTTTCACCTGAAAGTGCACAACTTTTTCTATTTTTTGTGGCAGAATAGTTTGGCGTCTGTTTTCTACTGTTTGCTTCTGTAATGAAATCACACACTTGCGCACACAGAGAACAACACTCTATAAACAACACCGATGGTGAGTATACAGACAGCGAGCTGTGCATTGAAACAAAAGTCCCACCAGAGGGAATCCTCCTTTTACTTCCTGCGAAGCTGTTTTATAGGTCAGGTGACTCATTCGGCACTCAGCGGTGTTTCCTCATTCTGAATCCAACGGCTCTGTTGAGTTCCGAAGCTCCGACCCGATCACTGTGAACCGCGTACTGTTTCCATCCAGTATTAACTGGCAGCCCTTCTTCGGCGAAGTGCTTTTTCAGGCAATACAGACAATAAAGAGGATTCAAACATAACATGAGGAAGAATAAAACCATGGGTACCTACCAACCTCCGAGGCCATCACAGTGATGTTGTGCCAGGGCATGTCTTCCCTGTCCAGGGGCTGCGTTGTACGTATGACGCCGCTGCTGTCATCGATTTTGAAGTACCGCACTCCGTCTTCTTTACTGTCCATGAAATATCTGTTTGGACAGAGAGTCAGGATTTTATCAACACATCATCTTGTCATTTAGCAAACAGCCTGTTCAATATTAGCATGATTTATTAGTATGTGATAAAAGTGTCGGGCGGGTTGCGGACCATAAATAAAAGGCTCAACAGAAGGGCCATGGATTGCAACAGTTGGACGATATACAAAAAAAGACATGAGATGGGTGCTGGTTAAAATACACTGTGCTTCGATATGCATAATCAACCATCATGAGTGTTGAGACAAGAGTTTTCTGGAAGTGCTATTCTTTCCATGTTTCTGCTGAGTCAACACAAGCACAAACAAATGTGATACCATGGAGTTGGACCTTTTGGTGGAAGAAGGAAGATGTTGTCAAACATGTCAAAGTCTCAAAAAAAAAAAAAAAAAAATCTAAATACTGAAGATGATCTGTCACAAAAGGTTACCAAGAAAAATGAAGCAACAGTTGGGATTCAGACTTAAGAAGAGCAGAAACATCTTTAAATTCATGGGGGGCAGCTGAGGGAACACCATAACCACCAGAACAAGCATCTCTGCTTCAGTCTGAGACAGTCTGAACCAACATAGTCTTTATTAGAATACACATATCCAAGTATTGATCACAAACTCTGACAGATGCTTGATTTTCTATATTCAATAATGCAAAAGTGCTAAATGGATGCTTTGGGTTGTATCAAACCCAATCCTCCAATTGTCTGTTGCTGTAAATATAATTCACCATTTTAATTGCAATATGTCAATTATTTATGATTCACGTATCCTGTTGGCTTGGTTCTATCAGCTTCAGCGCCAGAGTGTCTCAGTTGGACAAAAAGAAGCCAACAGGCCTTCAAACATTCAAATATTATACTTCAAGAGTCAGAGGACGAATAAATGAAAGTATTTGAGCATAAATTGTTGGAAAGCTTGAAACTCAGAAGTTAAAAATAACTTCGCAGACGGGATGATACCTGGCTCGATACCGTGCTCAAACCCTGGCAAACGGCGCTCTGGACAACCATCACACACTGGTAAAAATGTCTGAAGACCAGAAAACACAACTGACTCATATTAATGAGACACGGTCGACCCAAGCCATGCAGAAGCAGCAGCACTTTAAAGAGGCTGGAGGCGCGACGAGCAGCATGAGCCAACGGGGACGTATTCATGCCTCTGTGATTCTCAAAGCCCGGCCCCACCTCTGAGGCAGAATAATCCCCGCTGCTTCTAAATGGACTGCAGGTCTTGACAGAACGTCCTTAAAATACATATTTCTAAGGGCAATTATCTTCAATATTTAATAATGACAAAAGGCGATGTTCTGCTGGCAGTGTTTACACTCTTGTAATGGCTCGCCAGCAACGCGGCGTTATCAAACTGGAAGGGGAGCAGTCTGAGGAATACAAAACACAAACGGGCTCAGCTGCTTCTCTCATGAGCACGAAATGAGCATTGACTGTGTGTTCCCTAATTTATCTCCTAATGACCTATTTACACCTTTAATCCCACATCCATTCTCCTGTGTAATATACCCAAAGTCGACAATTTCCAATTGACATGAGAAATTGGAATGGCACAGGAATATTAATGCCAGGGCTGCATCCATTAGCAATCATGAACTATTTTTTAAATTTTTTCTCTTGCTCAGTTTTTTTTTTTTTTTTTTGCCTTAACTGCTGGAGTACCCAGCACTCGCCTCGCCCACCCCCCCACCCTGCAATAGAAACGCTGTCATGATTTATTGAATGTTCAGGCTCAGACGAGCATGAAGGCTTTTCAGCTTTAAAAAAGTGAGTCTTTGTCAGCAGAAGAAAAGCATATTATTTTCTGGCTTGTAGGGAGAAATCCGCTGAAAAACACTTCAAACCTGTTAATTATGGCTCCTGGTGATAAATCGAGTGTGTTTTGCTGTTTTGGTGGTTGCGCTCTCATTTATGCAGATAATCGGTCACAAGTAAAAGCAGTTACGGCATGTAATGATTATTTGACAGGACATTTTGAAAGGAGAAAATCTTTTCTACAGTGACAATCCAGAGCTTGAATTATCATCTGGGGAGCAGGAATATTTGTGTTTGAATGCAAATTGCAAATTTTAAAAGGAATAATTTGCTTTATCCCTCTTCGGGGTACTTCTTGAAACACTTGCATATTAAGAATGTCGACTTTTGGGTGTCGTTGAACTATATATTCAAAATTTCGTATTTTTAAAATTCTGTTACTATTTGAAGAGGAAATTAACATTGTATATTTGGTGCAACAGAGTAGGATAAAGTTTCTGACCACTAGAAGTGGGGGATGTCTACTAGTATTTTCTAAATGAGTAATCCCTTCCTGAGGAACCATTTACATGATGTTTACAAAGGAATCTTGGAAGTTTCCTTTTTTCAACGAATGCTCTTAAAGAGAAATTCTTTGAAAACGCTCAGATTCTGTCTCTGTGGAAACGGAGGAAAAACACTCCGCAGAAAACACTCAAGAGTCCGTGGAAACAGGAGAAATGCTGTCATTAAATGGGGCCTCAGAATAACTCTAAGCATGAAAATCTGATATGTATTTAATGGAAACACTTTCCTTCATTGTAATGCAAACTAATCAAAATGCTTGAGAATAAGTTTGGGTGCAATAGGCCCATATTTAAGAACCAGTGTAGCTGACATTCACTCTAAAAAAAAAAAAACCTTTAACATGCAGGTAATTTTCTCAACGGACAGTACAATAGTATTAACAGGTTCTATTACACTGGGGATATTCAACCTGTTCATAAAAGAGGTAAATTATGTGAACCCTTTAAAAAGTACCCTAACAAAAGGAAAAAAAAAAAATCCTTCAATCACACTTTCCATTTTAGTATCCATTCTTTTGTTCTTCTGTGTGTGTTACATTCCTTGTTTTGTGCCATATAATCAGTTGGGAAGTGTTAAAGTGATTGAATCCTTACACCTTTCACTATTCATGGTTTGAAAAACATTCTCTAAGCAGAATAAATTTCTCACTGGACTTCTGTGAAACAGCCTTCAATTCTTCAGAGTGCTGAAAGGTACTATTCAACAATATCAGGACTGAATGCAATGCACATAGTGTCGTTCATGATGCACATGAAAAAGCAAGGCATCATGGTTTTTCGTATGTGTTTTCAGGTTGAAAACATCAATTAGTCACAGTCATAACAAATGCTTTGGGAAAATAAAACGTTACAACAATATACAAAAGGTGAATGCAACAGAATCGAATGTTAACTTTGCCAAATGTGGTCATTTAGGATGTTTTGGATCTGAACAAATTCTATGATCTTCTGCATGAATGGACTTTAAGACATTCACTCTGATATATTCTGCAACCCTAAAATATTATAGTCTATACCTTATGCACAACCTGGAACCTTGATGATGACAGAACTATGAAAAATTCTCAAAACCTGAAAAAGTCAGAACTGTGACATGTTCTGGGACTCTTACTGATTCAATAACAGAATAATTCAATGACTGTGAAATGTTCTAGAACTCTGATGAGTTCTTGAACTCTGTAATATTCAACTTTGACACCCTGTGGAACTGTGCCACTTTACAAAAATGTGGCACATTGAAATACTTAAATATATTCTAAAAATGTGGCACATTGAAATACTTAAATATATTCTATAAATCTGACACATTCAATGACTTATATGTTCTAGAATTCGAACAAGTTCTGTGACTGAAACATTCCAGAACAAAGATACATTCTTGAACCTGGACAAACTAAGTCTCTCTGGACCTCTCAGACATTCTGCAACACGGACACGTTCTAAAACTCTGATATTCTAGAATTATCAAATGTTCTCCAATTGAAAGATTCAATAACCCTGACCATGTTGCAATCTTTTTTTATGTAGAGCTCTGGCACTTTTATGAACTTTGACTATTTATAGCAATTTGAAACACTGTAAAATTCTGACAAGATCAACAGTTGTAACCATTCAGAGCTAAAAAAAAATTCTATTCCTCACATGCCCTCAAATTAAGGCTTATTTTGGAATGCTCACATATTTTAGAACATTTTATATATGCTGGAAAGCTGATGCTTTGAAGTGCATGAGTCCACTCATCAAGGCTTACAATTGAAATATAACCGTTCTTGGTTCTGTGTGCAGAGTGAATGTAATCAAATACGTTCTTGAACTCTTGACTGCAAGTGCAAGCTGATTGAACACAGAAAGAAACAGAACTGTAAAGGTTAAATATAAAGCACAACGAACAACAACATTAACATAATTTTGACAGCAGTAAGATTAAATCGTTGAATCTATTCATTCCATGTAGGTTTTGACAGTAAATCTTGACAAACACTTTTTGCCTGTTGTGACAGAGTTTCAACTGCTGAAAGCCCCAAAACACATCATCTACGAATACTGACTGAAGCCACGCCACGATGTAACCCGGCTGAGAAATTTCCCTCACTGTAATTATGATAATGTACAAGAGCAACCAGAGGGTAATGAATCACGAAAACCCTGTATGGTTATTTAGATGTCAATTTCACGCCATTTCTCACCATTTAAAATGTCACTTCAATGGTATGTTGATTTCATAGCACGCATGGGCAGACTTTTGATGATCAAAGAGCACCAAATTACAGATCCCTGCTGCATTTTATATTTACATTCTGACGCAACAGTGGCACAATTGTTTAGCTTTCTGGGTTCAAGAGGATGTCATTGAAAGACGCCCCGCTGCTTCTCTCCTGCACACGGGTGAACATTGGGAGGGATGTGGTGTAGGAACAGACCAGGTATCCCACAAGAAGACAAGGGAAAGTCTTTGATATGTAGATTTGCCTTCTTGTTTATGATAAAACCTTCACAATGTGTTAACATACTGACGTGAATCAGAAAATCAATCTTCACCCCACGTCTGTCTCACAATTCAAGCTCCACATCATTAATGACGAAGTGGAGAACGACTTCTCAAACTTCCAGCATGGGGTATGTGTGTCTCTGTAGAGACACTCATCTCAATCCTGGAATTAAACGGACTCGCTCCCTTTCGCGCTGCATGCACTCGTTACTCTCGGTGCGAGAAAGTAGCATGTTTGGACTGTTTTGAAAGGGGAACGTTGTACATACCAGTTGGGGTTAATTATATGCGAAGAAAGTGGCATAACCAGCGCACGGCCACATCGGTGTCTCTTTGTTTGAAACTACAGTGTTTTTGAAATGTGCCTCGGTCCAGCCAGAATATCTTTGTGCATCAAAGAGAGGGCACAGTGGCGGGAACAGTAGTGACATGTGTTCGTTATACTGCTCAACATTTCACTAATGAGGCCCAATTAGAATTCATCTCATTCATTCTGAACATGTTGTGAGTAGACTTCGTTCCACATGACACAAATCAAAAAGTAGCATCCTAACACTGACAGTCAGTTTTACCTGATTTTTAGTTAACATTGAGTTCTCTTTTGGTGTCAGTCATGAATGTTTTATCGACAAAAATCTTGTGTGTGTATTTATTTCATGCTTTATGTTAAAGCCATGAGCTGTAACATGAACCGGGTTATGAAAACTGCTGCCGGTGTTAGGTTGCTGTTTTGGGCCCAGTTTACATGTTTGTGAAACTGGAAACTTTTTGTTCTGGTGATCAGAGTCACTAACCTTTTTGAAAACAGCTTCTGAGGTGGAACTCTTCTGAAAATCTTTTGTTTCCATGTAAATGGAGAAAAAATGTGCTTTTCTGAAATGCTGCCATTGCACATGTGCTCTTAGTAAACTCTTGAATTTAACATGGATTTGCCAACAAAGTTTACATTTAGTTTCATTACAAAAACAACCAACCGCACCCACTAGTGGCCTTATGTAAGAACTACACTTTTTCATTGTTTTTGTTTCTGCTGTTTTCGTCTTTACACCATTTTCAAAATGTAGCTGTCTGATCGCAAAATTGTGTAAATGTGGTTTTGATGGCAAATTATCTAACATTGACACTTTTTTAAATGCTTTTTTACAGCTTTTTTCCTTTCTTTAAATCTGTGCCTCTAGCAAGATGATCCTAATCCTTCAAAAAAATCTTTTGCTTTGGGTTTCACTAACAACTTTATCTTTAGGGGAAACAGAGACCAGAAAAAGTTGTTAACATGGGTTAGTTAAAATGCTTCCAATTGCTTCAATGAGGAGTGACTCAGAATTCACTCTGAACAGTCCTTATTCCACATGTCAGAAAGCAGCATGCTGGGATTGAAACAGTTTTACAGGTAAAAGCCTTTTTCTGTCAGATTTATCGTGATGTTTTCAATCTGGACCTCCAGAGCAAAGCACACACCATTTGCTTTTAAACATTGCTGCAACCATCTACTTAGAAATACATTGGAAACGTATATTAGCAGCACAGCAGGTAAAATATACACCACTGTCTCCACTGACCCGACTGTATCCACAAACAGCTGCTTCAGGCACAATAGTAAACTCCAAATAAACAGCTTTTAAACACTCAGAAAACACAGGAACTGCAGCCAATAAAAACACATTTATAGGAGGAATACAGTGCTAATAATCCACGCTTGGTTACCCTGCCAGTGTCAACAGATAAGAGTAAATGCATACAGCTGGAACGCTCAGAGCGGAGACACGACTTCGCCACGATAAAGGAATCAATAATTTAAGCTGAGGTAAGATTTAGGGGAAACATAACTGCTGAATTGGAAGCTGAAAACTGAAAGCTAGTTCACGCAGCAACTGCAGAGGGTTAAAATGAGATTTCTGCCAGTTTATTTTATGGACTAGCTTTATTTCTTCTTATCGTTGTATTTCCTATTTGTTGGTCGAGTTTACGTGCTACCTCCAAGAAAGAGCCATACGCGGGGCTTAACGCTCGCATGCCTGCAGTCTGAAGTGACACTAAATTCAGGCTCCAGTAAATTCAATGCTGAACATCCAGCAGGATGACATTAGAAGACAGAGTTGGGATCCACACAAAGGACTTGACATGATGAAGGCTATTTGGAGGTGGGTGAAAGAGGGAGTGAGAGATCTCACTGATGTCTGAACGCCAAGACTTATTGCTTCCTTTAAATCTAACATATGTGATTTCAACAGTTAAAAACCAAACCAAAATCACCCATATTTCACTCTTCCTAGTTAGAAAATCCCAAATGTATACTGGGATTCAAAGTCATTTGAAACCTTTAATCACAATCTTCAGGAGTCTGACTCACGTTGTTCCGTGCAGCACTCTGGAGGTTAGGATTTAACATCCCCACACACTGCATTCAGAATATTCAATGAACTTCCTGCAGCCTTCAAACCTTCGGTGGAGCAACGTGGAGGAAGATAACTGTGGTGACGAGTCGTCTTTTTGTTCATGTTTACACGCTAGAATTCCAAGTGAAAACGCATAATTTCTGTTTTCCTTTCAGAAAAGTTTTGTGTTTACACAGCAACATGTTGAAAATTATTACGTTCACACAGAAATGGCAGACATGAAAAGGGAATGTGTCTCAACTTTGCTTTGAGTCTTTTCCACCTTCTCTGCAACCCTAGAGTCATAACATCGTCTTGTACGTCACTGCATGTGCCCTCAATACCATCAAGAAGCACGTCTAAAATGCCATTTTATTGGATCGTATGCAGTTGAAGCTGATGCGAAATCTCTGAAAATGTCAGTAAACTCGGGCTGTCGATGGACACGGGTGTCCTCAAACTCTCACCGAGGATCACAAACTTCACCCACAACCAGAGATATCACTACAGTTGTCCTTTTGCCGTAAACATGAACAAGATCACAGTGTGTTGCTGCTGCCAGGCCATCTTACTGACTCAACACCATTACATTTTTAGGAATGTCTCATGCAGAAAACTAGAAAAATATCAAAGAGCTCCCTTCTTATTCCTTGCTATACCCTCAGAAAAGTGTATTATATACCCCAAATACATATGAGTGTGGTGTAAGAAATGTATTGCCTCAGACGTGTGGGAGGTGTCTGACTGATCCATGTTTTTCCTTTCAGGGCTTATCGGAGCTGTTTTCTGCTCATTGCTCACTTCAGTTACACAAACTCGGACAAACTCGTATGGTTGATTCGACGCGGCTGACGCTCTTACCAGCTGTCACACATGAAAAGACTTCTGGGCAGCTTTAGGGTCCGACTCATTCACGTTACCACAGTCGGAGCCGACTCTTGCGCCTGTTAGCCTGTTAGCTTGCGCACACTGATGCTCGCTCCCGGCTCATTTGGAACAAGCATCTTGTTTGGTTAAGTGAAACGACTTCTTGAGTCTGTAGTCAAACAATGACTCAGTAGCTTAAGTTTGTTTGTTTTCCACATGTAAGTAATATTTCATCTCATGATTAGCGTTGTGTTTACAGCTACTCCATCACTTGCGCGGAGGCCAGAAGACAGAATTCACATTATTACAAGCAGTGCAGTTGCTTGGCTGTAATGTCATGAAACGAGGTACCTGTTCAGAACGAAAAACCCAGAGATTAGTCCACTGCCTCGGGCCAATATCAATCTTTTTTCAACGGTACACAAGCGCGTGTTTAGACTGCATACTAATGTGCTAAGCAGTTGTATCGCCTCGGGTTATTTCACAAGCTTGCAGACAAAGTAACCAGCTATTTGATGATGCCAAAAAATCTGAGTGATTCACGATGCGTCCTGCTGCTTTTTCTGAGGAGATGTGGAAGAGTCTGGAGCATGTGAAGTTTCAGAACAAACAAGTGGCTACTGAGCATATTACCCAGCATCTGCTGAACAATATGCTCTTTACACTGGTGGGACACAAGAGCAGGGGTGGCAAAAACACTCAAATTCACTCAAAAGCAGAGGTTCTGATCTAAACAGGGTGTAAGTATTGGCGGAGGGTCAAGGCTACATATTCGCATGAACGTACACATTTAATGTTACTGAAATACTAAATTGAATTGAAATAAATTAACCATGTAGCAACCTGGCTGGACTTAATACAAAACACTGCGAATTTCAGAATGGAAACAAGACCCCTGTCAGCATCCTTCAAGTCTCAGATATATGCCACTGTTCATCAGCGTCCAGCTCAGGCTGCTCCTCATTTTCCTTAATGGTTGCAAAACAAACCCGGCAATACTGTAGGTGTGCCGGTGATCAGCAGAGCGCAGTGGTCCTATCGGAATCACACCAAAATGAAGTTGCTACAAATATCTATCAGTGCTTATGAAATGTTAAAATTATGACGAAAAAACGGACTACATTTTAAAAACAAGATAAAACTGACCCCACAATACTGACCTGAAGTGATCGCCGATGTTCATCTCAGCAGAGAAACTAATGCTTGTCGACAATGCAAGTTCAGGTAAACTATATGAGCCTTATGAAACTATAACAAATGTTAAGCTGTGCTAGGGAAATATAGGAAGCCATAAGAAAACTGAGTGTAGAAAGGAAACTGTCAATCCACAAGAAGCCGGAGGACATTTATGTAAACCTTATCAAAACACCGGGGGGCCTCACACTGCCCCTGTTCGCAGTCTTTTAAGCATGAAAACACATTTCCAAGAATCAACAAAACATTGTTTTCTCAGTTTCTGCAAAGGTGTTGAATTATACCACATTTTAATAAGATATATGTGGAAATTACTCTATTTCTGAAAGCATTTCAAGGTGATACTGCCTTAAAATGCATGTCAATTTCATAAACGAGCTTTCTATAAACTTACTTCAAATTGGGAACCCTAATCCTAATGCCATGGTGGACAGGTTTAGTCACAACGATCAGGGAGAAACAGACACAAAACTGCTTTAGTGACTCTATCTGGCAAAGGCTGACATATTTCTAAGAAAATGCATTTTTGGGAACAGATTAGTAAACAATGTGGCGGAGATGCAATGGCTGACAGTAAAATGAATGCAAATCCTCTAAATAAACATAACATCGGCAACCTCCTCTTACTCCTTTCTTTGCTTTTGCATCACACATCTCATTTCATAACCCAACTGTATGCAATAATGCACAACTAATGAGTGTCTGCAGGGCTGCGCTTCCTTTCTGTAAATGTAATGACTTCTGGAGATTGCATTTTTATAGGTTTTAATGCAAAAGCGCATCTTACCTAACGGGACTGTTCCTGCTGTCGGGGTCTCGAGCTGTAACTGAGCCCACCTCAGTGCCACCTGGTGAGTTCTCATAAACATCCAAGATATAATAATCCATAGAAAAGACAGGCGCCTCGTCCACGTCCCCCACTGTGATCTTAAGGGTGGCGGTGTCTTTGAAAGAGCCGAGATAGGAGAAGCGGGGATCCACATGAGTGTTCACTCCCTCGATGTGGAGAGTGTAGGTCTTCTTCCTCTCGTAGTTCAAAGGCTGGTGGGAAAAGAGGAGACACCACAGGGCCATGAGATTACCATACTCCCAGCAGCACGCAGTCCCCCCCCCCCCCCCCCCCCCCCCCCCCCCCCCCCCCGATGAAAGGAGGGCTTAAGGAAGTGCACAAGGAGTGAATGTCAGTTAGACAAATAAGTAAAAGATTGAGGCCCTTTAAAGTATAATACCACCCTCTGCAGCGTCATGGGACCCCAGTGGAGTTATTTACAATTTGAGGGGGTAAAGTTTGGGAAAATTTCTACAGTGTTCATGTAAAAAATTGCAAACTTCTTTCTGAGTGAACATCTTTGTGAAAGATCGACCCTGAGCCAGAATCAAGAACTCATTCAATCTATGGAATCATTCCTGACCGAGTTCCTACAATCAGCACAAGTCTGTGATTGTCCCAGACTTCTTGCATTTCGGTAATATGATTGCAAATGGTCAAGTTGAGGAATCAGAGGCAGAGCAGGGTGAAAACAGCTGGTACTATAGCGGCAGCGACAGAGAGAGGAAAATATAAAAGGGCGAGAAAGCAGGCTATAATTGTGAGTTCATGTGTTTTTGTTTTTTTTTTTCAAGATAGCCAGATTTCACATAAAGGAAAACATCAGCTCTACATTTTATTTTAACATTGTGAATATGAAATGGGACTTTCCTAAGATATTTTACCAGGCAGTCTTAAAGTGTCACATTTACCTATTTATTCACAATCTCACACACCACAGGTGGCAGCTGCCATGCAAGGTGCTCACTAACACCAAGGACTCTTTAACACATGGTCAGGAGGAGATGGGGGATTGAACCACCTCCTCTGGGATTAGAAAATGATCCACTTCACCAACTGAGCCACATCCACTCCAAAGGGCCTGATTCACTAAGATCCTTCATCGAGCTAAAATATATTCACAGTCAGATAACACTGGGCTTGTGTGCATTTTGCAATCAACTAAGGCCCTGTTTACACAACGTTGTTGGGAGCCGTTTTCAGTGGCTTCAGGTATAGCTGTCACATAAACAACCAAAATCACAAGTTTTCTGCTGTCACTTGGAAACACTGTGGTTTAAACGTGGACTCAGTTTTGCTCTGAATGCACCCAACAGGGATCTGAACATTTTCTAGCCCAGCGTCTTCCCTGAACCCATCACGGAGTGGAAATGTGCCCACCTTCTTCAGGCTGATGATCCCCTCCCTCGTGTCTCTGTCTGTGGATATGGAGAACATGTTGGCCCCCTCCGAGTTAATGATGCTGTACTTGATGTCTGCGTTGACGCCGAGGTCCTCGTCGTTGGCTTTGATCTTCCCCACCGGCTTCCCGACTTGGGCTGATTCGGGGACGTAGAGCTGGTAATTTTCTGTGGATGAACACGGCCATGTACGCATAGAATAAAGAAGCCATTTGAAACACATTGCCAACCTCCTCCTTTGCCCTTCTCATTGTCTGGAGGAAAGAAAAAAAAAAGGGCTTAGCTCGGCATTTTGATTCTGCCACCATTTTGTTCCTGAGGGAATGTCATTAAAAATACTCTGCAGTGCTTCAATTGACATTAAATGCTAAACTGGGGTTGATAGCACTGCAATGAAGCGGATCAAACTCCGAGGCTGATGATTATTCACAAAATTCTCGATGGTTTTGAAGCAGTTTTTTTCGCTGCGGCACAAATGAAAAACTAAGAGCCCTGAGGGGATTATACTTGATGAGGCACTTTCAAAGACAAAGAGTCATAACTTTATCGTTACTTAAATTTATCATTAAAACGGAGAAAACTCAGACGGGCAAACAGAGCGACTTGATGAATGCGCGACTAATTTAACTAATAATGGAGATGATATATCACAGCATCACATGAGTGCATCAGTTCACAAAGACAACACATCACGGAGAGAGCAGCTTCCACACAGGGGGTGTTGAACATATGGCCAAGGGGCCCAAACAATAAAACTAATTACCATGAATAGTTTGTCCAGCGTGAGCCGCATTATCAAAGTGGAATTCACAGACACAAGATAACACCAAAGGCAGAAATCTCTGTGGGTGTTGGAGACACCAATATGAACGAAACGTCAAACATAATGGATGGATGGATGAATTAATGGATGGATGCAACAAAAGCGGTTCAAGAAAATAATATAAAAATAGTTCCAGTGCATGCATCATACGCCTCAATGTTTATTTTATAATTACTTCTTGACCTCTCATAGGTTGATAACAGACAGCAGAAAATGAGACAGCAAGATGCTTCAGTGAGGAAAAAAGATAGCCACGTTTTGCAAGAAATAGATGAATGTTGGCAATAAATTAAAAAAAAAAAGGCTGCCTTTCATGAAGATTGTGACAAAACCGATTTAAGTTAGTATATTCTTTCAAACAAATTCAATTGGTTTTGTTACAAAAAGCTTAAAAATGTGAATTTTTAAGAATACATTCATACTCTTTTGACCTTAAACAAAGTGTTGAGAGCAGGTTATTTATAGTTTATTATGTTGTAATGTTAATGGCCTGGTTTAAAATGAATCAAACTGGGCAGTATGAAGCATGAAGTGAGTGAAAAATACATCAAATATTGATCAATTATTCCGTGAATGTTATTTTTTTGTTTTCAGCGCTTAGATAATCAGTGAATGATATGTAATTGTTGGAAATCCATCACTCTACCTTGTAGTTACCTAAATACTTAACTCCAACACAAAAACGATTATAAGTTAATAAAGTATTTTTTACCCTTTTTTTAAGTTCAATCCTTTGTAAAATAATAAAAGAGATAAGACTGTCTGCATGTTATCAGGCCGCCTGAACTCTGTACGTACTTTGTGGAAACTTGGGCGGGTTGTCGTTGACGTCTGTCAGAGTGATGTTGATGGTGGTGGAACCGGAGAGGCCTCCAACCTGGCCTGCCATGTCTTTGGCTTGGATGACGACGGTGTAGTGTTCCCTGGCTTCCCGGTCCATGTTAGATAAGGCAGTCCTGATGATTCCTGCAGGGACGGGAGAAGAGAAACACAGAAGAAACATAAGAAATGTGACAATATATTTTCATTTTTTCCCAAAACACCATTTTACTTTCACTATATGACAACGGTAGTATCAATAATACCATTTTCCAAATAGCATATAATACAACAGATACAATATCACCAAATATATTACTTTGCACAGTAGAGCACTGACCATAACAATCAAGTGTACCTTAATGCACAGAGTTTCAGGGTACTGTCTAAAATACCAAGATCTTCCCACACAGCATCATCTGAGGTATTGTTTTTCAGCGCTAAAGCAGTTCCAAAAGAATTTAACACCGATAATCACATTCAGCCATTCACACACGCCCTCTCACAGCAATGGAGGCAAGCTGCCATGCAAGGTGCTCCATCTGTCGACTGGGAGAAGTTTGGTGTCACTGTCTTGCTTGAGGGCACTTCTGCATGGACGGGGTGAGTTGGGAAATCAAACTTGCAACCTTCACACTGAGAAATAAGCACTCTACTGAGTCACAGCCGCCCCCTTTTATACTATTGTTAACCACTAATGTGAAACACAGCATAATGAGCATATGATAATATATTATATATAACTGCACAAGATATTAAGATATTTTAGAGATTACACAGAAAAGCAAAACCACAACACTGCTTTTGTTGTTTTACTGTTGCTCTGGTATTTGCTCCTCGCCGTAACCTCCCTCAGTTATGGACAAACTGACGAATCACCGTATCAATCCTCCCTTGAAAGATTAACAGTGTGCCTCTTTCATCGTTGATTCTCCCGTTCTCTCATTGTCAAGGTTAGCCTTTCCTCACTTTTCATTGTACTGAAAATGACTATGCAACCTTGGATCAGGGCTGAATACAACTTTCTGTAGCAACCACTCTGTCACATTTATTACTCCAATAACACAGCAAATACAACCATGAACTTTCACAATGCAAACTCAGTGATATATGGCCACATCTTTGCACCACAGGGAAACTGTGCTCAGGTAAACTGCTACACGGTACCATCGGAAAAGACCCAATGAGCATTTTGTTTCCCGAGCTGCTGGGAAGGAGCTGATTTATCGACTGTAATAGGTTCATATTTTGCACATATATTATCTGTGTGTGGTCATAAGATGTCTGTTGGCCCATATTAGTTTTGGTGCGTGTCACCGCCGGAGGGCTAATTCCCCATTTTAGCTCCCGAAACCACATCTCCACATGGATCCTGATTTAATATGTCCGACCTGAAACATCACTGTTCGTTGTAAATTGTGCTTTTCCCCAGAGTCAAGACCCTCCGGCAGCCATTGAACTTGTGTTCTCCTGAACTTGTGAACCCGGCAATAATACAGAATGGCTTGTCCAGGAGCGCTGAGACCTGCGAGTAGATGCTGATCTTGAGGTAAAATGGACTTTTACCGCTGTTGACTCCTGTTGTGACCGGAAATCACGACAAGCAATGTTTGCAGAGATGACTTTGGCGAATGAATGAGAACGGATCTTTTTCTGAGGTGTTCTTTACGATCACTCCAGAAGGTGCTTATCACGTGTTTTTGGACGATACATATTTAAATCCCATTATTTTACCGTTTGTCTACATTTCAAGGTTTTCCGGGAAGATGCCTTGAACACCCGGGCTTACGGCGCATTAGCCCACTCCTACTGCCTGTATTGTGTGAAATGAATCCCATCAACTGCATTCACAAAACTAACTGATGCACATATGTCTGTATGTTTGCTTTGTGTGGTTAGCAGGAGATTATGGCCTCTGTTATTAATGTTGCATAGTGTAAAGTGTTTCTGTGTACTGTCATAAAATTGTGTGCAGGCCTGGGGGGTAAAAAGGAGCACCCTTGCATTGCATGTACAGCAGAGTTATAAACACAAACAGAAAACCTTATATAGGATTACTGGCCAAGTAAAACACATTTGTGGTTTGGAACAGGGATAGAAATCTGTGAATTGATTAATAATGTCAACACTCTGCCTACTTGGTGTGGAGTTACAGAGCCTCCGATTCCTTGATATGCACATCTCAGCTGACCTCATCTCAGCTGTCCCCGTCCTGGACTCCCTCAGGAAGTGAAAATAAACATGCCACACTTTACCAATGCTGATTGATTTCTACTGGTCAGCCTCCAGACGCTACACTGTACGGAAAAAAAACCGGAAAAAAACCCTCCACTGCACTCCCTTCAGACATACTAGTACCAAATGTATATAATGAAGGATTCCCTCTGAAACCTGGACATCAACTTTTCTTATTGCTACTCTGTAGGATTCTGGCACAGACTTTAACAACAACAGATGTTCTAAAAAAAAAAAAAAAAAAAAAAAACAGCCAAGAGGTCAACGTCTTCTCATCGGACAGGTTGAGGAGGTGGGGTTTTGTGTTAGGGTTGCTAATCTTTCGCAGCGATGGACATTGTTTGATGGATTTTTGAGATGGATGGATGGATGGACGGATGGACAGACGGACGGATGGATTCATGAGTGGATTATGAATGGATGGCCTACCCACTCCCAACCTGTCCACTGTATCAGACACTACATTAAGCACATTAAATGTGGTGTGCCACAAGGATGCATCTTATGGCCCCTTTCTCTTTTTATTTTTTTTGCAGACATCAGTTTTGTCTCATCAAACTCTTGACTATGCTTCTCTTAGAAACACCAACAACGCTAAAATGGATTCAGATGAACACACTGACTTTGAATCAGTAAATCTATCAATATAATATTCAAACACGAGAACAGAGAATTTCTGAAAATGGACCCAAAATTACTAATGAATTATGTTGAACAGGTTTCTTGCATAAAATGTAAAACAGAGCTCATTAATTCTTCTGAGATAGATTCTGAATCCTTTGGAAAAAAAAAAAAAAATCCCAAACATGGTCTGTTTTAACTTATTCCTTTTTTAGCCACATCAAACATGCTTTTCACAAAAAAAAAAAAAAAAAAAAGAAAAAAAAATCTGTCCTTCCCAAACATTTGACTGATTTTAGCTTACAGCGAAAAAAGGTTTTCTGAGTGAGAGCAAAAACAGTGCAGAAACAACAACAACAACGGTTTGCTGAAGTGAGCATACACCATGGGACCAAAACACCACTACAAATGTAACCTTTTCTGGATGCGCTAAATAAATAGTTAAAACTAAATGGTGAAAATATGCCCGCTTTGTATTTACAGCTTGGTTTTTATGTTTTCCTCCCCATGGAAATAAACAAACAAACAAACAAACAAATGTGATTGTGTGTTTACAAGTGGTGCTATTTTAAATACAGCATTAAACTTTAATTTCTATAAGAGACTTAGAAATCCTTAGATACATCCAGCTGCTTGTTTCTGCATACAAGTTTAAAATAAAAAAACAAACAAAACGAAAAACACTTCCTCATCTGGAATGAATGAGAAAAAAATTGAATGATTAAATAGAGGAAACAATAAATAAGAAGATAACTGAAGATGTGATCAAAAACACACTGACGTTTCGATTCAAGGTTTATGTGGCAGTTTGCTGATGTTGTGCAGATGTTTCGTCCCACGTTATGTTGCTTCACTGCTGCACAATTCTGGCTCCGTTCCTGGAGGAACTGATCTTAAATAGTTTAATTTATCAAAGATTTGTGCACATGCTGTGGTGTAGCCCCGGGTATACACGGTTATACGGTGTACATCCACTTCTTTTCTCAGTCCGCACTGTGTTCACGCATCATCGATATCTTGGATCAGGTCTTAGTTCAGACCAGTTTTGGTCCACAGACCCTATCTTTGACAAACCTGCTCCACAGTATTTTATTGATCAAATGATATCTTTTATGTCAACACAGTGTCTGCAGATGCTAGCATAAAGAATCTAAGGAGAAAAAAGAATAAATGTTTACTTCTGAACAAAGGGAGTAAAAATTCTTTAAAAAATACTCTAGTAAAATAACCGACACCTATTCTCTTTTGTCCAGTAAAAGGCTTCTCACTGCAAAGTGAATCAGATCAACTAACCAAAAGTACACTCACAAAGAGCACTTTTTTCAATAACATTTTTTAAAACATTGTTTTCCATGCAAACTGACCCTAAATTTCAGAAATTTTTTGTCAATTGTTGAGTATCGATCCAGTCCTGATCGAGTCAATTATTCTGAAAGCACTCGCAGAATTCACCAGCTTCTATTTCACAAAACTTAATTTTGGAGTTAATTAATGCAGCTTAATGATTTCTCTGAAAAATTCACAAAAGAGGCAGCCGGGGCTCGTGTTATGGAGCGGGTCATTTTTTTTTTTTTTTTTTCCCTCTCGTCTTTTGTCCGGGACTTTATAGACAGAAACTAATCCACTCGCCTCGGGCTGAATAATCATTAAAAGTGGGTCAAGGAGCAGGGCAGCCAACAGTATTGAGATCCAGGGGATCTTAGGTTACACATCATCTGTCACACGCAGCAGCGGCTCGTGTCCAGCAGGCTCCTCGTGCAAACAGATTTATCAGTGGTGAATCAACAACAACAACAAAAAGGCTAAATCTACTAAAAATGGCATGGAAGAGCACCATAGTAGCAGCTGAAAGTCGCAGAGAATAGCTACAACTTTTAATAAGGAACATTTTTTTGCATAGATTTTTTTTTTTTATTCAGTAATGACTGATAGCTGCATTCAATGTGTGACTCAATGTCAGATGTCAGTGTATCTTTAAAAAAAAAAAAAATCAAATGTAAGGTCGTTTTCACAAAGGGAACAAAAAAAGAAAAGAAATCTAAAGCTGTATTCACTGTGGTTTAAATGAACTGTAACCCATTGATTTCTCTTGTTCACGTTCCTCTCATGGCTTGCACTTGTGCACTCCCTTCATAAAAAAAAGGCCGTGATCTCTTAACTGGAGAGTAAAACAAAAGATTTCCGATATGAAATGTCACCTGCAAGCACACGAAAATCCAACTTTAAAGGGGGGAAAAATGATGCCTGATTTCACCGTTTTTTTTTTTTTTTACAGAGTGGTTTGAACCGTGCTGTTGTGGTCGAGTCTGTTTTGGGTCTGATAGTGTCTTCTGCTGCTATCATGTCTCTCTTTTGTCTATTAGTTCTGCTCGCAAAGGAACAACCGTTAAGTGGGGCAGCGAGCGGAGCGGGCTTTATTTCAAGGGATATCAAAGCAAATAAATTTACTTTGGCTCCCAGGTAAGTTCCTCACTGGCAGCGTATAAAAAGACTGTGAGGAAAAAAAAGACATTTGCTCTGTGTTCTGCAGAGGCCCATTTTATTGAATTGTTCAACATAAGGAACACGCCTCGATTAAAAAGTAATAATACTGGTTCTATCTTTTAACGGTCGATTCAGATGAATAATTAAATCCAAATTAAAGCCAGAGCCAACTGGCTTCACACTTGGCAGTGAGTCATGCTCGGGTACATTTTGTCTTCGAAATGCCAAGAAATCGATGACACACTGAGCTTTGTTTGAACTCGGGCTGAAATGACAGGACATAATAACTTCATGCTGCTCATATTATTAAGTCATACCAGAGCTGTGAAGGGGGCAAAAAACACTTCGTACCTTTTTTTTTTTTTTTTTTTAGGATGATTCATGTGGTAGAAAGCGAGCTTAACTGTGCAAACAGTTGAGTTAAATCAACAAGCACAAATTGAAATGTGATCACATGAGTAATCAAGCATGCTTAAATAAAAAAATAAAAAATTAAATTAAACAGTATTTGCATTGGTCACATAGAACATGAACCACAACACAGAAATTGATGAAGTTCATTAATAAAAGTCATGGGGGTCCAGCTGAAGAATGGCAACAGCTTTTCGAATGAAAATCTTTTTATCTTTTTCATTTCAGAAACTGACTGTCAACTATCAAACTACCAAGTCCTTGGTGAACATGGACACTCTGGAGGCAGCCATTGTTGTTACTGCCCATCGACTGATCCATGCAGATCATTTGTTGACTACAGCAGTTCAGCAAAGTTGTGCTTTCCTCTGTCTATATGATAACCCCACCCTTAAAAAAAGAGAAAAAAAAATCAAATAATGCTAAACACAATAACTCTTCTAGAAAGAAAATACAAATCTGTCTATAATGGACATAATACACCTTGCTGCTCCATCCAGTTAAATGAAATACATGAATAAAAGCTCCTCAAGAAAAAAATAAAACTTGAACGGTTTCATCAATTTATTAAGCCCTGAAAGTCACATGATTTCCTAAGATTTGATGCTTTTCTTTGCATGACTACATGAGTTCCAAGATATTCTGTGTTTTATTCATCTCAGTGATAACACAGAAATCCAAACAGGTCACTGCAATCACATGCATTCAACCATGTCAAGATATTCAACCAATCAGTTAAAGAGTTAGAGATTCTGTTGAGTAGGAATTGTCACACTATTATTTTAATCATACTTGTTGACAACAGGCTAGAAATCAGAAATATTAAGCTCAAGAAAGAAGAGAAAAAAAACCCATCTCCTACTCTTCAATAACTTTTCCAGTAAAAACCAACAACAAAAACAACAAAGTAGATTAATGTTCCCATGAGGACAGGATGTGAAAATACTGTTAGGCGCTGCATTAGTTAAAATTAAAGAATGTGTAATTGCCAAATGTTTGGTAATGGCACACAAAGTCAAGTCTTGACGTTGAGAGTGGGGCACCTGGATGTGAATCCTGTAGTGCTGTCAGTTTTAATCGCATTGATCGCAATTTAATCGCATTGATCGCAATTAATCGTGGTTAATTCATGGAGAACTGTCAACAATTAACTTTTTTAAAGTTGAGATTAATTGCAATGAAGAATCTAATCCTCATAAATCAGTCCCAATGTCAGGAAAAAACACTATTATCCTCTAGTTCTTTTCTTTGACCCAATTGGCAGACCTCAATGGATTAATCGCGATTAAAATTGACAGCACTAGAATCCTGATGACTAGCTGTGGCCACACCTGTGACACAGCGAGCAGCCGGACGAATGAACAGACGTGGGTTTTACATAAAAGACATTTTAGTGACTCATGAAGATTATGACCACTTTACTTCAAAGAAGCTTTTCGGAGTCAGAGGAAGAAAGTGCATTAGAAGGAAGTTCAGGGAAGTATTTCCGAAAATCACAGCGGGTCTTTTTTATTTTTTGTCACTGTGTTCTTCTCAAATGCCAGGTCTCAGCATGGATCTGCAGCTTTTCTTGGTTTCAGGACGAATCAAAGTGCTCGCTGCCATTTTGCGGCAATGATGAGAGAGCGGCAAACTCAATCCGAGGCTCTTTGTTATTAACTGGAGTCTTAGCATTACTTAACCTGGGGTCCTTGAGACACACAGACCTTGGCAAGTGGCCACACTTTCCATTAAAACCACACCAAGACAGACGATCTGACCTTTCAAGTCTCTTATTACCCCTTTACTCATGGCGGCGCATCGCTCCTGAGCAATATTTCACAGCAGTGGGTTCGCAACAATGAACACACTCGGAAAGTATGTTTTCTTTTTTTGGGCTATGGGAATTCAACTACGGCCCAGAACGGATCCGGTGAACGTCCGGCAGAACAAATGAGGAATGAATGGGGACGATCACCGAGCTGTGAATAAAATCCCGCGACAACACAGAGGAAAGGCCACGGCGTATTCTTTGGAAAGTGCAACCAGCTGAAAGGTATGTCAGCACTCGGACACCAAGATCACACCTCTGAACTTCCTTTCCTGACCGCTTCTCGGCTCTAACACCTTGGATAGTCTCCGCTAAATCTCCACGGAGCTCGTCAGTTAATTTAGAAAATAATTGAGAAAGAGCCGACTTCCCTGAACCTGGGCCCATTTGACACAGCGAGGTGGTTAGCCTTTTCCTCAACCTCCCCAGTCTATTAGAGTTGATACCATCACACTATCCACCTCTTTGTCTGGCTGGAAACTTCTAAAGGAGGACAATCTCCTGGGTGAACAAAAAGGATTAAAGGAGATTACTAAAGCGCTCTTCAATCTCCAGCTTCAGGAATCTTGGTTTCTGGCCCCTCCAGTACGATGTTATCCTTGTGTGTGCACTGTTACGGCTACTTCTTTGGATAAAGGTTGATAACATCAGGAAAAGCAGCCCAAAAGTGATCAAAATCATAACAGCACTCCTTAAAAGTCCTTCTATGTAATATATTATGAAAATCAAACACATTTAAGTTCAGGGGCCACATTCACCCAATTTAAAACCAAGTGCGCAAAACCAGTAAAATAATGGCACATTTGTTTCTACTTGTCTTACTGTAAAGTATATTCTTAGAATGTCTTCTTTAGATAATGGAAAAAACACTTTTCCATTTTCATAACCAATAATCTGTCACTCAAGCAACATTAATATCCAAGTTAATTTGAAAGAAAAACATCACAGAAATATTTTGCTAATATTTTTTTCCATTCAACTCAACAACAGAAGGTGCTTCGAAACACAATTAGAGGATTAAATACAACAAATGCTCAGAGAGGGGCCATATTTATGTGGATCTTGTCTGAATGTTAAAGCCAAGAAAGCTGTCTGATCAAAAATGCAGGTGACTTTATGAATGCATATATTTCCACAAAGTAATAGATAAATATTATTTCCACATAGTAAATGCCTCATAAGCAGGAGCTTTAATCGCTTCATGTAACAAAAAAACAGAGAGGCAAAAGCAACCGAAAATGGTCCACCGGTCCAGTGTGCAATTCTGTGACCTGCTGTGTCCTGCTGTCACCGAAAAATCTGTGTGAAAGTCTCCTAAGACAGATCTGAGAATATATACAATAAATACTTGTTTGAAACAATTCATATCTTTTCTGGCCAATTGGGAAATAGTCTCAAGTGTCACAGGGACTGAGTCTTGACATAAAACTGACGTTGTACTTGTTTCAAAGCTCCCATATTATGCTATTTTTCAGTCACGTCATATAGGTCACAGAAGCCTAAAAACATAGTATATAAGTTTGTTTGCCCCAAATTCATCCTATGTTCAGAGTTTGAGCGGTCTAAAAAGTGGCTCTGAGGAGCCCTCGTCAGAACAGGCTGTTTTTCACAGCCTACTTTCCGGGATGCACTTGAACGCATCTGGCCACGCCCACTCTCTCACACACGGTGGGGGCACAGTCAGAGGCATGTCCCCTCCACCGTTTCAGCGTAAGTTTCAGTTTCATTTTCAAAAATGTGGTGTAACGAGACAAGGAGGAAAAAGACAGTTTTCAAATTTGAACGTCTTAATGAGGCTACAACATATACTAGAAATTGGCACTCAGAGAGCGCAGACCTCCGCCACGGCTCAAATCAGTCACCAACAACAGTAAGAACACCATATATAATAAAACAACATTGTGATGGGGGGGGATGATCAGAGCAGAGCGCTTCGGCGGTGCCTCTCTCTCTCGCCCTCTCTCCCTGTGTGTGTGTGTGTGTTTATCTGAAAAAGAAAACCGAAAAGCAACATAATTAATGTTATTTTACTTCATTTTAATTGGAAAATTGACCAGATTCTCTCGTATTTTCCGTTCCAGACTTCCTGTGTGGTGCGATCTGCTCTGTCCAGCTTTTCAACTGGCGGTACACAGCGTGCGCGGCTCGCGGAGAAAATAGAGAGGAGCGGAGCGGCCGCAGTCCACGATGCGAGCCGCTACGCACGCGGCGCTGTCCCGCGCCTCCTGTATGAACCGTCAGATAGGGTAACAGGGGCGCCGATCTGAAACTCGGTGCGCGGCGCTTCTACTTCTGCGTTGGAAGCGGCGCGTCTTGTGTGAACCAGGCGTTTGTCCCCCCCTGTCGGCGGGCCTGCCCAACTATGTGAAAGACTGCCCTATCTCTCAATGATAAAGAATTCTTTTAAAAAATTCCTGGATCCAGACAGTGATCCGGATCATCACCAAAATTTAATGGACTGTAAGTTAGCCCAAGACCCACCTTTCCACAAAGTTTCACTGCAATCCGTCCATTACTTTTTCCGTAATCTTGCTAACAGACCAACCAACCAACCAACAAACCAACAGACGGACGTGATTACGTAACCTCCTGGCGGAGGTAATAAGAAACTCCTCACAAAGTGAAAAAGGCATCATATGTCCCTTAATCAGAGCAGCGTTTGCAAGCAGAAACACACACGGCATAAAATGAATTTTCCTGGGGCTGTGTGTCACTTGTCTGGGGCGGTGTCACTAAAGTGGAGGAGGCGCGATTTGGGTTATTGACGTCACAAACCAGAGAATTTCAAAACCGAGCGTTTGAGCACACGTTTGCTGAAAGGTGGAGCAAGCAAGAGAAGGAGAGAATAGACTTTTCCCATTTTTGGGGGGTTTGTGGACAGGCTCAGGACGCATATTTTTGTTACAAAACCATTGTAAAGTGAATTTTGCATAATATGGGACCTTCAAGGTCTACAATCTCCAGTAACCACATGCAAAATGAAAGTTACTTTTAATATTCTCACAGAGTATGTCTTTTCCTACACTTTGAAAAGTCAACCAGCAGGATGCGAACAGTCCGACGGGCTGTTCTGACCATATGTGTGACATTTATGCTCCACAGTCAAGTTCCCCAACCTTTATTCCCCCACTGACTGCCTCTGTGAAAGGTTGCTGTCCCCCTCTTTTATGTCTGATCAAAACATTACCGGGAACCCAACATACAAAAGCAGGAGCCTATAATAAAAGCATTTTATCACGTATTCTCTTGATGCTGGAAAGTCTCTTATTACGGTTTTCTTTGAAGCGTCGAAATATAACTATAATATAATGACCTTAGAGGAACCCTGTGATCTTTAATACCCCCACTTCGGGGGGGATCTGACACCTCTGATTGGGAACTGCTGTGCTTCATCACACGAGTGGCAAATTGACAGATTTTACTATTGATTAAACATGAGGTAACACCTCATCCATTCACGGCAACAAACGCCTCAGTGTGTGCCAGCCCTTTCAATAAACTCAGAAATCCCAGATCAGCAGAGAAATTAGCCTATTTAGTGTGCAAAGGGGGTCTGAAGTGTGTGTGCGTGTGTGTGTGTGTGCAAAAAGGTTTGAGGGGAGCACTCGGGTATGAGTCTCTGGGGGAACAGCCTTGATGTCTCGGTGGATCAGTGACAGATGCACAGCGGTGATGGGAAAGACAGGAATTATGACCCATATGTCAAAGGGATGAACGCAGCCGTAATCTCAGACGAAATTTAGCTAAGATCCAGAAATATCCCCTTAAATTTACTGACTTGCAGTTTTGAAATCCGAAAACCCTCCAATCGACTAAATCCATTTGCAGCGAGTGTTCTTGCACTAATGAGCACATCACGCTAGTTAAAGGTCCGGACCGCAACCTGACACAGTCTTCTCGGAAAAAAAAAAAAAAAAAAACACACAACATGTCATATCAACAAACTTGTCCACCAATTTGAAACATTTTCCAAAGAGTGACTTAAAATTCACAGAGCGGACTGTCTGTCTGTCGAAGGCTCTCTTGCCCTTGTGCTTCTGGTTTTGTTTTTGATGAAAAAAATCCCCAGACAGGTCACAACATACGCAGCAGGTAGAGCTTTCAAGGTCCTTGTGGAAGAACAGCTTGCGAGGATTTATGGCTGTTACACAAAACTCTGGACGAGCCCACTTCTGAGCGAGCCACCAAGAAACATTAAGGGCAGCGTGTATGTGTGTGTGTGTGTGTCTTTCAGCTCGGGGTAGCACCAAAGCCATTAGCGCGTTAGCTCAATTTAGCGTAATGGCTGGATATGGGGGGTAAAAAAATCTGAAGTCCCACTATAGGTCTCTCTGAAGTTTAATAATCTGAGTGTCTTGAAGAAGTGACTGTTTGCACAACAACATTCTCAACTTGAAAACATATGACCTACAACCTGTATTTTGTGGATCCATTTACTCAAAAACGGTGCTCGGAAATGTCAACTTTTTGACAACAGCTCCCAGGGAGGAACTTTATGAAAATGCTCCGACTCCATCTCCATGGAAACAGAGGAACCACCAGTTTAGAGTGTATTGTTTTCTGCACACATATGTGTATGGCTTTTTTCCAAAAACAAACTTCCACCTCTGGCCTGGCTTGCTAACTGCATTGTTTTCAGTGGATATCAATTTTAAAAACATTGCCATGTAAACACAAAACGTTTCTGAAACAAAAATGCAGAGGCGATGTGTTTTCACTTGAAACGCCGGGCAAACTGGGCCTAAAACTACCATTGTTCTGATGGGACTCCAGGCAACAAGTTCGACAGCACAAAATATAGTCATTGACGTAAAGATATTGTGACTTTAGTTTTCACTTAATAGTTTTTTCTTCAAAAAAATGAAGTCACACACTTCACCAATAAAATGTTCCACATCTTGTGGATAAATTGAGAAAATATCTTTAATACATTTCCACATCAGTCAGGGTTGAGACTGATGTTCTAATAGCTTGGAACAAAATGACAGCGTTCATACTGCTTAACTGAATAATTGACACAGAGGATGACATTAAGGGAGTTGCTTGCCTTCACTGGAAAAAAAAAAAGGAAAAAAAAAGGAAAAAAAAGGTTGGTTTAAAACTGGAGCTGGCATGTCTGCAATAGTTTTATACGTCACAGAAAAAAAAGATAAGAAGTTGGATTCGATTTACTCCGTTGAAGGAATTAGCAGACATACATTTATCTGATACAACTGATAATGATGGAAGGTCTGGAGGGAGAAATGTGTGGAAATTAAATTAAATTAAAAAAAAAAAGCAGATGTGGCAGCTTTCTGCACTGCATCTTGATCAGTTTTTAAAATATGTTCTGAAGCTGGGCAATTCTGTTTCATTTGTTCATTTTTCCCAGATCATATAATGATTAAGCCCATTGTATAACGGCCAACATCTGGATATGTTTTGGCTGAAGAGATTTCCAGTCTTGATTCTACAATTAGCCAAAATGTATTCCTGAACTGACGTGACTGTCACTGAGTGTAAGGAAAGTGAGATTATTCTCTTAGAGAACTAAATTATGGCACAACGGTCATATTTAATCACTTTACGGAGGTACTACAAAATCTATTTGATTTTATTGAATTTGACACATTTTGTTTGAACAGACGGTTCAAATAAAACAAAAGGTTAAAAGCATCTAATTCTCTATTTACACAATGCTTTCAAGTGAAACCAGTCAACTTTAATTGTATTTGTGGCGTCCTTTTACACACCAGTGGTGCTGAGAGTAACTGGAAAGGCAACTGTTTGACGATGCTCCATCTCTATGGAAATAGGAGGAAATGCAACCGTTGCTGTTGTGTCAACACAACATTTTTCAGAAATGAAAATGCAAAAAAATGTAATGTAAATGGGATAGGTGTCCTACTTGAAAATGGTTCTTATGTTAAAGGACTACTATGGCTGTTTGTTTGTTTGTTGTTTTTCTTAAAGGGGATAGTAAAAACGAGAAGCCAAGTGTGGCATTTAGATCAATTAACAGTATACTCCGTAATGATTTAATGAATGTTTACGAAGACACTGAGTCTTTGGAAGAAATGTCGCAGCTTGAAGGGAGAAATAATCACATTTAATTTGTTAAAACAAATGAGTCATTAAAAAACACGAGTCATAAATCGTACAAGTTATGCATAACCCTAAAGAAAATTAGACTTCAGCACCGCACTTCATTATCACTCGACTAAATCATGGAAATACAATCATTTAAATGTTTAAAAATGGGTACATTTGTAACACGTTTGTTGATTATTAACTTGAAATGTGTAAAAGAACAGATGAAAGAGGTATTTTTATATGATGGATCTCTGTCATTCATCATTTATAATGCACAATCAAACACACACACTGGAAATTGTGAGAAAAATAACGTGGACTTTCGAATAAAAAAAACAAAAACTGCTGGCAGAAATTAAAATATTTGGACTGTCTTACTGATATCATTCAATGGACAAAGTCGTATCTTTAAATTTAGTCGCAAAATGCATCTGCAAATACATAAACAAAAACACACCTGTATATTTAGAGTTCCAATCACGTTGCTGTAATTTAGCATACAGATTAGCAACACGGTCATTTTAAACTACAGGGAGATGTAAACTTAAACACGACATAGAAGCACATCAGCAGGTGCTCTTTGCTTTGATTAGGGACATTACTGTACTGTAATTTAATTAACCGCCTCGAAACAATAAAGAACCTAATGGGCTAAATAAGACAAACCACATTTCATGATTGCTTTGCTGAAGCGACCTGCTATATCCGAAGGTGGAATCACGCATTTATGCTAAGCATGATTCCATCTAAAGAAAGCCAGCCAGACAGGAGACGCAGGTAAAACTGCTCTCTTTGTGTCTTGCAGAGGATTTGGGTCAAGTCTGAGACAATCCTTCGGGTATTCCCTCAATGCCATATGTGCCGGCCAAATGCTATCATTACCCTCCTGTCCTGAAGTGATCTCTCCCTCTACCTCATGGGCCTTGTAAAATCTGTCACTGCTGCATCGGGGCACCTCACCAAGGTCAGGTGGGAGGAGGTGCGTGTGTGTGTGTGTGTGTGTGTGTGTGTGTGTGTGTGTGTGTGTGTGTGTGTGTGTGTATTCCCCCTGCGAGGAGCGTGTGCTCTTTTAATCCTGCTACTAATATGTCGATTTCCCATGACGGTGCCTCTGCAGTCGGGGCGGAGAGGGAAAACAGGTACACGTGGATATGAGGAGGTGGAAGCACACTAATACACTGGGAGGCAGATGCAGGAGAGGCTTCATCTCCCCGGTGCCGTGCTCAATTTGTGGCAGCGTGCCAACGCCACTGCTTTAAGATGTGGGCTTAGCATATCAAAGATCGCATGCGACTCCCTCCATGCGCACGCTTCCTCGCTGACCGCTGTCCTTGTCCTAATTTGTTGGGAGGGAGGGAGGGTGGAACACAACAGTCGACTTGTACAAAATGAAAACGGTTGGGGGGGGGGGGGGGGGGGGGGGGGGTTGGGGTGGAGGACTGCTGGGTGGAGAGTGTAACTGGATAGGCCTTCGATCAAACCGCGGCTCCTCTGCAAACCCAACGCTGAACAACAATGCAGACAAAAAGCCGAGTCAGCTCGAGCAAAGCAAAGCATCTGATGTGACACTGCAAATGCCAAAAACGGTTTAGAAAAACAGAGTGATACTGTATTGATCCCAACAAGAGATGTTTTCTTTTCCTGTGAGCAGGCCTGAAACGGTGGGGGTGTCTCAGGCCCCTTTTATATGAGCGAAAACGCCAGTTTTTCATTGAGTTTCGGGTGTCTGCTTACATGACAATGGTGTTCGGAGACACTGAACTTCTCTGGGAGATTCAGGTTCTGATATTCTCCTTTAGTGTTGGAACTCATCCGCAGACACTCGATTAAAAGTCAAGTATCTAATATGTGTCATCAGTGGTGGCTTCATGATTTTTCATGTGAATGACAAGCCAGATACCAGTGTATGGCATTATTGTATTCTGAAATGCGAACCAGTGGAAGGTTTGTCTCCTTGTAGGGTCACAAATGCCTGAGAGGTCAAAGGGTATGCGTCCTGACGAAGTACGGTACCTGGTCCTCCAGGTTGGTGGTTGGACACAGGACTAACAATCCAATTGCTTTAAAGATTCCTGTTGCAGAATCAGCAACAGAGGAAACTGACAATACGAAGCAACCATGGCGACTCAACCATTTGATCAGGCAGATTCCATGTTGCTGGTTTAAGTGAATTTAATTCTTCTAAAAGTTCATGTTCAAAGAAATTCACATTATTTAGAGTGTCTGGGCCAAAAAGTCCAGGTCTGGCTTACAGAATTTAATTGCGGAGGTCTGGGTTCAGTTTCAAGAGTTTAAACCTCCTTTAAAGAGCTCCGGTGCGGTTTAAAGAGGTCAAGTCATGTTCAAAGAGAACAGGTCTGTTTTCAAAGTTGTAGGTGATGTTTTATGAATTCAGGTAGTTTAAATGGTTCTTGTTGAAATAATCTGTGTCCATTTTTAAACAAAGCAGGTTAGACACTGGATGCTGTTCAGTTCATTAGAAATAATCTTTGTCTCTTTAAATGATGGCTTTGATACTCCAGGTGTTTATATTTTGAAGTGTAGTGTTGAAGTGTACAAAATCCAAGTGCAGATTACAGATTCAAAGTACATTTTAAACAGATGACATGTTGTTTAAAAGGTCTGAGACTCACTGCGTAGGTCCAGCTTGAGTCTGTGGTTACATTAGGAGAAACAAATTGAGGCTTAAAGACTAAAAAGACAATTTTGTGGCTCAGCTGAAGTTGAAGGTTTCAGTCACAAGGTTGCAAGTCTGATGTGTCAACTCTCCCTGTCCACATGCTGTAGTCGCCTTTAGGGAGACTATGAAGTGCAAACTGATTGAAATTAACATTCCATTTGTTTCCTTTGTCTGACATTATTTTAAAGGGGTTTAAAATAGAATTAGACTACTGTAGAAACATATGGTCATCCAAATGCAATATTCAATACCGCACGAGAACAACTAGTTTTCATTCAGAAATTGCCAACGCTTCTGCCTCAACACACCACTGCGAAATTGCTCCATCAATCCCCATTGCATTCCCCCCGCGAGGTGAAGCCAAAATATTCAGCAATTCATTTGTGTTGCTCATTCAGCAAAGAATTCATGTTTTACATGGGCGGTATAGTCTCAAAGGGACCAATAGTTGTTGCAGACAGCAATGAATCAATTCATACAAGTGGATTGTTGTTCATGTTAACTGACAGCAGCAGCAGCAGAGGAGGCGAGCCTGAAAAACTTATGCACGCACACACACTCACACACTCCTTTGTGAGGCAAAATGAAGAGCCCTAAATAAACAGATGTGCACACACCGACAACAACACATTTTTCACGTCATATAAAAGGTATATGTCGTGCACTTTAGAAGGTTTATTAACATTTTATGGACTCTCGTAGTGGCCCTCTCTCAGACAAAAGATGGAATCTGAAAGCGGTGAGTATCTCTCTGCCGTGGCTATCCATCCCTCTTACACAAGGTAGAAAACAATGGCTTTCTGAAGGCTTCTCCACAAACGTCTTCTTTGACCCCCGAGGAGTTAGTTATAGCTCACAAAGAGTGGATCGCGTGCTCGCAAAATATAGCAGCTGAATGAGTGGTCCATAACTCTACTGTGACTGCTGTAGCGTTTATGATGTCAGACGTGGTGCAATAAGAAAACACCGTGTTCCCAGCCAGAAAAGAAAGAAAGAAAGAAAAAAAAACATATTTCCACTAGAATTAATCAGTTCAGAACAGAGTGATCGCACGCACTTATAATTAGTTACTGTGCTTTTGCATGTGCACAAGTCCTCATATTGCCAAGTAAGTATCTGTATAAGGCCATTTTACTAATTATCCTGACATTTTTTGCATCCATCCATCCATCCATCCAAACCAGGAACATCCCAGCATAAAGGCTAGAAAGCTCTACCAGACTCTATCAGTCTGCAAAAGTAATGTTGGAATATTCATGTCTAACAGCATATGGGATAAAACACATCTGTGTAATCTCACTTGTCACTTTTAATATTATGACATTTGCTGAATAAAAATATGAAAATAAATGTTTAAACAGAACTTCTGCAAAAGCCTGTGCAGTTAAATATATAAATCAAGTGAGGCATGGATCCTCCTTCAATAAGATTAAAAAAAAAAAAGTAGGATTCTGGTCGGATGCATTTATACTGCAAACAGAAATAAAGTGTGAGATGTCCTTCAGGGACAGAATATTGTCGAAATGTGTGAAATCACATGTGTTTGGAAAAAGGTTATACAACACCTGTTTTGGGGTCAACAGAAAAATATGGCTGTCCTTGTAGAATGCTGTAGACTATCCTGGCACTGTTTCCATAGGTGGGGTCGTCGGCATCAGTCGCTGTGACTTGCAACACAGATGTGCCTGAAAACGAACACAGAGAAAACAAATTAGTCCAGATAGCCAGCGAGCCTTTAAAAGCTTGTCAAATGTGCATGCAAGTGTGCCGCATATTGAATCCAATCGAAACATTTCCTAGCAACCGTGTCTGGTGCCTTCGGATCCGGGGAGACTTAATGTGCACAAATACTCGATGTATGATAGAAGGCAAAGAGAGTCGTGCTTAAAATGCAGGACACAGACATGCAGCTTTATAAAGAGTCACTTTGTTTAATTCAAAGCAAGTCACACGTCCAAAAAAAACAACAAAAAAAAAAAAACGCCCAAATGAACTCTTGGCCATCGCACAGAAAATATCTTTAATGAATCAAAGAATGTTACTCACATAATACTGTGAGAATGAATAATAACCACACAATTAAACTGGAGCAGTTACAAAAGCACAGTCACACATGCAGGTCCTGTTGCACATTATGCATAAATGACACGGTACGTTACAAAGGTTTTGTATTATGTTAGTGTAACTGAATTGATGTTTTTCAGATACCTGTTTGTGTTTCATTCACTTTGCTTTCATTTCCTACAGCTGAATGCAAATATCTGCACTTTCTATTACACTCATATAATACTAATTTCTTACATTTGTTAATGTTCTCATATTCTCTTTATGTTAACGATGCTAAATCAATGACACACACACATTAACCACAGAGTTATATATAGTTTAGAAACTACTGAACAAGGTTAAAACTGGCTCTTTCACAGTAGAAGCAGCTGATAGTAGTGGTCGTCTTTCATGACGCTCTGGAAGGTAATCACATGAGGGCTCATGTTACATGAATCACGGTCGAGTCCCGAGATTTCCTGTTTTGTTTAAAAATGAAAGATTTAAAAGGGATTCCAATCCAGTTAGGTTTCAGTATAGTCTGGAATGCACAACATTAGTTCTTTTAGTATTTGACACCAGGAATAGTAGGCCTCATTTACATGACCGGTCCCAGCAGAACATGGACGGGAAATCGTGCCACTCTGGAGGCCGCCATTTTTGTCATCGTCCATCTAATCGCACATTCACAGAAGTACTCACTATGACAGTGGGGCGCATGTGCAGTTGCAGCGTCTTAAGAGTTACATTAGGTCTGTTTCAATGGAGTTGGACCATTTTCAAAAAGTCTCATCTTGGGAGTCATTTTCAAAAAGTTGCACAGTCGTCGTCTAAGCAGACACCAAAAGAGAAACGTGACTTTGTTTTGATTCACAGACCTGGCAGGTTAACTGTTGTGCAGCCACCGGCCCTAGTCAGGGCATGAGACCCATCACACAGAAGGCAGAAAGCAGCACAATTTGTTTGTAATTTAAATGAGAAATGGAAGCAAAGGCATGTAGGCAAAGTTAAAAAAAACAAAACAAAAAACCTTAACGCATCTTTTCTTTTTATCGATTAATTTACTTTTTACATGCTCAATGATGATCTGTGTCATTGCTAATAATGAAGCCGTATATTGTCACCGACACTACCAAAAGATACATTGAAAAAAGGCTCATATACCAAAGTTTCTGTACTTCTTCTTCTAAAAAAAAAAAAGTTAGAACTTTTGCGAACTCAGATGATTTTCCTCATGTTTGCACTCTCATGGTGGAGCATGTTCGACTTCCTTCATTGCAGTCGATGACAAAAACAAAGACAGACGACTTGAAAACTTTAAGTGAAGCTTGAAATTCAGTGGAAAAGCCTTTGTTGTTTAATTTAACACTTCACGTGTTGCTCAAACTGCATTACAGGCTTCATTAAACCACTGTAATTGCGTGATAAGTGCATTGTAATTGCACTACATGCTTGTATGATGCATTAGTATATGTAAGGACCAATGCATTAGAAGACACAGAGCAGCCTTGTGCATCTTTGGACACCCATTTTATTGTTTTCTTTGAAGAATTAAACTAAATCAAACAAGGAAAACTGACTCCACTGTGTCCTGTGGGGTATATGATTCTTTTAAATATATATTTTTTTCAAAGGAAATGTACAGAACGGGAGTGAAATGTCAGCCGTAATGAACCCTATACCTCTTGGTATGCCTGTGCTCTCTGAATCTCTGTCAGCCTCTGCGAGGAAAATTGCAGTGGGAATTATTTGGTTTTCATCATGTCTGAGATTGCTTTGGAAGGTGAGCTGGCTCCACATCATCTGTCCAATGAAATCTATTCAGGATTAAACTGAATTAACCTGTACAGTCCAGAGGTGTCTGTCTCCGATATATTAATAAATTATGTTTCTTTACAGTATCTGTATGTAAATCTGACAGTAAGTAAGTAAATTTGAAACATTTCATTGGATATTCTGACGAGTAATGATGTGCCCATTATGCATTCTAGGCTTTGCTCACAAAGCCCTTCAGTTCAAGTGCTTGAGTTAGCATATATGAACCATACATTTAGTCCTATCGAAGCGATAAGTGCAGGATTGAATGGGTTTGATGATACTTTTACAATCGGCAGTCAGCATGCATGCATTTGCTAAAGATTAGCATCAGATACCATTTCCACATGTGAAAACTACTTTTTTGAGAGCTTAATGTAGAATAATGACACTTATGAAGCCAGCAGGACACATCTGAACATTGATGGAGGTTGAAAACATTGCTGAACTTCTAACAGATGAATCTATTGAACTAGAAAACACATAATTCGTAATTTGAAGTAGACCTGAATAAAATTATATTTGCAGTCTATGTAAAGCAGCTTTTTCCACATATTTCAGTTTTCAATTCTTTTTACATAGCCACATGTGTGTTACTGTCAGTCTCTGTGAGATCCGTGTGATGGACGAACAAATACAGTCACGATCAGCTCCGGCTCCAAAGAGAGCCTGACCTGGATAAAGCGGTTTAAGGGGAAGGACAGATGGATGAATTTTTATTTGGGTGGGTCTGAGACAAAGAGAGGACGACAGTGTGGGGAAATCCGGCCATTAATCAGCTCGTCTAGCTTCCCTGTGGAATCGATGATGGCCGTTTGTGCCCCTTTTCACCCACATACAAACACTACGACAATGAAATGAGTTAATTTCTTGTGATCCATCACTGGCTGACTGAGCAGCCTCATAGAAATGTTTAAGCTGTTAATCTGGTGCCGTTAGGTCCTATTTTATGCGCAGTAGCAGCATTTTCAGAAAAGTTGCATTCACCCTTGTTTCCACAGAGACAGATTTAATGCATTTAAAAAAAGTTACACTTTGGGGGCTGTTTTCAACAAGTTGCATCATGGACGGAAAGCATAATGGTCTGTGCATTCATTGATCAGAGGTACATGGTGTATTAGTAAGACAAGGTACTTGTCAGGAAAACTATACTGTATATGGAGGAACGTTTCTTTGTTTGACCATTCGCCCAGAGTTTTGTCTGGAGTATAAATGCAACAGCAAAGTTCTCATTGAACTGCAATTTGGAGAGTTTAATCCCTTTGTTTGATGCAATGCATAACTCAACATTCAATGTTTTAAAGTACAGTGAAATCGTTCCAGGAACACCTGATGACACACCTGGTCTTCAGGCCCCATTTAATATCAGAGATCAACAGGAAAAGGCATCGACTGTGTGTTTTTGTTTCAGAAATGTTCAGTCAATAGGGTTTTCATCATGATCATCGTACACATCCCGTCCCCACACACACCAAGAGGGGATATGTTGAATCACAGTTTCCCAGATGAATATGTAGCATCAATAATAAATAACTGTTAGAACTGCACAGTGGTGTCGGTTTCAGCACTCTCTCATGGCGAGAATGTCCCCGGTTTGACTCCAAAGTGGGCTTGGGGGCTTTTCCTCCCACAATGCATCAGCAAGCATTTGACTAACTGATCACTGTAAGGGTGCTTTCACTTGAGGTCCAAGTTATAAATGAGCCTCAGTAGTTTGTTCAGGCTGCTACCACATTCTCAGACTTTTCATGCAAAACCAAACGCTGCGCTAACAAGGCGGAGTGACTTGTCCCCATAACTAGTGTTGTAGTCAAGACCACCTGAGACCAAGTCAAGACGAAAAACAGAGCATCACAAGACCAACTCGGGATGAGTGGAGACCAAAACCAAAGTATCCCAAAATCAAGACAACAGCAAGACATTAAAGGGCTGACACTGAGTCAAGTCCAAGCCGAGGGCATCTCAAGACCAAGACCTGAAGGTGGTCAGACTATGTCAAGACCAAGACCTTGGAAATATGGTCTTAGGACTGGTCTCCTACACATTATTGGAAAAGACGAGTTTCATAGTCATTTAGTGATGAGAAAATTCTGTGCCTTCATGTGGCACGATTCTACATAACAATTAAACACCTCCTACCTGAGGCATTAACTGTTCTTGAGTGCTGTGGACAGTCTTGCATTTATAATGTCATTGCTTATCAGTGTATGGGAGCTGTTTTAGCTCAAAGTGCAGCATATGAGGGGTAATGGGTCTGTGGTCTCCTGAGATTTCCTTCACACTGCATGCAGGGTGTACCAGAGCACCTGACCACCTACTAGCCTCAGGGTGTCTGCTTTCACACTGTCCAGAGTCTGTTTTTCTTCTCATACCGGCACAACTGTACTTCACTTGGGACCAAAAACTCAACCACGTCGACCTAAATCACCTATAGGAGGAAATGTGAACGTGTGTCTTGGTCTTTCTTGTGTGTTTTCCATACTCCAACCCCCTGAATCCTCAATTTGGATGAACCAAATAGGGACGGATGGAAATATGGTAGGTCCTTCATCTGCACTAATAACGGATGAAACATGTCAACAACTCAACGCCGTCGTCAGTGGAATTAATTTCATCTTAACTGATCATCTAAACAAGCCACAGCCTCCGCCTCCGGAAGCTTCCGCTAAACGCTAATTTTCCCCAGAAGTGAAGTGGCTGCTCGCCCATTTAGAGGCTCATCAGCCGGGGTACGTACAGTAGGAAATTGACATTGCAGTCAAAAATATGATTGCATCTTTGAATGGGAGGTACTAAAACTACCTGGCATGTGCCCAGCTAATCAATTTAGACAGGAAAAAGAACATCACAACCAATTAGCTGCCACACTCCAAGACAGCCCTTTCCTACACTTGGGAGCCCCAGTATTGACGAATGCATGGGGATTAAGGCTCTGGAGTGTGAGGACAGCTGATTGTTACAGCCGATTTGACGAAGCAGACGCCGAACCGAGGAGGAATTACTTTAATGGACATGAGCAAAAGAGTGGGCGGCAAAAAAAGGCTAATTATTTTCCCCTTCACAGTCCTCGAATCCTTCCCGTGGGTCATCAATTGTGATTGATTCTTTTTTTTTCCCCCCTTCCTCTTCGTGCAACCGATGATGAAGTTTGCAGGGAAACTTTGAAACAAGCACTCTTGTTAGATATGAACAAAAGACACCAATGTATAGATGAACACTGCAAATATGCAGTTGCTATGCATAATACGGTCGCACAAATGAATGCGACTGATATGATCCTGGACGGCACCTTTCCAGCTTGAACTACACTTAACTCTAAACATATTCATGGTCAACAGGTATTATTTAACAAAGAGTATCACTAACAAAGTCGATCCTTAGAATACAATAGAAATACATTATTAACACCAGATAGAAATGCTTATCCAGTAAAGTTAAATGTCAATTATTAGGCTATTCTAGGGTTTTAATAAACATATTACAAGAAAAATGCATTGTTTTCTAAATAAGATTATGCCTACACATAGTAAAGAAGAAAGTGTTATTCAACAAAGAACAGCTCCAAAAGGCATCTTACACATCAATTCAGCACAATATAGGTTTAAAGCTTCTTGCATGTGCTGCAGCTGCCGGCACTCTGGAACTCCATGGTGTTTAATTTTTGTGATGTGGCGCAGACTTAGAGACAGAGACAACAAATAGCACAAGCATGAAATGATGGCTCTCAATTTGAAATTGGGTTTAGGCAATGAGTTCCCCGAGTAAATAAAAATACATCCTCAGAACCAGCTTAATTTACATGACTCCGATTGGCTCTGGTGCTTGCCTAGAGTGATGTGACCAAACCAATATGGCGGCAACGCTGGATTACGCTCCAGCACGTAATGAGGCGCCTACGTACATTATGTCTATGGCCGTAAGCAGCGTTAGCAATCCAGCGGCTAACATGTCAGTGGTCTGGAAGAATGTGGATTTTCAAAATAAAATTTTTTTCTATACTTTTTTTCCCCATGATATTTTTACAGTAAAGGAATAATAATGTAAATGTCGGATTGAGAAAATATTGGGCCTACATTCAAAACTGTGACTGAGCCATCCCTAATGACAATATTTATGTCAAAATCGACTTTTTCTACTTTGAGCCACACATGGTTAAGACCATGATCCAATACATTTAAGATCTCTTATTTACTATAGGTTTTTCTAAGCAAAATGTCATATTACAACTGTAATGTAAAATTTTCTGGAATAAAATGACACATAAATCTAAACATATTAAATGAAAAAAACATTTAAAAACACATTATGAAGCAATGCATCAATTCAAGGGAATAAGGTGTTGCAATGGCTGCTGTTTCCAATATTAATACATGTTAACTTATTTATTTGAGAATTTATTATATATATACTGTTAATGTGGAAGTTGATACTTTTCCTACCTCGAGCTACACATAAGTCTAAAAATATTCATAATAAATGAGTATTATTCGAGCACTCAGAACATAATATCAAACCCTCTTATGCATGCATTCAAGACTGCCGTTTCTAATATTCATAAATGGTACAATATTTATTAGAGGGCTTATTATGAATATCTTTACACTACAATAAGAATCATACCTCTTTCTACCTGAGAATGAACCGAAATCTGAAATATTCATTTGAAATGCGTAACATTGGGCAATAAGACTGACAATTAATGGTGTTCCCAACAATAAAGCAGCATTTGTGGGATTTCATATAGTTTAACTGTGTCTACAAAAGTGAAATGGAACCCTCATCTACCTTAAGCTTCACGTAAATCCAAAAACATTCCTTATAAATGAGTATTACTTCACAAAAGAGCACCAAAAACAGAAAGCGCACTCCTCTTAGGGGAGATCAGGACGTGTACTTGACACACCCGAGCTAGAAACAAATATCCCAACAAGCAAAGTTGAGAGTGTGTGTGTGTGTGTGTGCGTGTGAGTGTGTATGTGTCAGTGTGTTCATGAATATTCACGAACGCAACCGGGGAGATATTGACTGTTTATAAAGAGGGCGCCTACAGGTCTATTGAGGTTTGCATATTTAAACGGTTTTTCACATTTCCATCTTCTTCCTGCACAGAGCTGATGAAGCTATTCATTTTCAGCTTCAGTTGTGTGTGTGTGTGTGTGTGTGTGTGTGTGTGTGTGTGTGTGTGTGTGTGTGTGCGTGCGTGTTTTCTTCTCTAAAAAAAAAATCTTTCGAGAATATTTTAGACCCTTCAACGCTGTGCAGTGTGTCAAACATCGCTCGGTGGAGCCAAAGACGGCCCAGCAGGAAGGGACAATTCAAAGTGTAGAAAGACATTAACTGTAATTTTCAACTAAAAGAAATTAGCAGTTCCTTTTTTTCCTAAATCAAGGACATAAACACATTAGAAAGACTCAAGTAAAGGGATCAGCAATGATAATAACTACTGAATTGAAAACCACAGCACCCTTCTTGTGAGGTGTGCTTGTTTAACCCCCTACACCCCTGAAAAACACTGTTAGAGGAATCTCTCCGAAAGTTGAGAGAGATTCTTGAACATTATGCTCCTACTACCCAAATCTTCAAGAAATCTGGGATTCAGCCTATTTTTGACATGACTTATCAGTGGAACATTGCTGTTATAAAGAATACGTATTTTTAACTTGTGATCAGCTGACTGTAATCTAACATGGTGAGACTCGCAGTTCTAGCCTCATCCAGGAGTGTCTGAACACAGGCAACATGTCAGCTTCATGCCATGACTTTGAAGTAAAAACAGAAAACTTGTTGCCATTTGGGTGTTCGTTCATCAGACAACTGTGCTACTGAAAACTTTTTGAGTACAGCTTCAAAAGACATTGTTTTCAAAATTATTGAAATGCAAATGCAAAACGGCCCTGAAAATTGTGGGTTTTTGCTTGAAACGTTGACGTGCTAAGGGCTCAGTTTAATTGTGATATGACATTTGCAGAAGGAGACCCTGTTAAAAAAAAGGCATGCTATTAAAATAGCACTGCTTTTGCTTTAAAAAAAATAAAAAAGCTTGTGAAAATATTGCACATCTAAGTCTTTGCAGTGACAGCAAATTTCTTTGAAGCTTTCATTATGTTCCAATGAGTGTGCAGTCTATCTAATCTATGATCAAATTGTGACCACTGGACTCCCAGTTTATCGTTTGTTTTAGCCCCTACCTCACTATCTTATAATTCATTAAAGAGGAAATCACACTGAAAGCATGTAACAACTATTGTACCAATGTATTAATGGCCTGTATGTTAATTATTCCTTGACAATGACAATAGCAATAGCAATGACTTGCCAATAATATCAATAATTCAGAACACACACACGCACACTTTAAAATCATATTTGAGAGAGAGCTGCACAGGATGTATCACAGTATGAATAAATGGGAAAACTAACTACTTTCGACACGCAAACTGCCCAAAAACTCATGAAAAAAAATGAAATAAAGATTTGATTTTTAGTCTTATTTATGCAATGTTGCATTACTGACTGCAGTAATGACAAAATAAAAATCTCTGAAATGGGCTTGATGGTTTCACAGGCGTGATGAGAGCCTCTTTGGCCCGCGTGCCGCATGTTTGACACTCTTTGCTTAGGCAGTGTTTGTACAGCCCACATATTTTTCGAGTGCTGCGAAATGCCACAGCATCATGTGTTGGAGCCATATAATGCACTGGACTGAGAGACGAGTGGCTTTTGTTGGAGCAGAAAAAAGGGACGGGAGAGTGAAAAGAGAAAAGCGGACATGTTTGCCACGGGACGCCCGGGAGAGCGAGGAGCGGCCGTCTCGGCGGAGGTGGATGGAGGCTTTGCTTTCGCCCCTCATGTGGAGGACTCGGCGGCCTGGATGGCGGGGATTGCTGCGGAGGCACTATTGAGTGCTTTATAAAGACTTTCCCACCCGGGAGGGAAACCATCACGGCTACAAGAAAACAAAGATGAAAAAGAGGACTCGACTGGCTTACAGAAGATCAAACATTGTGGAGAATGTTATCACAGGGAGGACAAACTAGGATGCTGCACAGTAATAGCATGTTTGATCACGGCTCTTCATACTAATACTGTCTTTTAGATCCATCTTACAGCGGAGTTCGTCCGTCTTGAAACGTACGCATGGTGTCACAGGTCTTTTTTTTTTTTTTTTTTTGTTCCCCCCCTTCGCTGCAGGGATAAAAAGGATTATACCCATGAAGAGTATCTAAAAAGCAGCAAATATAACACTCAAGTTCACACACTTTTTTCATCTCTCGAGCCATTCAAATGAAGGCTCAGTGCTGTTGACAGTAGCGGGCGATCATTTGAACGCTGGCTTTATTTGGCAGCACTACTCACCCACTTCAGACATCTCAGGCACCGTAGCTACAAAGGGTCCATCTGGAAATTTGGGTGCATTGTCATTGATGTCTTGTACTTTGATGATGAATTCCGACTTTGGTTCCAGGGCCTCCTCTGTGTTGCGGTCCAAGGCTTGTGCATGCAGGACGTAATGCGTTTTCCTCTCCCGATCCAGGCTCTTCGTGGCATGAATATCTCCCGTCACTTCATCGATGATAAATATAGTCCCGGCTCCTTCCCCGCTCAGAATGTACCTGACAGATCCGTCGCCTTTATCTGAGTTTGAGTGAAGCTGCAAAGCAGAGCAGACAGAAGGAGGTGTGTGAGTACAGAGGCACACAACAAGGACGCAATCACTTCTTAGGGTTGACTGAACTCTTTATGGGGCGGTCACTCAAGTACTTTGAAAGCATGTCGGGGATTTTTAATGACGGTACAAACACTTTCATAGCATTTTGAGATAATGAAGGTTTAGAATCACCATCCTCGAGTCTATCATTCCAAACACCGCTCAGTCGGGACATTTACACCTTCGCCACATCAACCGCCTTTATTCTTCCCTCACACCCAACAGCACCACATTCAGGAGTAAAACCAGCACGACACGTTACTGTAGAATAAACTGAACAGTTTGATTCAAGTAACCAGAGCAACAAGGAAACAGTCAACAGGCTTCTTAGAAAGAAAAACATGGTTAACCAGAAACAAAACAACAACGGGCTTGACACATTACTGGAGAACAAAATATGAGATATACTTTTTCATCACTGTAAATTTTACATGCTAAATGTTGTTTTGATCGATGTCCTCTGCAGTGGAAAAAAAATCCAACAATGATCACATATTTCAGAGATTTTTCTAAGTGTGCAAGACCTTCATAATTATGCTGAAATTGGTTTTAACCAATTTGTCGATTAAATTAAGACGTCAGCACGACCGGTAAATTGTTAAACGGCATCAACATAAACAACATGGTTCATGGTCAAACTAACAGTGGAAATGGCCCAACACTGTAGACTAAGCAGCAAAAGAAAATGTCAATTTTTTTTGTCACTGTGGTACTGATGATTGGACTGTAATTGGCTGTAATTGATTCCTTTGTTGGAACAAATCATCAGGACCACCATGGTTTTCTCATAGTTTAACAATGGTCATGGTGGATGAATTTCGAGTAAGAAAGAAGAGGAAATAACAGACTTTTATCATGTGACCTTTATAATTGTGCTAAAATTGCTTTTGACTGATACGTTGGTTTGAATAAGGACTACAAGAAAACAAAATGTTCCCATTGTCACTGTTGCGCTCAAACATAATTATATTGTCATTGGTTTTATTTGATTATTTGGTTGGTAAGAGTCATCAGAGGTCTGCACTACAGGCGCAGCATACCCGGGATATAACTCTGTTACCTGGGTCAACTTACCCAGACGTTCAGTTACCAACCACGAAAGAATGGCACACCAAATACCAACAAGAAAATGGAGATGGCTTAGACACACGCTGAGGAAAACCCAGGACTGTGTGACAAGACAAGTGCCATCTTGGAACCTGCAGTTGGCGGATTTCAAAACGGACATAAAAAAAAATCAGTAAAGATGTATTAATTTAATACAGAAAAAGGAACTATATAATTCTGATTATACTTTCAAAGCTGTGAGCTTCATAATTGTGCTGATACTGGTTTTCATTGATGTTGCTTGCAGCTTGCATCTTGCCAAGAAAACGGTTGACCACAAGACAACAAAAACAAACAAACAGAGATGAAAACTTGCGATATTGGAAACTGAAGGCTATTTAAATTTTACGAAGTACATATCCAAATACTGATAATGCAACGGATCAATATGGTTTCCATATGAAGGCATGGGTATTGCCATGTAGTTACCATGAATGGATGCCATCCTCCACAAAGACTATTAAAAACATTTGTCTTCTGTATATCTTTAAATAACCCCTTAGCAGTCTCGCAAAAAAACCCACTGTCGAACAAAGACATTACATTATTCAACATTCCTCTTTCAGGCTTGACTGTATCCGAGCATCGCTGAAGAAATGCATCTTCAGAGATTAAAGTTTCGGAGGAGGAGAATCCTTACAAGACTGAGAGAGATGGCAAAGCGCTGCCTCTTTCCCTCACCAGGAGACGGAGGAATGAGGGAGAGCCGAGCTACTTGTTCAGCCATAATTGATACCAAGAGGATTAAGACTTTCATGCCAATAGCTCAGCTGGGTTGCAGAGTTAAACTTTATAAATATATTTTACAATGCAACTGAACTTCAAAAGCGTGGTGTCACAGTAACGTCATCATTCAAGCCATTTTATTTTCAACTATGAATAAAACATGTCGAGAAATGCATATATATATATGAGAGAGACAGAGAGCGAGAGAGCGATCGTTGTGTTTGTAGATAAAGATGTGAGCTCTGAACAACTTTCTAATAGCAATGTGTCATCTCAATAAGATTCATATGAACCTTTAGAGAACCGCACATACATATTGTGCACGTTTCATACAGTGACTGAAGATACAAAATAAGTCCTCCCATATGGGCGTACCAACCTACCTACTGAGCAATCCCTCTATCCATACTTCGTTACTACAGAATGAGGTGAAAATTTAATACAGAGTTACCTAATGTGCCATTATTACATAGTACTAAAACAATTGAAAGACATTGCAGAAACATTAATTTATATCTGATATTTCTCCCAATCTGGTTTCACCACCCAATAACGTATTCATGGCTAATGACATAATAATTTCCAACAACAGAATAACTTCACCTATTTTGAATGCTATCAAGTCAATAACGTATTAACTTGCTGACAGTGTAATGAAATAGTACTTTTTTTTATTTTTTTTATACAAACCACAATTGCGAGTCCTACAACTCAATGAAAGAATATGACAACTATTCCATCCAGTGTACCTATTTCAGATAAGCAAAACATGCAACACAAAATCAAATTTCCGGCATATGAAAAGTCTTCATTATGTATTATTGAATTATTGGCTGAAGCTAAGAAGTGTGTAAATGAGTTTTTTTAAGCTACTTTGATGATGATCACTTAAGATTATTGGCAAAACGTCTTTCAATAATGGGTCACACAGTTGGTAAGCTATTATGCTGTAGGCTTCATTACACAGAAAAAGGCAAAAATAATTACATTATTGGCAGATATATCATTGACCATTATTATAGGATGTTACAATGCACTACATTATTGACATTTGTCAGCTGCTTAGCAGCAGGAACACTACTAGCTCTATTGCATTTGAAATGATTCAAATGAATACATTATCGGTTGCTCTACTGCATGTATGTACTTATACATCATATACTTTCAGAAATATGGAGATCCAAGTTTGAAATAAAAAAAATTACATGATTTCACTTGAAGCTTTAAGACACACTGCTGCAACAATGCTTATACTACAATAAAACTCTCCACGCTGTTCCTTTTGTTGAGGAAAAAAGCATAAATAATTGCAACTATAATTGTTGCCAGATAACAGCTTCCAGGCAGACATAGTCAAAGGGGTTCAGACCAGAAACCAACATCTATGACTCCCTCTGTAAACACTTTTAATAGATGCAGGCTCTGAATTGAGGGCACAGCTCCAGTGTTTCATGGAGGTGAAGACAAGACGGTCGACGTTCACAGCCGCCTAAATATAGACGCACTTTCTGCTTATACTGTTCAATTTATGGAGAGCATTAAAGCCTGCAACCCAGTATTGACTGAGGTTCATTAGAATATATGTATGTATTTTTTTTCCCCCCCGTCATTGTGTTATGTAATTAATTACTGTGTCGGCACCGTTAATCCTCCACCTCACCTCCAACAGACGGCTCAGCTGGGAGACATGACAAGGCCAGAAAGGCTTTGCACCTGCATCAGAAGAGCATTTGTCCAAATGCATGGTGGTGAAGCGGGAACATGAACTGTAGCTCAGATGAATATAGCATAGCTACGACAATCACCACGGTATGGTGAGTCCATCCATCTGCTGTTAAATTATGCTTGATAACAGTCTATGACTGGTTACACAAACTTATAATGTACTTTCATCTTGATGAGGCTAGACAGGTAAAATTGTGCCATATTATTCTAAAAATTCAAACTTCCCACATATATGACGGCAATCTCAATGTAAAGTCACTTTCAATGTTAAATTATTGAGCAAAACACAGTAAAATGTCTGAAAAACCTAGCTTAGAGCTGTTGCATTCTGCATGTTTTTACCAACTCATCCCAGCAGCATGGCTTTGAGGCGAGTTCAATAGCAACAAGGTAACTAGTTTTCATGGCAGCATCACAGGTATGTCAGCTTGGGGCTCAGAGTTGTTCTGTGTCCACTATTTTTGAGAAGTTGACTTCAAATAAGTTGATGTTTTCTCTGATTTTTGTACAATTTGCTTGTGGTTTGGTGGGCTAGTTTAGATTTTTTGCAGGCCCGTTCTGACCCATGGGCCTCACGCTTGACACCCTCGGCATAATCAATTTCATAAATTTGTATTCAAAATCCTCACAACTCACAGCCATTCAGTTAGCACTTTCTGTTAAACTTGCTCACCCATGATTTACAGCACAGAGTTGATCAACCATTCAACTGCTGCCGCTAGAAAGAACCTTCATGGGGATTATGAGGAGGACAAATATAGGTTTTTGATATTTACCAGTGTACAGCAGCTGAGAGACTTCCAATGGCTGCTCTACGAAGTGCTTGCACACCAATTGGACAAACCTGAGGTTCAGGGAACACTCCCATGCACATTCTGTCCCTAACGTGCACGAAAGGCAAATACTCGACGACCACTCGCCAAATTCAGGACAAAGTATTTAACATGTTGAGCAGAGAAGGTCCTCAGGCTGTGTCTAATCAAAACCTGGACTAGCAAACAAATTACTAATTACAAAGCAACAGTTGATTGCAGTCTGGGCTCTTGATGAGGGCCGACTGTCCTTTCCGTGGTAAATATCAAGCCTGTAATTACACAAAGAGTCAAAGATCCTGTTGAATCAGGTAGTTAATCAGTTGCTAGATTGTATTAATATGAAAGACAGCCTCTAAAGGGGGAGAAAAAAAATCGAGAAGTCAGACTGTGTTTACACATTAATCGTAGGGTTCATGAGGCCAATTACTTTGTTGACATGGTTTGTCCCATTTCGGTGTACTCTCCTCTAATTTAATGCCAGATAATTTAGAAAGAACAAAGCTTTCAGAACTCGACGCAGTTGGGTAATCAATTCCTTCCAATAAATTCCACCTTTTATTAGCAGGAAATTGGAGTTATTACTTGGCAATGATCCATTTCCACGTCTACAAGTCTATATCCAGCAGCACTCAACTTGAGTTCACGAAAGTAATTTTTGCTTGCAGTCAGACTGCTAATTTACCCATTGACTTCCTTCGCGGGAGTCAATAAATCATGCTCAGCAAAGTGTGAGCCAATGATGCATATGGTGACTATTACCTTCTGAAATCTATGGGTGATAAAAGTGTCAACAGGTTGCGGACCATTACACAAACATCGCAGGGTGAAAGTACAGCAGAGTTGAGCCAGCTGGGAGGGATACAATAAAAGACCCACAATCACTGGATCGGAAACAGCATTCGGACTATATATATTCGGTTGTCTTACCCTTATTATACCAATTTGTTAGAAATGAATAATAAAAAGGTATAATAACATTCATTATTATTATGGAACAGAGCTAGTCATTTCTGCAAAGAATTTGGCAAAAAAAAAAAAAAAAAAAAAGCTTTTAAAAGCACTCAAACTTCCTTTGTTGACCCTCATAGCTGCATCCTTTGCTTTTGAGCTCATAAAGCCAGAAAACGTGATTTCACAGCGGTGTAGTGGTAAACACTCTTGCCTCACAGTAAAACATTTAGTTTAATTCTTGGCTTGGTTGGTAAAGTGATCATCGGTAAAGGCTTGACTCCACATTTCCTACAGTTCACATGTCGAGGTGTCCTTGAGGAAGGCAGTGAACTCCAAACTGCTCCCATTGGAAGGATAGAGCGCCGTTGCATAGCAGCTATATCCATTGCTTTGGAGAGGTAGAGAGGAAAACTTTCACCTTCATGATCTGGGAACTTTCAGAAAGGAATCATGAAGCTTATGCCAAAAGTTCAGCTGGGAAAATGTGTTCCCTGCTGGGGGATTGCTCATTCCCACTTCACATTTATAGGTACAGTTGATTTTATTGAAATTTCTTCAACTACTCTTCTTCCTGATCATGTTTAACAAACCATGTAAGTCAGAGGTGGGCACACACCTGCATGTTTTCCATGTATTTCTGATCCAACACAGCTGAATTAATGTGGCATTGACTTCGGTAGAAATCACGTCGATTGAAGGAAACACATGCATGACTCCAGGAACAGGAGGACCCACCTCTGGTGCAAGAGATATAATGGATGACTAAACCATTGCATCGCTAATGTGAGTTACATCCCGCGATGGTGCAAAGCTCCTCTGACAGAAATTAGGTTGTCTATACAGGCAATCTAACACATTCAAACATCATTGCAGCTGCTGCCATCTTGATAAAAAGTCATGATGTGATCCACCTTGATTAATTCAGCTATAATTCATCAGATGATTAAATATTGAAATTCTCACTTGTTAGAGTTAACTCGTACGAGAAGGCATGATAACCAGTTTAACCCTAACGAGTACCTTGCCTGATCTGAGTTGCCCTGACTGTTGTCGTTCCTGTTACCCTGCTGTTACAGGAGCCTGGTTCATATTTCACATATTTTCCTCTGTGATTGTATAAAAACAGGCTTGAGGCCATTTCCTATCATGTCAAAAACAGAGCTCCATTTCTCGGCAGAGGGTGCCACGGTTGCGTTCGCTTCCACGGTGGAATATTTTATTTATACTTCATTAATTTTGATCAGAGGGAAACTTTCATGACGACCCGCCTTAACGCAATTAGTGTCAATTTTGTTAAACCACAGAGCGAGCATGATAGGAGCTCGACATACATCGGGACTATGTGTGGCAATGGAGAAGCGGGGGAGGAGGAAAACGACTGCGATGTCCAAGCCGTGCCATAAATAATGAATGGTAATGCACAGGAATCGTTCACCCATGCTGATCAGAGTTGCCCGAGGAGCTATGAGGAAGGTGAAATATGACCTCTGCGGTCCTGTTGTTTTGTCATCTACCCACAAAGACTTTGAGGAATCCTTTTCATCCACAGGGCATCAAAACAAGGGATTGTGTTTATCTCTCTGTCTCTACGGGCGACTTTATTAAAGACTAGTGGAATAGATGACTGGCATGCGGCTGGCAGCTGGCAGCTGGCAATGCATTTCTGAGGAGTTTAAAGAGATCAACAGAGTCTGGGGCTGGAAAGCTGCGTGTCAAAAAAAACAAAACAAAACAAAAAACACTGCAATCTCAAAAGACAAGCACATTTATAATTTCATCTTATACCCACCAGATAAAGTGTATCTTCACTTTCCTTTTGTCAACAAAGCTATGTGTTTTCAGTGTTTGGGCTCTGAGCTCGCAGCTGAGAATAGCCTTAAACTGTTTGTGTTCACAAGCTAATTGGTACTCACAGCCAAACAGTTTACCTTTGGTTCAGTCGAGCCACATGTCAGGTGTCTGAGTCAATTACACCAGAGGGAAGGAGAGGGTTGGAAGAAGGAAGCAATTTGCCACTCCCAACGTTTATTTCTGCAATATTAAACAATAATATTTACACCCTGTTGTAATGCACGGATAATGCATGGGAGATAATGGGTGAGACGTGATCAATCTGAAGCTGTGTGTCGTTATTACAGATGCAAAAAAAGTCATTACATCTGTCAGAATCACTGATAAATGGAGAAGTCGGGTTCCATTTGCAAAAAGTGTGAACTTTCCAACAATATTCAAGATTATTCATGACAATAAATATTCATGGAAACAGGGGGAAATACAACTTTTTAAAAACTACTAATATACATGCGCATCACAGCTGAGGTAAAGAGTTCTCCTACACATGTACGAGTAGATGGAAAATAAGAATGGTGACTTCCCGAATGTCATGCCTCCATATTCTCCTGGACTTGGATTTATATAGCCGAGCGTCACCCAAAATAGCAATCTAACTTGATTGTCTGTCCATATGTCTGTGTACTTTCCATGATAAATTTAAATTCATATCAGAAATATAAATTCATATTGTTGTCAAAACCAACCTACAGAGCCAACTAGAGAGGAAAAGTAGTGGGAAACTACATTGTTTTCAGCATTTTTGCCATTTCTGCAGAAACGGATATCATTTTTGAAACTTTACGGTGCCGGTGCAAAACTACCCATAAATGAAAAAACGCAAAAACGATCCATTTTTGATCCTTTGTGCAATGAAGCTGCTTCCAGTGTCAGTCCAAGAAAAAAGTCCATACTTTTATAATGACACTCAAGACTTTCTTCTTTGCTAAAATATACAGTCCTGGCTGACTCAGATCACAGTGAATGGTTTTATAGCTGAGCTGCTGCAGGTTTAGACCAGTGGTTTTACCTTTTGACTTGATTAAAAGAAGTTTACTGCCTTGTATCCATTTTCAGGTCCTGCAATCTTCTATTATGTTACTTTTTTCCCTCACAGCTCTGACTGTATGACAGATAATCTCCCAGATCATGTTTCTTTTTTTTTTTTTTTCCTTGTCAGATTTATTTGTTTGATCCAACTGGATGGTGGCCATGTTGCTCTTGTGGGAATGTAGCACTCCATTCAATCATTCCATGAAAAACACAAACAATATTCCAAAGGAAAAAAAAAGATCACTCGAAAACTCCCATTTGCACATGATATCAGCTCACAGTATTATTCTCCCTTGATCGTCAGCAAAACACAAGCAAACTGAAAGTGCAACCCGTTTGCATGAGCTTGCATTCCATGCTGGATCTTGGTAATTCACACCCCTATCTCTGCACGCATCCACTGAACTACACCAATTACTCTAATCCTGCCATGTTTTCCCTTCCTGCTGAACAACTACGGAGCAGAAGAGCTGCCCGGATCTGTGGTTATCGGTTAAAAAAAAAGCTTCCAAGTGGCTGCAGTTCAAACAGACATACCTCATGTCACATTCAGGTAGAGTCGAAGGGGGAAAATTACTTAAAGCCTGCCTGTAAACTTTAATGGAGCATGGGAAACATCAACTTTCCGGAGAAGAGGTACATGACATGTAACACGAGCTTTGCAATTACATAACACTAGGCGAGGATCCGCTCTGCTGAGTGCCATCCCGATACGTTATTAGTTGCTACGCAGCTTGACCTTCATCTATTTTGCCCCTCTGCTTTGTCTCTCTTCCTTTCCTTTGTCCCTTTTCACTGTACAGATCCTTATAATGTATGTGCTAGGTCGGATTGCATTATTGCTGAACGCCCTTTGTAATGGCTCGGTTGCATTCATCGTACAGATCCATATAATGTATGTGCCGTGCGCTCTTGTTTCCTCTCCTCTCTGCAAAGGGATGTTGCTTTTCTGCTGATAACGTCCTCTCATTATAAGCTGAGTGGAACTCGAAGCAAAAAGGCCATGCTCGAAAATACATCTTTTGTTCCAGGCAGTGGTAAATAAGTCATTAAATATATGGATATCACAATTAAAAAAAAAAAAAAAAAAATACTTTTTCAGAGAAAAATACAACATTGTTAGCAACATTTCTGCTCATTATTTTGGTTTGAGCTAAAACGTGACATGGTGGAGTGGTGAGCACCGTTTCTTCACAATGAGGAAACCCAAGCTTGATTCTGAGGCCTTTCGATGTGATGTTTACACGGTCTCCAATGGGGGCTGTTATGTCGCCAGTGTGGGAGCCTCAGGACACAGCACGATTCTCCCTCAACTTCCAAAACAAAAACATACAAGGAAACAGAAAGACCGTTATCTAACCTAAACTTCCTACCAGGAAAACAGAAGACAAGTGTGGCAGTGCTAGATAAAAAACAGGCCTTCACACTCGAATTTGCTGACAATGATCAAAAGGAAACAAAACTACTCCAAACTGAATGTTCTTTTTTTTCTCTCTCTCTCTAATTGAGACATTTAGCTACACCTATTACTTTCTGCAGGCAATCAGACACGGGAACCTTCTCTCTCTCTCACATACACACGCTGAACAGACACCGGCATTGTTGGCAGTGGTAAAGTGGAAGTGAGCAGGGAGACTGGCAGCTGACGGCCTTAAATCCCTCAGTCGTCCATGAACAACCAATCAGATGTCTCCTGCCAGCTCAAAGATCACTCCCCACCTGCCCTGCATCAGTTAATCAATCAATTAATCAATATTTCTATCTATTCACACTCAGGAAGACAGAATGCACCTTAGAAGACTGCAAGTTCATAACAATCATGGTCTGCTTATGCTTATAGTACATCCATAGTTGATTTTGTGATCCTGTGTTTCTCTACGATGGGCTCTTCAAAGACGCCCGACTCTTTACACAGCACTCATTAAAATCCCTGGAAATATCAACCCCACAGTCTGATTGAAGGCGATTTCAAGATTTACAGCCTCCAGTCAGTGTAGATAAATGCCCTAATGAGTAACTTTTATACAATGAAATCTATCAAACAGAAAGAAGCTGAACAAAAATTTAACTTTCAAAGGATTTCACAGAAGACCGGATGCACATTTTTGATTACTGCTATTTATTCTGACTCAATAGCAACGTTGGCACTTAAACTATTTCTATGTGCAACGTGCTTTTACAAGCACATTTTTAAACAGATTTTTTTTTTAAAGATAGCTATTAATCAAGTGATCTGACTTAAAGGATGAGACACTTTGCCAAAGCTAAGAAAGAAACAGTCCCTATGAGTTTAGCAGGACTCGTTAATTAACAGTTTTATGAGCCGTATTCATTTGTAAGAAATGCGGAGGTTATCAAAGACGGTCACTGTGAAAGGTTAATACAGTGAGGAGAAATAGACTGGAAAGGAATGAATGGTTGGATTGTAACGCTATACTTGAAGTGAAAAATACATCCACACACAGATACAAACGTGAACTGAGGGTACTTGGCGCAATATGTGAGTGGATAGATTCACTAATACCGTATGCAACCAATACAGTATATAAATCATACCTAAATTGATATGGCACATTTTCTGGATGATAAAACACACTTTTTTAGTTGTTAGGCTGGTCATGTGACTTCTATTAAGAAGCAACACTATTTTTTTTTTGTCTTACCTACCTAGGTTGTAAACTCCCCACTTTAGTTCTGTGTTTAAAACTGTAAAAAAAAAAAAAAAAAAAAATGACAAGGAGAATTGCAATTGTGATGTCCCCAAAAAAAAAAAAAAGAGTGAAAAGGTTTCTTTTTATTTCCTTTTGTGTATAATGTTGTTCTTTCCAAATAAAAAATTAAAAAAAGAAGCAACTTATATTTTACGTTGGCATGTAAATATGTTTTTTTTGGTTTGTTTTTATTTAGGAGTGCAGCTCCTTTTTTCCTTTTTAACACATATTTTATATAAATGATTTTTAGTTCTGAAAAAAATGACAATTTATGAATTTGTCATCTGACTGCAGACAAAAACACAATGAACAAAAATATTTTTTTTCTTATGAAACTGAAAATAAAGCCAACCAGTGCGGCCATGTTTGACCTTGTGGTATGTTAAACTCTTCCCTGACTACTCAGTCAGGAACAGACCAAACAATGGTGAATACTTGAATTCGCTTTCTATCTTAATGTACCTTGTCCTGGGTGAGCAACTCGTCCAATTTCTATGCAGCAAAAGACTGTCAAAGAAACCAAACTGCGACAGTTGATCAACTTGTTTTCCTAAATATCAACTTCCAGGCTGCAGAGTTCCTAAAATGTTTATACTGTATACTCTTTGACGCCATCCCGGCCCTAATTTGGATTTGCACTACAACAAAAGATGCAAGGGTGCATTGTGTTGTTGTATAAGCTAACTTCAGATCACATCTCTCTCTGGCCTTTGGGGCTTTTCTCAGACACATTTGCAGCAGCTTCACAAATAGCTTTGCATGCATCACTGCTGGCTCCACACCTTTTCTTTGCCTGTGTGTGTGTGTGTGTGTGTGTGTGTGTGTATGCTTTGTCGTGATTCCACACCTCTTGTAGTCAGAAGAAGTCCAGACAAACAGTAGTGACATTTACTGGCTGTTGTTTCAGCAAGATTTCATTAAAAAAGCTTTGATGCCGAGGCGTAAACGGGAGCTGAAGGTGAGCGTTTCGGGGGGGGGGGGGAGGAGGCTTTAACCCCCCCCCCCCCACCCCCACCCCAGCTCATGATCAGTGTCTTGGCTTCATATTTGCAATTAGTGAAGGGGGGTGGGTTGCTTTTTTGATTAAATCTCAGCGCTTCTACTTCACTGGAGAAGACTTAATCACTTTTTATGTGGGTGTGCTTGATTGTCTGATTATCACCGCATTTCGGCCACGCTCCCTCCCAATCAACTCCGCCCCTTCTTCTGCTTCCCACCCCCCCCCCCCCCCCCCCCCCCACGATTGATTCGCCACACTCACAGTAAACTCTGATGATGGAGCGCCCGCCTAATGACCATACATCAGGAGGAAGCGGTGAGGGGCGTGCTGCAGACGTGCACATCACACAGCACCGCCCTCGTCGTCGTCCTCTATTTTGACATCTGCGGGGGGAAACACAACGGGCCGTTGTCTTCCCAGCAGGTTGGTTGACTTCTTGATGTACAGTAATGAGATTATTAGAGTCCCCCGGAAGCAACTCTGACACTAATTTAATGGCTCGGCCTCTAACTGCTGCTAAAATGCGATATTTGAGCGAATGAAACTGTCAGCGAATCGGCTGTTGCAAAACTCAAGAGTTTGTGCTTCACGCCTGAGAAGGGAACGGGGTTTTAATCTCGAGTGTCTAAATGGTGCTAATATTTCCGAATGTTTCAGCCAAAGAACAGAGGAATGCACTTTGGAGATTATGCATGCCTGCACAGACGGCGCCGAGGTTATTTTCTGCAGCTGTTAAAATCAGTGACAGTTAAATGGAAAATTCGCCCGGCTTGGCCGATGTGGGTCTGTCATCCAAAAAAATATATGGAGAGAACACTTTTGAAACAGTTCAGATACACTGTTTGATCTCTTTTTGTCCTACGAGACAATCTCTGTAGCTTCATAAATTTAATTAGCTGTGACTATCATTAATTAATAAATATTCTGAAATATATTGTCATAATGGAATTAAACATTATATTTGGCAAATCACACATAATACCCAAAACTAAAATAAAACTCAGCATTCCATCTATCTATTAAGCAGTTTAAGACCTATTGAGATCATTTATGTGCACACCTCAAAGATTTTTGTTTATTCAATGTCTATATTGAATAATATGTAATATTTATGATAGTATACCCAACAATGTGGATTATTGCCCTTTTTTTAATGTAATAAGCTAAAAAATGAACAGCATTGAAAATAAAAGACAAAAAAAAAAAACCATGTGAAACAAAATAAATCTACTTCTGGAGTGAAGAGGAGAGAAATGAAATGGGAAAAGGAATAAAGACCCTCAACACAGGTAACACGTTCGATCCAATTCTCTTGGGGATGTTAATTCTCTGTATTCCCTCATTAACACATGCTGTTACACACTGCAGCTGCAACAGCATGTGTTGGCGATGAATAGTGTTAAATACTGCCAGTAATGTAAGAATGTTGGCCTTTTTTCAATGTAACAAAGCTGATAATATAACTATTTGCGGGGTGCTGAAGCCGATCCCAACTGACAACGGGTGAGCATTTGTTCAATATCATATGATAATATGACTGAAAAATCTCGCTGGTTTAATGCCGATTAAATATAGCAACCAACGACAATTAAGAAATGGACTCATGTGATGTCTGTTAACACTGACGAAAGCCCGCTCCAAGCTTTTCTCACGCAGGCACAAACGTTCACACTGGTGTTCTCGTCCGCCAGCGATTGACCTGCCATGTGTGTCTTTACATTAGCCTAAACACTAATGAAAAAAGTCCCATAATAATGAAATTTCAATGAGTGTTTCTCTTTCCAACAATGCAGATTAATAATGTAATGCTTGCTGTAAATGTTTTTTTTTTTTTCCCCCCCTGTTATTTCATTTAACACCTCAACGGCTCGACGCTGAAAACATTCCCATTTGCATAGTGATTTCGTGCTTTACAGAAATGTGGCTGAAAAAGCCATTTTTATGTAGCAACTTTTATTCTCATCCCACACTTGAGTTGTTACTATACATACAACAAGACAGTTGCCTGATTCTGTCACTGCATAATCTATTTTTAGACACATGAATAATACATTTAACCACCTTTTCTTAGAGGGTGCCATGTTGCTCCACAAATGAAGACAAGGGGTATTCCTCCTCGTGTGGACTGAAGCACCCATTCTGTCAAATATCACGTTTTCTTGGCGGCAGTGATCGTTCAAGTCAGGGTTTACTAAACCGAGAATCTAGCTCTGTACCGCAACCCTGCAACAAACTTCCAGCAGGCAGTTCATCGCAGTTCAAACTCATCCAGGGTTTTGGGGATTTGCAACGTCTCCCAAAAAAAAAAAAAAAAAAAATTACCATCCAATCTGTAACCTGCCGGAGTACTTCAAAGCGCCACGCTGAGCTGACTGACACCGAGACATTCACACCTCCCATCGGGAGGATGGGTTGTCTCCTGTCGAGCATCTGGACAAGCCCTGTCCCCCTACCGAGCATTTGCCTCTCACTCATGCACGAAGCTGTCATTTCCCAAATGCATCAGCCCCCAAGAAAGGTGTCACTGGGGATTATGGGATACCTCAGGGGGATTAAAATGTTCTTGACAGACTGGCCGCTTCACTTATTTTCAGAAGTCACTCTGTGTTGTCCTTTATGGGTGGAGGAGTGGCAAAACATTTCCAACTGCAGAAAACAAGTCCCGAGTTGCCGTGCTCGATTCTTTTCTGCTTCGCTATGTTACGTTATGGTATGTTATAGCATGTTATGTTAAATCAGTTTAACTCTGCTGAATCTATGTAGCACCAAATACAACACAGTTAGGCTACACTAAGGTACATTAAGCTTTGTTATTTTATGTGGCGTTAGGCTATGTGACGATATGATTTGTTTTCTCACTTTGTGCTGCGTTATGGTATGCAATGGTACGTCTCAGTATATTAGGATTTGTAAATTATTCAGTTACATGATGTTATGTTACACTAAGTTATGTTGTGGAAATGATAAAGTCTACTTTGCTATGTTATAAGATCGTACACAATGGAGTACATGTTATATGTTATGGTGTGATTTTCTAAGTTATGCAACACTTGCTTACAAAATAAAATGTATTCTTTATTTATTCTATTACAAAATTACTAAATGGTACATTAAATTATGTCACATTATTTCGCATCATTTCAAGTTATGTAATTATACTATGTTACGATGGTGTATTTTGTTCTGCAATGATTACAGTAGCTTCTTTTTTTTTTGTGCCTGTCGTGGCATCATTAATCTTTCTGCGTAATGTGTGTTTCCGCATCTTCTGATGCAGAATTTATCGGCAGCAGAGAAGCTCATTCACAGCTCACTAATGTCCAGAGTTTTTAATCAAGCAAAGGGAGCACAGGGAAAAAAAAAAACAACAACAAAAAAACAAAAACGACACAAAGCAATGCAGCATTAATCCCCCTCCTCCACCTCCTCGTCTTCCTCTCCTGTCTCCGTCTAATTAAGGGTCATTCTGTCTCCTGGCCACATTAGGACACTGCACACTGGTCCCAGCCCACATAATTAAATGTTTTTTTTTCCTGCTTACCATCTGGAGACCTCATCTCTTTAAACATGCATGTCAAATTGATTCCTTAATAATGTTTATGTTTCTTCTCAGTGCTTTATCATCATCCAGGATTAGCTGTTTATGTTTATTTTGTTTTCATCAGCAACGCCCGCCAACGACAACAACAACACACACGTGCGCAAACACACACACCAACACAACAGCACCCTTAAGGTAGCAACAGCGGCAGCCAGTGACAACCCAACAGTGGTGAACTTGAGAGCAGATTGGATGTAAAAGTAATGGCAGCTTTGAATACGCTGCAGACATCAGGCTCTGAACACAATCCCTCATCAATTCCAGGGATTGTTTTGTGGAACTGTGGGATTTTATGCTTCATTCATGCATCAAATGATATTACCAGAAAAACAAGTCTCACCAATAAATAACCTTTCTCTGCCGGCCTCTGGAGAGAACCGGCGATTAAAGCAGCAGGTGGATTCAAAAATACTACTTTTTTTTTTTTTCCCAGAATGGAACTGAACTTTTTAGAGGATTTATTTGAAGTTGGGGTCAGAGACATTTGACAAAAAATTAATCATGTTAACGGTTGCAACATCACAGGAGGTGGGCTGCCAGCTTTTTCATGTAGGATAATCACAGCAGACACTGCTGAGAGTGAATCATTTATTTATTAATTCTGGGTTATTGTAATTACTCAAATGAAAGGAATATTTCCCCAACAGAACCTCAGAAAGTTGTCACCTCTGACTCTGCTTCTCCGGATTTCTCCACTTCCAAGACTGGCTCTGCAGAAAGTCTGCAGTGTGATTTTTTTGATATGACGTAATTAACATTTAGCACACTCTGTTTTCATCCAGCCGGTGATCAATGTCCAGCTGGGCACCAATGAATGACTGGGCTTGCCCTGCTCCACATGCAGATTAACCACGTTCACACTAACCCCTTTAGGATTAACATGTTAAAACTGCTTCGGAGCAGGAAAAGTGATCCCTGAGCTGTTTATTCCTTTCTTTTCTCGCCCTTTTGTCCGAGCATGTCATCCCTCTTTGGCCGCTCTTTTCTTCCTCCCTCTTCAAACGGCGCCGTTGCTGAAATGCAGACATATGTGCAGTCGGAGAGGCGTTCTGTTTCCCTCATTCTCTTTCTCTCAGAGTGCAGTTGAGGATTAGTCTGTGCCTGAGTGCCTGGAATAATGATCACTGCAGCGGAGAAACACATTTTCACATTTCAGGAGATAAGGGCAGGCAATCTGCAAGCAGAGGACTTAACCAGCTCCCTAACAGAAAAGTCGCCGGTGCCCGGGCTGCACCGGAGCCGGCGCCGGCACAGAGAACACCCACCGCTATCTCCTCCCACCGCCGGGAAGCATCAGTCACTCCCAAATGGCGCTGGAATTGCATTCACCAAAATTTCCCAACCACGAGTTCGCCCGGGCTTACACCGTCCTTACAGCGCTGGTGTCCAATTTCTTCTGACGGCGGTTCATTTCCCACCCAGAGATCAAATCTGGGCCGATTCCCCACAGAAAGACCGAATCTAATATTTCAGTTCAAAGATAGCTGGATGTGGAAGGGCTAGTCTCACTTACACACTTAATCTACTCTCGCACAGAGTGGCAGGCATCCCGAGAGGCACTTCTTAATTACAGGGAATAAAACATTTTTTTTTGGGACATTATAATGAGGGGAATGGTCAAAATGTGAGGTGGAGGGAATGAGAAAAAAAAAGCACACACACCTTCACAAATGAGACTTGAATTTCCACATCAGAGGAAGAAGGGAAAAAAAGCATGCATAATGCAAACATGGCAATCTACCTCAGAAGAACAGCTTGCTCTTTTTTGTAACCCATTTCTCAATAAACAGGAGGCGAGAAGGAAAAACGCCACGTAAGCTGTTCAAAAGCAACTTCCCCAGGATCAAAAGAGATTTCAGAAAATAAACTCCTACCTTTCCCACATACTGCGCGTCTGGTCCCATGTGTTCTTCTAAAACAAAGAATTGGTTCCAGATCCAGCCGCGCTTGGGCCGGTGGTGCACCTCCGTCTCCCCGTTGGCGAGCCTGGTCTGGTTCTTGGAGGGCACTTTGGTGGGGACGTGGTGGGCGCCCCCGCAGCACCTCTGGACGAAGCAGAGGCAGACCAGGACGGGACAGAGACGAGAGGCGGCGGATATCCTCATGGCGGCGCCTGGTTTTGTAAAGTTATCCCCGTGTTCCCGGGTGGAGAGGTCCTCCCACCGCCGCCGCCGCTGCGCCCGCCACCAACAGCCACCGCTGCAGACCCGGGACAGGAGTCCAAGAAGGGAGCCTAAATCCAAAGCACGGGAATGCTGGTCCTGGGAGATCCTCTAAGGCTCATGGCCCAAAGCCTGGGGTTTCTCAAAAAAAAAGCGGCGAGATGCATTTACATTATGGAGTTTCCTCGGCTGTGATCGGCTCTGCAAACGGACGCAGACGGGTGTGTAGGTCTACCAAGAGAGGAAGTTAATCCTGGAGGCCATCGTGGATTTCCTAGAGGAGAGAGAAACAAAGAGATAAATGTCTCGTTTCACGTTTGCATGGCAAAGTTTTGAAAACGACGTCCGTTTCAACAGAAACACTGGAAACAATGTCGTTAGCATGTCATGTTAAATTGCACTGCTATCGCAGGTGACTGTTGCTCACCTGCAATCTCATCTGACATAAATAGCTCAAAAAGTCACAATATCATTTAAAAGTTAAATTCTATTTTTCACTTCTTCCATAAAAAAACTCTACATATTCAAGCATTTAAAACATTTTCATAGTGTTAATTTGGCTTTGCGTGGATAATCTAAGGAAAGTGTAAAAGCTTTTTTTTTATTGTACTGCATAAGTTTTAATGGATGCATAAAAATACTTCACATAAGCATTAAATACTTGTTTATTGAATTGAGCAAACTAGATGTCTTGAAATTAAGTTTAAGTTAAATCAATAGGAACACACTGAGTGATTTTCACTTTGAAACATATTCAGCGATAAAGAAGTTACAGAGGATTTACAACTGATATGACTAAATGGTAAAACTGAATGTGGCTTAATTGACATTTCTTTGCCTATTAGCAGCAAAAGCAATAATTTATTGAGCTTTTTAAAAAAGCTGGAGGGCCACGCAGAATATCAATAGGTGCAGCTAATAGCCCTGTCTCATTCCAGTGCTGATGTACATCTTTTTTTAGCTTCCTGGCTGAATGTTTTACACCTTAATTTTTGAACTTTTTATTACTTTTTTTTTTCTATTGTTTCTCTTAACTTCCGACAATTTCAGGGGCTGATCGAGCCAGCCTTCACTTCACACCTGCATCAATGAGACAAACTGCGTTTTGTTTTGACAGGAGCCAGATTGTCTCTTTGACGCATGAATGCAGGTCTAACACATCAAGTCGCAGCCTCATATCTCCCAACCAACTAATAATAAGACCAGGAAAATAAGTGGAGATGCAAAATTAAAAGCAAATTTGTCATCAGTGTGATAACGTCTAATACCCAGTGCATGCTGCAAAAGACTGACTGAACTATGACATCCTGAATGCATCCATGTCGGCATGTCTGGCCAATCAGTTCGGACCTACTGCTCTAACTGTCTGAAGTGAAGAACTTGTACGAAGCCCCAGTGGCCATCTTGTAAAAATAGCACATCACGTGAAATTTGAGGTGTGATTTCATTGGCATAAAATCCAACATAAATTTTTGGTGCTTGTGTATAAAATGCGTATGAAGTTTCTCATCTGTTGCGGCTCTGGCCGAGAGGCGGTGAGGAAGCCAGCATTCGTATTCCAGTCATCTGCGTCATTATTTGAGTGATAAAAATAAGTTTCGACTGGACGAGCTGCGTTGATATCAGAAAGGTCGGCCATGCCTGTGAGGTCGGAGCCCGGTGGACGATACCGCCCCGCGAGGTCTCAGTCATGTCTCTCCCCTCATGACACGACGCATGACTAGGCTTTATTAAAAAAATAACAAAAAGGTTTGATTTGGCTGTTTTAACAGAAGCGAGGCACACCGCGGGGCTCGGAGCGCGCTCTGACACACTGTGAATAATAAGCGTGGCACGGAGAAATACATTTAGCGCGATAAGGACGGGGCATCAAGCCACTCAGACGTAGAGCAGAAGGTGATTTTCAGAAGGCAGTGGAATGGAAAAGACAGAAGGAATGTGTTCTTCCTACGTCGAGAATTATGTATAGTATCAAAGTTAAAATTAATGTTGTAAAAAAATATCTGCAGGCGCTGTATGTGTGAGCTGCAGCACAATGTGCTGAACCTGTTCTGTGTCTACAGAGGCAGGATCACTAAGAATTTAAAGGTGTTTGTGTATAAAAAGAGGAAATTACACCTTTTGGTCATGTTGATTTGAAATGCCCTTCATTTTAATGCCACAAACCGGAGATTTTCTAAACATACATTTAATGGATCTTGAAGGATACAAGATTTGTGTTTGAAGCAAAACTGCCTGAATCACAAGTGGGAAAAAAAGCTTGAACAATTATCCTGAAATCCAACTTTATAAATGCCCAGCAACATATTTTTTCCAGAATTTCCCAGTTTGAGATTATTAAAGTAACTCTTTACTCTACTCTTACCTGGTGGGGCAAAGTTATTTCTTCTCTGTGTTTATCAGACACATTTATATTACACCATTCAGTCACAAAGGACTCTTAAATACAATGAATTAGAATGAGGAAGCAACGCTAAAATTATCTTTGAAATCATTAAAGCAAGGAATTTGCTAATCAGTATTACAGAAATCAAATATATTAAGCAAAATGATATAAAACTAAAGTTAACAATAAATAACTGCTACAATCATTCTTCTATGTGTCTCTCTGTTTATATTTGTTCCTAATTATGTGTTTATATGTGGTACTTCTATGTACTGCTGCTATTTTGTCTGTCTAGAATATGCATGAACATACAGGAACAATCCAACTATATATGACACAAAACAGGTGAAAATCTATAATATCATAAAATATTGCTCTGAGAAAACAACACACTGTTCTAAAAAAAAAAGAACCATAGAAATACAGAAATATAACAATAGCATGAATATTTTTGGGCATAAACCAAGATCAAATAAAGACCAATACCAGATCATCCCAAAACCACGACAAGACCAAGACTTTACAGGGCAGACACCAAGTCAAGACCAAGATCTTGAAAATGTGATCTGGAGACCAGTCTTGCTTATTATTACGAGCATTTGGAAAAATAAAATCTTATTTTCAGGTCATTGCCTCTTTCAAGCATAAAAAAAGTCATCTTCTTAAGACCATGTTTTTGGAGTATTTTGTCCACTAGGTGGTGATGTTGTGATCTGTCCTTGAACATTTTCTCCAATGAAGAAGCATGACAAGAAGTTAAGTAAGGCTTAGAAAGCTAAATCAGCCATCAGGCTGACCAGCAACCGGTGGTGAAGAATACTCAGCTATGAAGAAGAATCTATCTCTAAGAAAGAACATTTGTAACTGTTTTCAAGTAATTGGTACACTATTGTGAAAAAAACAACACTGTAATAATTTGATTTTTGTTCTTCGAGGCTTTGTGTCAAGACAAAGAAAAGCTAATAGACTTTTGTGAAACAATTTTTTTTCGCAATACATCAACTGTCTTTAAGTCAATATACAATGGATTCTTCTTTTTTGCTGACAATTATTTTATTTTTTATTTTTCTTTAGAAATTAAATAATAAAACTCATCTTCCTCACAGGGGAATTATTACCTCTTACATCGAATATCCGGTGGAAAACATTGAAGATTCAAGGATTCAAAAGTTCAAAATCATGTCAGTTCCTAATCTAGAGAAAATTATTAATGTCTAAAGCAGATAAATGCGATAAAGTACTTATGTGTGATGTTTGAATTTTATTCAATTATATTCCAAAGTTCAAAAGATCTGTCTCAAAGTTTTTTTGCCTTTAGATATTATGATAAAGTTGCTTTTCTAATGGGATGACTCTTCTTTGTGTTTTTCATTTTATTTCAACTGCACTTCAATAGCGCCTTTGTATAATATTTGTGTCATTTAATTGGTTTTGGCTGAAGATTTTGGATTTACTTGAAAATAAAAGCTTTAAAAAAAATAAGTCAACTGAGCCAAAGTGCAAAAAAAATATATAATAATAACAAATAAATAAATAAATAAATAAATAAATTGACTAAAGTTTCTGGTTACTTTACTTTCTAATGCCAAATATAGTTCACTTTACATTGAGGGATGGGGGCTCAAACCACCAATTCTGGGATTGAGCAACAGTGGCAACTGGTCATTATAATAAGATGAATAAGAAAAGGAATAAGGTCATCTAAACACTTCAGAAACAAATATCAAATTCCTACATATCGGGAAATAAGGTCTTGTTCTGCAACATTTCAGGGGAAAACAAATCATTTTTATCGTTTCGTTTCAGACAAGTGCTGCATTCACACAGCAAGTCTGTTTACACAGAAATGCCAGAAACACTCGAAACTACGTAGTTTTTCTATAAGGCCACGTGCAGGTTTGTTTTTTAGCCTGTCATGTAAACCGACACCCAAAACGCAACAAAAGTTCTGCATTTTCACTTGAAAATGTTGCGCATACAGGGCCCCAAAGTATTTGAAGGTGAAAGTTATAAAATTCTTGCACTTTGATGCAATGGACTTATTTCACAGCCATTCAGTTAGTTCTAACTCTCATACATTGTGAAATAATCTATTAAAGTTTTGCCTTCTGGAAGAGCGAATTACATTTTTTTTGTGGCCCTCGCCATGATCAAAGTTGCCCATCCCAGGCTTACAGCTCAGAGTTGGTCTACCGTTGAAGCTCTGCAGCTTTGTGTGGATTATGAGGCGGACAAATGCCTGTATTTGATATTTAACAGGATATATAAGAGCTGAGAGACTTCAAAGCCTTGCTGCTCTCTATCTCCCACAATGCATGTGACAACATGAGAGAGGAAACGCAACGCTAATACAACTTACGGCTGCCACATACTTTGAAGCGTAATCACTGGAGTTTTTTTTTTTTTTTTCATAAATATAAATATTTTCACCATATATACGGATTAAGACATGCTTAGACGCCCCTGACTAATCCCCGTGTTTCAGATATCTCCACATGCAAATGATGCCGCTCACACACATTTGTTGGTCATGTTTGCTTAAGTGCAGTGGTTGCAGTGGGTAAATCACACTGAAGGAAAAGTGTTGCTCCACATCGCCTCGGATTAAAGCGCTGTGGGATAAACACTCAGACGCACACTAAACATGTGTAATCTGGGAAGAGATGCTCATCTGCATAGGTAGAGCGACGCCCAAATCCAGCTTTCACAGGGGGGAGGAGTGAGAACTGAAGCCCTGCAGAGAATACTGACGGACTTCTCTAATAAGCTCTTTCATAGATTTTATGCTTCTAGCTTTATTTCTACACTACAGAGAAAATAGCTGAAGTTACAAGGTCAACTTTTCTTTTTGGACAGTCTGGTTGTAGAATCAGATTAACCAGTTTCCATGAACTCTAAATGAAGTGATCGGATTGACCTGTTAAATTACAAAGGTGCATTTTCATATGGTTGAAAACCTGTTCGTGTTTCAGGTTATTTCCATCACTCTCAGAGAAGATGGATAGATATGTTGAAGGAGGACATAGAGAAGGCCGGAGTTACGGTAGATAAAGACGGAATGAATTTCCAATTTCTGCACTCTGTTATGTAGACACATTGGTCCATGTCCTTCAGAAGCTGTCCCTTAGGTTGGAGCGGTTGTTAATTATTGCATCCATCAATTTAGCGTAATATCAGATCCTACTAACTGATTCTGCAACAGTTTTTTTCAAGATTCTTTCTCCCAATGTTGAGGTAGTGTCGTAGGTCTGCTCGTATCCACACACACATTTGAACATTTCCTGGAAGACATCTTGCATTATCTCCACATTTTTTGTTTTGTTTTGTTTTGTTTTCGTTGTCACTTTGATTGCACAGGCTCCAGTCCGGCCTGCCAAACCACCAAGCAAATTGTAAAAAAATTCTCAGGAAACAGACTTTTTAAAGACATTTCTTAAGAGGAGCAGCCGCAGCACAACACTGAGACCCGAGCTGAGATATCAATGATGATTTCAGGAAAGGGAGCTGGCTCACTGCTATCAAACTAACCTCAAAGCCTTGCTGTCAGGGTGAGTGTTTAAAAACATGCATAATGCTATAGAATTCTTGTTTTTACAATTCACTCTATTTTACAACAGGATGTTTCATTAAAATTGACTTCATGTTGGGATTTTAGCCATTTTGGGTAGACGTTTGGTTTTTACCAGTACAGAGACATTTTTATCACAAACTCTCTGAACCACTTTAAAGTATACATTCTAGATATTTTATTAATCCCAAGAGAAATTCAAGTTTTCAAATGGAGGCAAATGAATCACTTTGGCAACTCCTGAACAGAATATCAAAATACAAAGCATTTGAGGCAGTGAAGGTACATGAATGAGTCAGACTTTGTCAGAGTCAGAATATCATTTTTTCCCCCAGTGGCTTCACTCATAGCTGCCTCCCGTGGCTCTCTGAAATCAGTTCCTTAATTGTCTGATTATCATGCCGATTCCAGGCAGAAATGCATTTCAGGGGAGCCATGAAATCAACAGCATCTGGCTCCGTCAACGAAAATAATTTCCCCATTTTTATGATGATGATATTGTTTGGGAGCTGAATTCTCCTGCCCGTGGCCTGTTTGTTGTCTATGAGCAGCGTTTAACAGGATGGGTCATGCACAGCGTCAGCCTCCCAGATTCTGGCAGGAGGTGCACAGGAAAGGCTGCATTTCCATACACATGCAGGTCTGACATGGATTTGTTACTACTGTACTTTGATTGCAATGTCCTGGTTAAATACACAGTTTAATTATCAAAGGCTTAATTGTCCCAAGCTGAAATGATTTTATTTAGACATCAAACAAGCCAATAATAACGGAAGTAAATGTGTGGTTCATATAAAACAAGCCTTTTCAAATTTACATCTTACTAACATAACCTTCAGGTTTATTACATGACTCATGCAATATGAATTTTCATAAGTTTGGGTCCAGCAATAGCCTTAACTTGATGATAGAGTAGGAAACTTTAATCATTCAGAGGGCTGAACGAATTTCATACTTAGCGAGGTCAAATTGCAACCCAACACTTCCACTACTAAAGTTTATGAGAAATATGACATCATTTTCTAAAAAAGACTGATTACATGTTTCTAAATTTAAATCCAAACCTTTTTATTCAGAGAATTAAACCTTTTTATTCAGAGAATTAAATTTTTCCCATTGTAACTTCGGTGACAATTAGAAAAAAGGAGTTGATGGAACCACATAAATACACTTAAAGTGAAATACAATGTTTTTGCTCTACTAAATAATGATGACGTCCTCTTGTCTGAGGAGGAAATTTTTGGGTTTATGCAGCGTCTTGGGGTGTTTGGTGGACTGGTGCCATTTCAATTTACACAGTTTCAGAATTTCCCACACCAGTTTTTCACCAAGATGAAATCTTTCTCATCTTTAAATGTGTTCATTGCTTCTGAAGCCACATTCTATGGAACTCTGTTGGTGCACAGTTTTTTTTTTTTTTTTCCTTTTTGACGCGGTGCCATTTTGTTCTCATTGCTTACTTTGCAAGCTTACCTTTGTGCAAATTGTTTTATATATTTAAATAAATTCTGTACTTTTAATGCTTGAACTGAGTAGTTTTGTGACATAAGTGAAATAATGCTGAAGATTGCCCTACTTGGAAATTACTGCATTAGATAGTTTTGACCTTGAAAGAAACTCAGTGTTTTTGTGATTTGGAATAATTTCACTTTTGTATTATGATAATATAACCCTATTCCTACTATCATCAGATTTTATTCAGCAGCTTTAGTTTGGAGCATCAGTTGCATTATATGATGTCGCGAGAAGATGTTTATGAAATCTGAGAGGCGGTCGAGAGTAACTTTATAAACTCCACACCCAAAACTAAATAAATGAACGAATAAAGTCAAATAATACCTACAACCCAGAGAGAAGGGCCACATTTTGAGTTGTGTGATGTGAGTGGGAAGTTAGCTTTCTATTGACAATGCTACTGCCTGCAGCATGCATTTGTCTGCCGTTTGCCTCTGGAGTTCAGCACCATGGACAGTTCTAAAGACACTGTGATGCACTGTTTGCTAATATCAAAGTGTTCAGCACCACGGACAGTGACACCAACACTGGAGGAAGCTGTCATCTTCAGACAGAGTTGCTCTTGCTGTATGACATCAGGATAAATATTTCAAATTGAAAATAAACCAGTACCAGTACAATCAAAGATGGCCAAAATCACACAAGAGTGAACTTCACCTCCCACCCTTTAAGAATTGGATGGTTGGCTGGCTGGCTGGCTGGATGGATGGATCGATGGATCGATGGATCGATGAAAAAACAAGAAAAGCTTTCAATTATTTCATTTACCATGAAAAAAATAATCAAAAAATAATTTTAATAGGGGAAAAAAACAAACATCCTTTTTATTCTAATACTCTGAGAGGCACTTCTGCAAATAATATACAAGAAAAAAAATGATGCATTTGTAAATCTGTTTATTGCCCCCACTCAGCGATGCCATTGGATTTCCATCCCTTGCTTTTCCAACTTAATATGAGGTTCATTCATATCATTTCTTTATTTACTATTCATCTAACCAACTGGTGGCCACATCTCCATAGGCGCCAGGGCAAAAAAAAAAACGCCTCAATCTCTTGTTTTATTCATGGGAACTGGGAAACTCAATCGTGGAGACACAACTGGTCAAATAAACAACTTAAATTTAATAAGACCTCAGCCGGAGCAGAGCCGACGGTTCTCGCGCCGTAATCACAGCGGCTGATGACACCGCGGGAGCCTGAAACGATTTGAAAAGTTGAAGAAATAAAGGCAGATGACAGGCACGAGGAGGTGGAGATGCACCTGGAGTCGGACGGAGGGAGCAGCCGGCTCCCGTCGCCAGCCGCTAATGGCTAATGTTTTGGCCTCCCGCGGAGAGCTCACCCGCTGCATTCGATTTCACAGCATCAGCTCTCTGCCGATGTCAAACAGCAGACGGCAGAAGACCGGGACCGGGTCAAAACACATATCGCTGAACCGCTGTTCTGTCCTCCAGAACGGAGAGGCGGGAGACGCTTGACTCTCTGCCCTCCGCCAAAGGAGAAACAAACACAAACGTTTTTCCACCCGTTTATGTCGTCTGTTGTCTCGGGCGATGTTGAGCAAACAAGTAAGAACAGCGAACAAGTGGAGGAAGAAAAATTAAGGACACAGCGATGAGTGTTTGTGTGGATTCACACTGCCGTGAATTGTTCCTGAGGCCTGGACATGAATGCATTTTCTGTTCCTGCTGAATCAGATGACACTCTGTGTTAAATAATTGTATAGATGCTGGAATAGCAGGCTGCTTTAAAGCCACATTAAGGACAAACAGATGCTGTGTGCTCGAGCTGCAAGTCTAGAACGAATGAAAAGAGACAGACTGGAAGAGTAATGGGGGTTTAAGACAGAGTGCACATACCTGTAGTGTTTTAAAAAAAGAGAAATGAGAAAACAACATGTTTTCGAAACACAAATGTATAATTCATGCTACACTGACATTATGACACAGCCTTTCAGTGGAATCATCTAATGGTGATTTCCTCATCTAAACAAAAAAAAAAAAAATGCAGCTTTTCCAAAGCACTGCTACTGTACATGTGCACCACAGCCAAAGTAAATAGTTATTCTCCACATGTGTGGAGTGATGGACAATCACACCAATAGTGGCCTCCACCCAGTCCAGATTCTCCTGGGACTTGGTAGCTTTATCACTGAAAGGCATCAGTGACAGCAATCCAACTTGGCCGGAAATGATAAATGGATTTCAAGAATGTTTGTAGCGTTCTCTCCATGTACCCATGTGTGGTTTCACTGCAAAAACAAACAGCAGCACCCACTACTGGCCCATAATACTAACTACATTGTTTTCAGCATTTCTGTTTATGTTTTCAAGATGTTGCCATGTAAATGCAAAAATGATGCATTTTCACTTATAGTGTAAATAAGGCATTAATCTAACGTCTATTAAGTTAAAATACACATTTTTGAAGTACAAAAAGGCAAATTGCTCCCTGATTACAAGATTAAAGCATTTAGGGTTGTTTTTGAACAAACTGCATCTTGGTTTGGTTCTTTTCAATTAAACAATAAACATGATGCCCAGCTGTTTGGAATTTGCTCCATTTAATGTGATAATGTTAATCTTCTCAATCTTAATGAGCTGCAGCCAATCATTAGAATACTTTGCAGATAAATGCTGTATAACACCCAAATTGCCCCACTCACCAACAAATGATGACAATCACTTTTATCAGAAGTGAAAAACACACTGATGATTAAACTGTACCTGCTCTAAAAATACTCTCCGTGCCGCCCGGTGTCTACTGGGTGATCTGAACCGGCTTATTGTTGGTGAAAGAAAGCAGATTAGTCTGATCAGCTTCACAAGCGGGGCAATCCTCTAAATGTGTGGTTCACCCTCGAGGTTCCACAAAATTGGAGGAGACAAATAGGTTTCCAGAGCGATGCCAGCAATTCAGGGGGTTTATCCAGGCAGTCTCGTGTTCCTACAATGCCATCTTACTAGAAATCACAAGGAATCACGGCTGGGTGGACTGTTTCGGTGGTTAGCTCTTACACTGTCAATCCATTTCCGCTGTGGCCTAACTTAAGCGTTGTGAGGTACATCATCTGATTTGGTAAATCGGAATCATCCAGTCTTGAAGCATTTTGTCCGCAGAGCTGACATGAAAATGTTTCCGTGGATGAAAGCTGCATTGCTTTCCTCAAAGGCACCTTGAGAGATGCTGCTGAGCTCGAAAAGCTGCAACTACCAAAACAAATGCGCTAAAAATCCAAAGAAAATATGCACAAAATAAAAAAAAAAAAACCCAAAACAATGACTCTTTCCATCCATTCATCTTTTATACCGCTTTATCCAACTGAGGATGATGGGGCTTGAAGCCCATTGTATGTATGGGTCTATGGGTCACACTATGACCTTTATTATTATTATTATTTTGTTTCTTTGCATGTGTTAGAACCTCCTCACACGGAAACACCATCAACTTCATGTTGACTTGCTTGAGGTCACTCTGGAGTCACTGAAAGTGTGAACTGAATGGAGCCGAGTTTATCACAACATACCTTCCTTTAACTCTGCTGTACGTTTTCGTCACATCCGCTCCCGCCATGTGTACACAACAAACTCAGACAAAACAGAAATATGTAGTTGAAAAATGTCATTTAAGAGACACACTTTCACGTCTGCTTATACAGTTAAAGAATTGGAGGAATTTTCTTTTTTTCCCCCATAATAATCTAAGCTATGCAGACAACCATAAGTGTAACTAATATAATTGGAGCCTTTATATAAGAAAAGGCACCGCATGGTGGTGTGGTGGTGTTCTTTTTGAATCTGTGAACTTTTCCAAAGGCGGATGATGGACATTTTCTTCACCAACTTAACTGGAGCACATATTCCACCTCCTGCAAGAATATGACTTTGATCACGTTACGCAACCTCGAGGATGGTCGGCAGAAAACAACCTCAAGATCATCTAATAATCATGAGTCGGCTCTATAGAAAACACTTTCCCCCACTCTTGTCAAATCAAAGATCTGAAGATCTGAGAATCGGCTCTGTCTTGCCTAAAACGATGAGAGTAAGTCAGCTTTCTGGAAGCAGACAGTAGAGATCTGCTCAAATGACGGCGTAACCTGGGAAAGAGAGGGAAAGAAAATACTTTCCTGTCAAACACACTCGTGCTGTGGAGTGTGAGGACAGTCAGAGTCCTTTGTGTAAACTATCCTGCAAACAGACAGCCGTGGTGAAGCTACAATTAGGCATCTGAAGTTTGAAATTTGGCACGTTGTAAACATGCCTGCGAGTGTTACCCCCCCCTCCTTCTCCAAATGTAGAAAAACAACCAACAGAACGCTTCACCTTTGTATTTCAATCTTTTTCCCCCAACACTTGTGCGTAATTAAAAGCAATAAGCAGCAGGTTTTTAAACACAGATTAGCCCTGGAGGTAATTAGGCTCATTGCAGTAATGACTCCCACGGAGTCATGTGGGGAGGACCGTGTGTCAGTCACCTCCCCCTCCCACCATTTCTCCCAAAGTCAACAGCAACTTGTCCTTCCAGTACGCTACCCTCCAAACACCATCTGTCCTGACTCTCAGCTTTGATTACCTCCGACCCAGAAAGCAGCACTCCCCACATGGCTTGACAAGGCAAGGGTTGGTGTTGGGCTGGGCGATAAAAGGATAACGACATAGATCATGGAACAACTTTATCTCGATGGGCATACAGAAACATGGTCGATGGACTTCTCTATAGAATACATCCTTAACTGACAGACTTTTTTTGTCAATTTGAAGCAGTTGTACAGTGTTATATGTTATGTTCAACACTAATAAAAAATATTTACATAAAAATTAAAGGTCTAATACACGATTTTCTCGAAAAGATGAAGCCCCACGTCTGTTACTCACTTTTTGAACAACGCGCATGCGCCAGACCATCCGCCCGGCTCTCCTGCTTCTCCCAGGAAACACGGAAGTGTACGAGCGCGATCTCCTCTTCTCCGGCGTGCACGGCTCTGTTTACAGTTTCTGCGATCCGCCTCGCTCATAAATAAAGCTTTTTTTCCGAAACAGTTACAGTTTCATTATGTCAGACTCGCCATCGGTAAGTACTAGCTCAGAAGCTCACCGGCTACATAAACACTCTGAATGCGCATGCGCAAAAGGGAGAAGCTGATTGGGCGCAAGCACGTAGAACCGCCTTACGAAAGCAGCTCGTCAGAATGATTGACAAACAGACCAACCAATTATTTAGGTGATCCACCCGGAAATTAAAATGTTGTATTACACCTTTAACTCTTTGATTGCTTCAAATCTCACCTGAGAGTAACAAATGAAATTGATGAAAATAGTGATTTGTTTGAAATTGTTACATACATCGAAACTGAATGACTTCAAAAACTATCATGAGAGGACTTTTTCTCATTTCGTCCAGTCCCATGTGGCCGTTTCAAAATGCGTGACAGTTTGAGATTATCTGACGTTTGAGAATGTGTGACAGCCTCCGATGGTTTACATGCCGAGTTAAACTGACTCAATTACGTCTGTAAAGTAAGAGCTCTCCCCCTTTACTTTTTCATTCTCCTCCCGTCTTGGCGTGTCAAATTAGAAAGCATGCCTGCACTCGTCAACCCCGCTATATGTTGTTTGGCTGCTTAATGAGTGCTGGGTGGAAGATGGAAAATGCCCCATCTGTTGTGTGTTTAATGGTTGGATTCTTGAGCTCTCATCATACAGCGGGAGTGCCAGGATGGAGCAGACAGCACCCATCTGCTGGCCACTGCAGGGAGAAAAAAAAAACATAGTTTTTCAACTCGTATCATCATCATCCCTCCCTCCGCTCGGACTGCGGAGCTGCCGTGTGATATTCACTCGAGGGTCTGTCAAAATCACATGAGGAAGGCTGGCGAAAGCCAGGACGTTCGGCTATAAGGTAAATTACATTTACTGTCATCAATCAAGCCGGTCACGATTTCCTAAATGAGCCTATAATTGGCCAGAAGAAACATGTTTATCTAAAAAATGTCATCATCAATACAAAGAATTTAATTTATGGGAAAAAGCAACAAGTCGCGTTTGAGAGAGACATTTTGCTTCTGCTGAAGAATTTACTAATAATCAATAAAGAATGTTTTTTTATGTCTATTGAATCATCATTTCAATATGCCAGATTTTAATTGCATGGATATTTGAACAGTTTTGATAGTCTGCACCCTCGACAAACTCTAAAAATATACTTTCAGCTCCTGGCACCATGAGCTAGATCGCATGGAGATTTTCACAAAGAAAAATGCAAACGGGATACCGAGGAAGCTGATACACTAAAATCATTCAATTGTATTAACAATGTAATGTGGTATACTAGCAGTAATTGCAGAATAAATATACCTAGTTAAGTAGTAGGAAGATGTTGTTGAAGGGGTGTTAACATGCTAATAATGAAGTAGACGAGTGAAAAGGGTTTTCAGCTAAGAAAGATGCCGAATAATGTTGTGTTGTAGTAATAATATGGGTCAAGATTTGGTAATAAAATGTCTAATATTGTAGGATACGTGTTGCAGCAGTTATAATAATATTGCACTTTTCTGAACACCTCAAAGTCGCGTTACAATTGCATTATTCATACTAGTTTCAGAATTCTGTGAGTCCAACAATAGTAGTGTAGTAACAACATGTATCATAATGTAGCAGAAACATACGCCGCAATGAAGTAATAGCACGTCTGATGATGTAGTAGCAGTAGTGTGCACAAATAATAAAGTAGTAGAAGTCATTGAGGTACATGTCAGGTAAAAAAAAAATCCCATCCTAGTCAAGAAGCCGTGTGAAGGAATTATTTGCATAGCGAATTGACAAATGACTGTCTGATTCATCATCTGCAGACAACACTTCTCATCCATTGACTAATCAGTGGATGGACTCCTTCTCCCAGCGCTTCCCGAATGAGCGCCGCGCTGCTGCGAGTCAAGTCATCCAGCACCAAACAGAACACGAGACACGACTTCGGGATGGAAATGTATTCATATCACCTACAGCACTTCTGCATGTTGCGGGAATTCAGGCTGAGGCCGCTGCGGCTTGGCAGCCTTCGCAGCTTCACACATGCTTAAGCACACACAGACCAGGTGGGTTCTACAACACAGACAGGGGCCCGGGCTATTCGCATTAGCATTTCATACACAGATAACGCTGGCTCTCTGGCTGCCAGGTAGATTCCCTCATGAGTGGATGAAATGTGAGAGATTTTTTTCTTTTTTTTTTTTTTTTTTACTTTTTTGGTTGTGGGGGGGGGGGGGGTGAGTTCGGAGTTTGCAGATGCTCACCACGCTGCTTTTGAAGTGCCCCACGGAGACTCGCGGTTAGGTGGGTGGGCGGCTGGTAAGAGACAAATATGCCACCTCATCGTCCAAATAAAGAAAAAGCTGGTGATGCAGACGGGGGAGAACAGACTGGGTGAAGAATGGGGAGGTGTGCTGTGTGCGGCGTGTGGGCCAAACTGTTGTCACTTTCTCTCTCTCTCTCTCTCTCTCTCTCTCTCGCTCTCTTTTTTTTTTAACATATTTTACAGTGCTCCTAAAAGCTGCTGCAGCACCATGAAAAACAAAAAGACGATCATTTTCCTCCCCTAAATTACCAACGGGGCTTCCTTGACTCTGACTCATCGGTTTTTCCCTTTTTTGTTGTTGTTCCTCCAAGGATTCTTCTTTGGCTCTGTTATGTTGAGAGGATAAATTTGAAAGATATGTTTCATTTCCGTGTGTGTGTGTGTGTGTGTGTGTGTGTGTGTGTGTGTGTGTGTGTGTGTGTGTGTGTGTGTGTGTGTGTGTGTGTGTGTGTGTGTGTACGGAATATGGAGCAGTTTTTCATTTGCTGAAGGAACTTATCGATCTCCAGCAGTGGAAATCGAGTTTTTAGCCTGCTTACAGATCCTGCTAGTGTCTTCTTAACCATTTTAATCCTATCTTGTCACCGCCGAGGGGATTTGGCATGCACACTTCACGAAACAATAACTCCCGGACCGTTCTTGATATCTGAAATGTTCAAAAACCAGCAGAAAGCAGAGACATTCAGCTGTATTACGGTAGTGCAAAGGACATCTGCATTTTGTCCATCCAGTCATGTCCAAGTCACCACGGTGGAGTCATACAGTAGGAACTGCCTGAATCTGAAGTGGAAAAACATGAAGAAGGATGAATTTATGTTACATTTTTTTATAATAACGCCAATGTGGAAGAGCAAAACCACAGAATGGTTTCACTTTTGCCTCATGAACGCAAAATCAAACAACTCCAGGGCAATCGTGACATATTTTATGGAAAAGACTGTCAATTACGATTATCTTTCATACCCCCTGCTTCCAAGCCGACCCAGTTGGGTTTTTTGACGTTATACGATGCAGCAGGATGAGTCTGACGTCTCGGTATGTTTAACACGACCACTCCGGGGTGGCAAACGACTACCTTGAGTGCTCCATAAGTTTTAGCAGTAAAGACGCCCACAGTCAGATCTGTGGGTTGTTCATTAATCCGTAAGCTGCCTAAAACAAAAAAAACTGTATGGAATATACTGAAGTACAGTCAACTTCTGTCAGAAATCCCCCTTTTCCACTAATGACAATAAAAACTGAGGTATATCTTAACAGGGTTACTCCCATAACCATATTTAGAACAAAGTTTTATTCTCTATTTCAAAATTAAAGAAAATTTGCGAGTAAAACTTTTCTGTGTTCACTGTGATATACATGAGTAAAGTCTGATGTTAGCTTAAAACATCCCGTCACTGTTATCCATCTAATTTCAATAAAATTAAATAATGTTTTGCCTGATGATGATCTGCTGTGTTACATTTAGTCCTGTTTACAGGTACATTTTTTTCTCATGACACATTTTACATGTATAATTGTGATTTAATTAACTGAATCAGAGAATTTTGATTGAAAGTACAGTTTTTTTTAGAAGAAGCAATGTCTTTTTTTCATGTTTGTTATTGTCAGTCAGCATTTTCCACTTTAAATGTCTTGAAATCAAGATGTTTTCCGATGTAGAAAGTTGACATTTATTAAAGTAGTGTTTGTTTATGAATATTTTTAAAGGGCAAAACATGGGACATTTCAACTCAGAGGAAATAGAAATAGTGAAAAACCATCTTTAAACACTTACTAATAACAGGATGGGTAATTGGTCCAAATCTCCTTCAAATTAAAAGCTTAAAATCTTTCAATTTTTCGATTATGTTAATACAAATTTACATTGAGTAAAATTCAACCACTCAGGGTTAATCTGGAGTGATTTTACATCTATTTTCTTGAATATGTTTTAAACTTTTCCCTCCCGTGCAGAAGATGTTACACTAAGGGTTGTCAAACATAAGGCTTGTGGGCCAAAACAGCCCAACAAACCACCTCTGTAGGACTTCTTTGCTTCTCATTGGTTAGATTTCACAAATATTGCGACTTAATGTTGCATCACACACTATAAAAGTGCATATCTGTGAAGATATCTGACCTGAAAAACAACATCTGGATTGAACGCTTGATGATGTGCAGATTTGGAGTTTAATGGCAACTCCGATGGAAGTTGTGGAGAAATTAACGGCACCTGGTGGCATGCAACAGCACAATAGCTTAGCTTCAGCACGCTGATGGATCTAAAATAAATGCTGAGCTTTAAATTCTGGCTCCTGGCAGCGGCTCGTCGGCTCGCTGGGCACATCGAGCTTCATTCCCATACACGGGGAGCTGTTTGACACTTTGGCACGCGGTTCGACAGCCTTGGCGAAGAGCGGGCGGGCTCACGACCGCGGCGCTCGCTGTGAGGAAGCAGCTTGATGTTGTTAAAACGTGAACGGTCCAATCATGATTCCACGGACAGTCCGCAGGCCGATGATGTGATTTTCCCCAAAAACTTCTATTTTCCATTTCTGCCTCAGCCCATAGATATCCAAAACAATCAATTCACATTGAGAAATAGAGGAGATAAAAATAGAGTAATTTCACTTCTTGCAAGGTCGTCCTGCATCCTGGATGGAACCCTCTGGTGGGCTGCTGTTTGGCCTGTGGGCCTCAGGTTTGGCGCCCCTGCTTTAACCACTTTTTAATCACACTCTGGAGATGCAGATTTTAATTTAGCGTGATTTCAAACAGTTCTCATTTAAAATGGAGCTCCACTATTCTTTCCGAAACGATAAAATACAAAAGGTTTCAAGGTTTATTTGAATCCATTTGCACTGGAAGCTCATGCTGTTCTTTCGCAGGCCATCGAAGATTTTTCCTATTCATACGTTTATTGCACAGCATTAAGAGTGTTTCAAACCAAACCTTGGATTTTGACTCATTCTGTCTGCATGAATCTCAGTGCACATGAACCCAACCATGGGTGAGGTGAACGCTTACAATCATCAACTATCATGAAAACTATTAAAACAAGCACTTAAACAAACATTTTTTTATTTTTAATGATGAGAGTTGCAATCAGTACTAAAACATTAATGATATTAATGTATTTGTACTTTGAGATTTGTTCTAAAGTATTATTTGTGTATTTTTTTTTCTATAACCTCAGTTAAATCTGTGTTTGACACTCTAGGCTAAAAGTAAGGAAGACAGTCGAGAAACAAATTCACAGAAGGTTCTGGAAGAGCAGCTGCTAGATCAGGATTATCAATACTGCGGTTACATCTGGACATGGAAAAACAAGGCTCAGTCTACACAACAAAGCTGGAAGGGAAAATGGATCAGTTTTGCATTTCTGTTTCAGAAAACGTTTATGTTGACACGGAAATGTTTTGAAAATGACATCTGTTTACACAGAGAAAGCAGAAATTCGGAAAATGATGCCATTCTCATGTTTGACTCACTATGGGGTGAAGTTCATTGCTTTTCATAAAACAGAACACACACACACACACACACACACACACACACACACACACACACACACACACACACACTTACACAAAGACAACAGAGGGTAGCAAGGATCATTCAAGCTCTCATTGGTTAAAAAAGACTTAACAGCTGGAGAGCCCATTAAAAAACCATGGATGCAGAGAAAGAGCAACAAAAGAACATAACCACTGTGCAACTTCTCAACAGCATATTTGAACACAAGTTCAATTTCTGAAAATCTTCATCAGCTTTGACTTCAGTCTGAACTCAGCAGTACACCAAATGTTTTCCAGAGTGATTCAAATAATATTAAAATTCCATTTTCCATCTGGACTCTAGTGGACACTCAGATCTCTGAATCAGTATGGATGCCCTGTCCATCCTCTGCTTCTTCCTCTCCCTCCCGTGAAGCTCTGGCACGGTCCAATTAACATCTCTCTCACATCCCCGGTGATGCACGTGAAGGGTGAGCGGGTCTGACAGGCGCCGAGCACACTAATGTTTTATCAGTGCCACACATCAGGGTTTCTCTTTGCACTGTGACACCGACAACTAACTGACGTGACTCGCCTTTCCACTCTGTCGGGATACGACACGGCTTTTCAGTTAACAGCCCATATTCCACTGGAGGTAATATTGTGAAGGCTGGCTCAGCTAAAGTTTCCCAGCGAGAAGAGCAATTCCTCTCCGAGACTGAGAATTTTTATTTGTGGAAAAAATAAAAACTGGTGAAATTTTGAATTACACTCCAGTGGTGTATTCGTGAGTAAATAAAAAGTACTACTTTAAGTGAGGAAAAGTTCAAGTTAGTAGTGTGATATTGGGAAGTTCATTATTGCATCCACTTTTTTTTAGCTTATATGATTAATAATGAGTCTTTTAATGATTTATCTGTGAAAATCACCAGCTGCAAACTGGAAAACTTATAAGTTCTTTAAAAGAAATGTTTAAAAAGTGACTTTTTTTCAATGAGAAGAGTTCCCATCATTGGAAGTTCAATGTTAATATCGTCTACCGACACACTCACTCACACACACACACACACACACACACACACACACACACACACACACACACACACACACACAGTTGAACTCTGCTGAATGTGTATCACTTTATCCTGTTCAAGTACAAAACTGTAAGTGGAACGCCTCGAGCGTGGAATGTAAATCTAGAGGGGGATGAGTGCGATAAAGAACAAGCGTTGGCGAATCCTGAATATGACCGAAAGGCAAACCCCCCCCCCCAACAGGTTGGTATTTTTAAAAGCAGAGAACAAAATAAAATACTTGGAGGCAGCCCCAAGGAATCGCAGACAGGAAGACGCAGTGATTACATAACCATAGTTCATCTTTAAGAGCTATTTAAAAAAGGGGGGAAAGTCTGTGAGCAAACACTCACCAATGTGAGAGTGAAATCCAAAGCTCTCTAATAGTACATTAACTATTCATGCGGCATCTTGGCAATCAAATGGCTGCTTTCCTGGTTTGCAGAGTCATTCTTCAAACACTGACATGCATCCGACTGCCGCTTCATTTTTCACATTCACGTCACACTTTGAAGCCTTGAAAACATCGAAAAAAAAAGAAAAAAAAACATTTCAGGTGCTAATATTTTCACTATTTTCATCATTTTTCAATTTGTCTAGCCATGCTCAGGTGGCGCTGTTGGGATTTGGAGCTTGTTTTAGTATTTGTAGAGTTTTTAGCTCAACAGCATCTCTCAAGGTGCCTTTGAGCAAAGCAACAGTCGGGATGTTTTAGTTCAGCTTCCATTCAGTTAAAAAAGTTTATTTATTTATACTTTTTTTTAATGCGGCTGTGTGGACAAGATGTTCAAAAATGGATGGTTCTTATTTGCAGAAAATGTTTTCCACAAAGCTCCAGTTGGACAAGAGCAGCAAAAAGGACTGAAAAGCTGATGCATTCTGGGTAGAAAAACAGCTCAACAGTGCTGCACCCTTGAACAGGTCATATTAATATCCATCAATAAAACTTTATTTCAGGCAATTCGAGAAAAAAAAAAATAACACAGACACACATTAACACATGTGTTTGTGTGTAAGAGTGTACAAACCTAAATGCATGTGTAAAGAGCCAATCAAATGTGTATGTAGACAGACTGATACGAGGTCAACTCAGTGACTGAAACAAGTCAATTAATTTTGGTAACACAATTTATGGATGGCAAAAAAAAATCAATGGAAAACTAGAATAGATCGAGGAATAAAGTGAACAACAGAAAATAGATGGTAAAACATGACTAAATAAATGAAGAAAGAAAGAAATCATGCAAAGTTGAGTCTTCAGTAAAAAAAGTTACAAGATATGATACAATAATACGATACGGCAAGATGCAAAACTGTACGAAAGGATGTAAAATGATACAATAATATGATACAGAACATGATAATACAGTGTGGCATATTGCAATACATCATGGTGCAATACAGAAAGATAGAATATTCATGTGACACAGTGGCATATCGCATGATTCGGAGGAATAAATACAGTGTGTATGATATGATGCAATAAGATTCATACAATACAGTCAGACAAAATATCATATCCAAAGTATGATATGATTTGATATGATATGCTCTGACAGATGATTATGCTAAATAATATATGAAATTAGGCGCTATGTTATAAATTCACTATGTTACTGTACTATAACTGCTTGTTTCAAGTCAACATGTAAAAATATCAATTGCATCAGCCTGTCTCAGATACGTGTGAAGAGCGTCTGATTACAGTGAAGGTTTTTTGTTTTTGTATTTAATATGTTGCATGTGATTGGTGCAAAAATATAATCCTCAGCACTGAGCATAATCACAGATTGTATTCCGATTTTAACCAATTACTAGCCCAGTTTTAACATCGGCAGTGTGTTCCAGAGGTCAGAATCACAATGCGGCGATGCCATGGCCTAGATTCTTGCCCACAGTCTCACTACCTTTTTATAGAGCTGAGAGCTCTTTAAGGAAATGCTTTGCTGCCTATTCGTCACTGACAGTGAGAGAAGGAGATGAATCATTCCAACGTCGCTCTCATCCACACTGGAGAAACCCATAGTGCGATAATGCCAGCGTGCTCCAGACTGTAAACCACTGAACCTCTGAATCAAGAATAAAATACAATACAAAAACAGAGGCCAGACATGGTGAGCTTTACATAAAAGACCTGCCATTATTTAATGGTATCGATGAGTGTGCTTTTGTTTGGTTGATTGGCCTTGCTTCTCTTATAGGAGTCTAACTGCTCTGGGGTGTAATCATTCCTGCACTGATTACCATGTTTCCCTCCTCATCACCATGTAGCGCAGTTGATGAGGGAAACGAGGGGCACCTTGTATCACCTGAAAGGTCTTTACTGCTGCTATCACAGTCCACTTAAAGTCTGGAACGTGTTATTTGCAACAGAAAGCAATATTCTTGAGTTTTTAGTGTTGAGTGAAAAGCAAACCGAGCAAGAAAAAAAAGAGTTATTGTTTGGTATTTTAAGAGGTTCTTTGTAAAATGTATTTCATGACACTGTTCTATATTGGATTGTCTCACTGGCTTACACTTGAAATCTGTAGCCTTCAACAGTGACTCAACACACCACCTTGTGGTGCAAATCTGTATTGCAGGACACTACAGGTTGAATAACTTATTGAAACCGGAAGGTAAACCAGCAGAGCATCGCAAAACTGTTGCAGAGATTATCTGGGCTCATTTGGCTGACTGTTTTTGATTATCCATCCATGCGTCTGATACATCGCCTTTTCAGACTTACAGGGCACGTAAGCCACTCCCAGCTGTCTACAGGCAAAGACAATGTACGCCCTTCACATTTCGTCACTGTCACACTAATACTGACAGAAAAGGGCAATTTTAGAGTCACTAAACAACTGTGAACTAAAGGAATGCAACATTGCACAAGAAAACGTCATCAAGAAGCCTCTTGATAAACAAAAGTAATTTCTGTCAACAAAAACATAACTGAGACGAGTTACTTCAGTAATAATTGCAATAGAATGGTGATCAATGCCATTGGATCCTGAAGTCTTGATGGCGAGTCTTGGCAGTCCTCGCCTGTTTAAAGCATTCTATCAGAAAGCTGAATAATGTAACGGGTGAATAATATCTAATTCAGGACCACAGTGTTGGCTGCGTGTTACTGTGTGAAGCTGCTCAATTGGGAAGCAAACAAGGCTTTATAAACAATGAGTCCTCCATCCATCCATCCATCCATCCATCCATCCATCCATCCATCCATCAGCTATACAGCTATATCCACAGGGTTCTTGATCTCATCCCTGTCGACAGTGGGAAAAAGGCAAGGTACACTTTGGACAGGTCACCAGCTCAACACGGGACAAGAGCAGCTGCATTCACACCCATTTAGAATCACCAATTAACCTTTCTTTCTTTTGCAAATGTAGCAAGATTGTTCCTTTTGAAAAATGTATGACTTGACGTTCACGAGGTGAGGCCCTTGTTTTTCCCCTCCCCGTTCAGCTGTACTATCGGTTTCCTCTAATTCCAAATGAATTACTGCTGCTCCTGCCAAGAATTTACAGTGCATTGTTTAGTCGTGCACATTCACGGCTCAATAAGAGGACTCTTTTTTTGCTTGTTTTTTTCTTTCTTTCTTTCTTTGAGTGCATCCATATATCGGTGGAGCCACGTCTACACAATCTAAATGACGAACCGCCACACATCATTTGTCTCTGTGAGCTGCACAATAACATCACAGTGCTGCATTAGAAGCAGAGGATTATTTTACATTGTCGCATCTTGGATTTAGAAGGCGGTGGCAGCCCTGACAGGTCTCATCAACACTTCTTACTTGAATAAAACCCCCCATATTGTACGCTCCAGTGGGCAGATAGAGCCCTTTTTGTTTGGTATCTGGAAGGAGATTGTTAATGATTAGAGGAGAGCATAATTCATCTTTTAAACTGCGTTTTTATTGTGCTATTGGACCAGTAATCCACTATCCTTACCTCTGTCAAAGCCACTAGCGACATAAACTAAAATATTATGGGCCGAACTGTAGCCATCTGGGATGAGCCTATTCTGTATGGATCATGAATTCATGATACTTGCTTTTGGCCTGATCTACAAAGTTTACAAGCAAGATCTTTATGGATATTAATCTCAATGAAGGCAGAGTAGCCTTAATGCAAAAAGTAAGAACACTTGTGCTTGGCTGATTATTTACTGATTACAGTGTCTTCTGGGAATAACGTTCTTTCGGGAGGCTTGTCTATTTCTCTGTTTTATGGATTATGCATATGTGGCATGAGCACCGCAGTTTACATTTGGGATTAAAACAAAGGCTGAGACACTTTTTTTTTTTTTTTTTTTTTTTAACTTTCCTTCTCATTTCTCAAATTGATGTTCCTTAGATATGTGGAACAATTAAAAAGGGAAATATTCACAATTTCACTCAATTCCTAAAGGAGTTGTTTCAACTAAGAAATAACGTAATAAACCTGACATCTGATCGCAGGTTATTTAAACTTGCACATGAGACCCGGAACCTGGGTCCTGAGTAAAATCGCACAAAACAATAATAACAAACTCAAATTACCTACATTAATGTTTTGATATTCCACTGATCCATTCATTCCTTTCTATTCAACGTATGCTTGGAGAGAACATGCAAACGCTACACAGGGAGGTCCTGAAGCTGGGACGCCAAACTTGGGGTGATTTCCTTGATGGCTGAGTGTTTCAGCTTACTGTGGGATGACAAAAAGAAGCCGTGCTCCCCACAGAGCCACAGACAAAAACACACATTTCGGTTCATGTTAACTTGCATTATTGATGAACTGATGACTGACCCTTTTTTAAGCTGGTGGACTGCTGTGAAAAGCAGGTGGTCAAATTTGTCAACTATTGACAAGAACATCTTTCCATTTTTTTGGGCTCTGTTTTATTTTTGCTTTATTATTATTTTTTTTTTTTTTACAGTGTGATTGAATACCGCGCACAGTTTGATGCAATTAATGTTCTGGTGTTGCTACTTGCACAACATCACGAACGGCTTGTAAAACGGCGTCTGCCCCGCTGCGAGCGTGCTACAGCGAGTGACTTATACTTGCACAATTGTTCACACTTGAGTTGACGTGACACTTCCTTGGGCTAATGTTTGTGTAACTGGTGTCAAACAGGGATTCCAGTGATTAACATAGTTTGGCCTTTACACAGTCATCAGAGAGTCTACATTGCACTTGATGTGATATTCAAGCACTGCGGTTGGCTCATATTAAACACTGAAACGCTGGCTTATGTGACACGAACAGTGCTGCAGTCAGTTCTGGGTCTCGACCAGACACGCCTGAGCTGATTTTAAATTACTTCAGGTTGGTCATAACCTGAGTTTTCGGTTGAGAAAACTGACAAGTGAGCAATACAAGATGCAAATCCAAATTTCTTCTTTTCCATAAGCCTGATCTGGCTAAGTTTATTTATTTTATTTTTTTTTGAAAGGGAGGAGGTTGAACGGCACAGAAGTGGTTGACACTGTGAGCTAAGAGTGAGATAACACTGGTTCGAGTCCCCAGCATTTAAAGATTACATGTTCTCCTTGTTCAATCATGGGTTTTCTCCATCTGCTCCCACAAGTCATAACACATTCATTTTAGAATAATTTTTGACTCTAAATTTGACCATAGCTGTTCAGAATGCACCCTGTCTTCATCTGCAGTCAGCTGAGATTGGCTCCAACCGCCTCACTGTGTGAGGTTGGATAAAGCAGTACAGAGACCACATGTCCATCTTCAAGTTCTTCCAGGTGAGGGGTAATCTGTGTGTTATTGTCCTTTTATTAAATATCTGGAGCCTAAATTCCTGTGATAAATGAGCCTGGCGTGGTCATTTTTAGAGGTGAACTTGATAAAGTGCAGCAGGGGTGACACCTGATACCAGATATCTCATTGGTTTGATTTCAGGCCTTTGGGGTCTTTCTCGGTGGAGTCTGCACGGGTTCCCTTTTTCATGCTCTGATGACCCAAAGACATGCATGTTAGATTAATTAGTGACACTAAAATTGTCCGGTCTCCAGTTTCCACCTTAACTTAGACCGAGGGTGTCAAACACAAGGCCTGCGAGCCAAAACTGGCCCACAAAGGGCTCCGAGTTTAAATTTGAAGGTTACCATGGCACTACTTTACAGGTCTGGCACACTCGAGATAAAATTAGGCTGAACTAAAATGTGATTGACGCTCCGGTATAACCAGTTTGATTCCAGGTCTTTGGGGCTTTCTGTGCGGAGTTTGCAAGGGTTCTCTCTTTCATGCTCCAACGATCCAAAGACAAGCATGTTAGGTTAATTGGCAACTGTAAAATTGACCAGTCTCCAATTTCACTCCACCTTGGGTTAGACAGTATCACAGACAGATGTATGGACGGTCACGAGCCACCGCCATTTGCATCCCTTCAGGATTAAAGATGAAAATGAGAGAAAAAGCTAATTTTCCAACACATTCCAAACCATGATCACCGTTTACTTCCTTGCAGGAATAGCTTCTCATGAATATGACGTAAAAAAAAAAAAATAGGATGAATCTCAAAAAATTATTACATACTCCACAAGTTAAGCGTTTTTCAGTGATTTCTACAATAGCGTTCAAAATTAAAGATGTTTGAAGCACTGTCTAACTGTCTTCACTGCAATTTTATTAAATACTTTTTGAGATCGTGGGGATTTGGGCTCCTGACATGAAATGTTTCAGCTGATGTACTGTGCATGATAGTTTCTCCTCACATCTCCTAATTTATTGACTTGCCCATGTAAATGTGTATTTGTTGTTTGTGTGAGTGTGTACGTGTTGAAATTCATTGTAAAGCTTAAGCTCTAATGCAATTAACTGATTAATCTGAGAAAGAAATGAATCAACTGCTTTTCTTCGAGTGTAATCTGTTCAGCTTTACTATCAAACCAAATCAATTTGGAATTTCACACTTTGCAATGCATCATTGTGAAGTTAATACATTTGTATTTTGATATGTTTTCGTCCCAAGGGATGAAGCAACTTCAAGGCCTCTGTATTGCGTTTACAAGAACAATTGATGGGAGCATGTAATCAAAAAACAGATTAGATATGACAGCTTTTTGCAGTCCCTGCTCGGCCTTTTTTTCTCCTTTAATCACAGTGAGAGTGTTGTGTGTTTCTAATGTCTCTGTGCTTTCCAGACTGCTCCACTTGCCCAATTAAACAGAACAGTTGCCCAGTACATGTGAAACTCAAGCACCAACTCCTCAGGCTACTTCAGAACTCAGTCAGCTGCCTCATTCGGCTTTAACAACGTCCATGGGAGAGATGATAGCCGGGCCCCTGCTTTCAAAGCTAACACATACTGTGCTTTGGATTCCAATTTAACAATTTAGCAACCACTCCTGCAATGCTTTTGGGTGGCCGCGATGGTTAAATTCAAAGTTCAGGTCAGTAAAAAGGTGTTCTTGTGACGTCTTTGGACAGAAGTGGGCGATTGAGTGGTAAATGGCGAGAAAGAGGCGAGACTGACACAATGGACAGGTTGATGGTTTCAACGTGTGTCATTCGAGCCCACACTCTGCCACAAGGTGCTTTCCCACATTACTGAAGGTCAGTGTTCGTAATTACCATATTCCTTCATCAGGTAAGTCAAATGCTGAGGAAAAATGTCAAATAAAAGGCTTGAGGATGTAAAATAAATGGTCATTTTTTCCAATTGCACAGAATTATAAGCCATTTGTGATACCAATAATTGTTCCCCGAGTCCAGTTCACACCACTTCATGAGGTCATGGCTGTAATCCACTGGTTGAAGACTACAACAAATGCCCCCAGGCTGCAGTTCAGAGCTTCTCCTTCAAACCGCCGTTCTCTCAGACACACATGTAAACAAGTCTTGTTATCTACGTCAGTGTCAGTACCTTCAGCCGCCAAACAGTCCTGTAATAAAGCTTTTCACTTAGCTAGCAGAGGACATATCTTATTCGTTTTGTCTTCTTCTGTGCACCATGCAGGTGCATTTAATGATAACTTGAGAGACCTCTAAAAGATGCAATGCACAGGATTGGCAGCCGTGCAGTTCTCTCCCCTTTGCTCAGCAGAAGCCAATCAATGCAACATTAATAGGGACGGCTAAGCAACTGGCACTCCACTCACGCATCTCCACTGTCAGAGCATTTCGTGTGAGGGGGGGTTCGGATGACTGAGGCATTCACTCAACAAACGTGCCATTTATTCCATCCCCTCTTCTCCCCTGCTCTCTCTCTCTCTCTCTCTCTCTCTCTCTCTTTCCTTTCTTTCTACAGGGTTAGATTGGGTCCAGTGCGGAGAGAGGAATCTCTGATAGAAAAGCCTGCAGTCAATGAGTGGACTCCTGTTTCCTGCAGTGCGCGTAAATTCCAGCCTGGCTACACTAGTGCGACACACGCATCGGTGGAATCGGATAGCCTCCAACTCCCACTCTGTTACAGCAGTCTGTCTATCATTCACAACTCCAGCGAGGCTCCGTGCGCAACGACAGCCCGGGAGGAAAAGACTGAGGAGCCAAATTAACCTATTATAGCGAAAAGAGGGGCAAAGAAGAGGGAAAACACGACTGGTGCGCACTCTTCCGCTCTTTCCCTGCCACCTTGCGCGTTTCTTTGGCTTTAACTACCCGATTTTGTCTACAAATCCCAGGCGCAAGTGCAAATGCGCGCACGGTCCAACTCCTATTTATCAAACACGCAGCGTGCGCGCAGACAATCACGCCCGCCGCGCACGGCCAGACGCACAAACTTCACAGCACGAGAAGCAATTCTGCTTCTTCTTTTTTTTTCTTTTAAAGGAATTAAACTTATAAGTCGGTCTTACCTGTGCGCGTACACAAGCTCCAACACGCATGGCAGCTGATCGACGCGCGGATCGGAGTTTGTGCCACATTATTCCCCCTCCGCTTTCTCTCCAATTCCGTCTCTTTCAGTTTCTTCCAGCAGAGCGTGTCATCATCTCCGGGGCAAAGCTCCTCCACTGCGCGGAGAGCCCACACTCTCTCTCGCCGTGCATGTGTGTGCGTGTCGTGTGTGTGTGTGCGCGCAGGAGACTGGACGAGCGGGCAGAGCCTGTGCGTGTGTGCGCATCTCTCCGGCGCGCCGTCCTCCAATCGTGCCCGGTAACTGCGGCGGCTCTGGACGCAGACGGAGCCCGATTGGTGGGATTTCAGATCAATCTGCAGGCTCTCCGGCTCGGACCGGCCTCTCTCTCTCTCTCTCTCTCTCTCTCTCTCTCTCTCTCTCTCTCTCTCTCTCTCTCTCTCTCTCTCTCTCTCTCTAATTCCCTCCCCTCCACCTCTCCATTATCTCCCTCTCCTCCACTTCCTCCTGTCTTTCTCTGTTAACACGTGATTATATAAGATAGTGATCAGGAAGCGATACGTTATCCCATTCTCATTTTCTTACACACACACACACACACACACACACACACACACACACACAGTATCAGACAGAGTTACCAGCGGTGTCCCAGCAGAATATAGAGAAACAAGGTTAAAAAAAAAAAAAAAAAAAAAGAGCTTGCACAGTAAGAAAAAGAAAGATGTGCTTAGAAGCAGAAACACAGGGGAGTTTGACAATTTAATGGCTTAAAAAGAAGAAAAAAAAACTTTTTAAGGTAATTCATTTTCTGGATTTTCTTATTTCCTGCTGGAAATTGTTAAAAAAAAAAAAAAAAGGTTTCTCCTTGAACACAAATGACACATCAGACCAAAATGTATTTTTTTTTGTCTTGATTTGAGTTAATCTTCTGAAGGGTGAGATAATGCCCTGCTTATTTTTTCAGATTTTAAATGCATCAAAAGCAGTTTTGTAGCACGGTGAATCAGGGGTTTGCTCGCTAGCCACACAGTGATCTCATTTTCAAGTCCAGAACTCGGTGTGCAGAGTTTGCACGTTTTTCCTGTGAAATGCCTTGATTTTTTTAATTTATTTGGTTTTTTTTTACCCTAATTTACTCCAGTTTTCTCCCACAATTCTGTCTAAAACCATGTATTTGAGGCTATCTGGGTGTGAGACTATCCATGGTGTGTCCTGTGCAGAAAACGGATGGGTGTATGGAAATTGTATAATAAAGTGGATAAAGTGACTCATTCCACTAAAAGGCTGCATTTGAGGGTGCTGTTGAATTGAGCACGAAAGAGTATGGATCTCACTCTGATGCGGAGGTACAGACTGAATGCTGCACTTAGGTCTTCTGTTTTAAGGCATTTAATGAAGGGCTACCAAACTGAGAAGAGCTAAGAAACCACCGACATGCAGACTAGCAGTAGACATCTCTTCACATCACACCGCCAATGCTGAAGCTAACAGATGAGAGCAGGATGGATTGAGACAGCAGCTCTGCAACCTTTGTCTGATGCACCAATATGAAAATCTGAACCGAGACCGATATCCGATGGGAACAGTTATGACTGACTGCTGATATTGGTACAAAAACAAGTTTCTGTGATGATTTTGTAAACTGAAAACCATGTGAACACTGAATATAAAAAAAGTAATTCATTACTTTATTTTCCTAAACTTCAAATACAAAATACAATAACAGTGTTGGTGCTGATATCCTTCGCCCTCCTATAATACAGCTGACTAGGCCTTGTTTATACAATGTTGAAACCACCACTTGGTAGTTTAGCGGGTCGGATTGGAGCCTTTTGCAAATTGGTTTGGGTCCCCAGGCCTTATGTTTGACACCACTGATGTAGAGGCAGCCTTGCGCTCTTCGAATATATAGATGAAGTAATCAATAAGATGCACTGATAACTAAAGCATCTAACACTTGTAAGAACGTAAAAATGCAAATACAGTGGAAATGTATAAGTGTCACAAATAGGAGTTGATCAGACTCATGACCTCATATACTTTTTTACTTGTCGTTTCTGTGAAAACTGGAGCAAACAAAGCCGCCGTCTATACCCTGCACGGTATCTCGGAGGTCTGCGGTGTCTGGTGGGGCTCAGTGAAAACCCAGATCCTTGACAAGGTGCAGAAAAAAGGAACAGCATGGATAACAGGAGAATTTTTATGCTCCACAGTTGCAGTCTTCGGCTTTTGAGATCAAGGATGGCATGATGTTCTGTTTTTTTTTCCACCCTCAAAATAAATTCAAACTGGTAAGCACTTCTGAGGACTTCAAACCCCTGCTGCCATACCTGTGTCCACTGGTTAGCTTGCTTGAGATATCCCGGACCTGCCTGTTGACTGAGCTGACACAGAGGGCTGAGCAGAGCTGGGCGCAAGTTTGAAATCTTCAGGAAAAAAAAAAACAGAAACTTTTGCTTGCATTGGAGACAAAGCAAGTGCCAAAACTAATTTTAAAGTCACTCAAACACATCAGAAACCTCTGAAGAAATTCAAGAGAGATTGTGGATCTCATTTTAATCCCTGATCTGTCTTAGATCCTGCAATAAAACCTGCAAAATAGCAAGTTTATGTAAATAACTTTATGTGCTTTCAGGTATTTTGTGGGTGACAAAAGCAATTAACAGCACACACACACGCACAGAGAACAATACACTATAAACATAAACAAGAGCAGAAATTTGTACATTCGGACGACAAATTTGGATTGTTTTTATGAGTGACTCTCAGCTCTGAAAGTAGCAAGTCCCAAGAGAATATGGACTAGGAGTCATGGCACTCAGGAGGCAATCGTTGCTGTTTCTGTCCTTCGACTTGCACAAGGGAAAAAAATATGTATTTTCGAACCAGGGCATTTTCAAAACAATTCCTTTTTGGGGGCTCCAAAAACCACTGTCATGCCAATGAACTTACAAAACGCTGCGGGAGTTATGTGTTTTCACTTGAAAATGGGGCTTCAGTTCCTTTCAAATACAGTGACGACCATCAGCTTTGAATGATTGACATCACTTAGAATGGATGACAATTGACCGGAGGGGGGCTAATCCAATTACAAAGCCCCCCGAGTAACCACTGTGAAGGCTACAGCCCTTGGTATTTTAATGGACAGAAGAATTTCATTAAACACACGCTGGTGATTGTCGGGTTAGGTCTTAACCTTGACTGTGGGGAACCCAGTTTGAGTCCCAGTTGTGACAGGGCGGGAATGTCAAGCTGTATCTTTGTTTACGCTGAGAGAAAATCATTCTCTAGTAATTAAAATCTGCACTCAAAGAGTATAATAGTCACTTTCTAATCGGTTGAAGCCCCTCCATCTTCCAAAGTCCCACACCTGTGCGGTTGCTGCAGAGTCATGTGCACTCTAGATTTACTTGGGTTTATTTTTCTAAAGAATTAAAAGTTTCCCACTCAGACACAAAGAGTCTAATAATAAAGCATTTCTTTAAAAAAAAAAAAAAAACATCAGTGTCTTTTAGCTTCTCTGGTTCAGAATTTTGACTGGCTCGGAGCTGAGTGTTACTTTCATCGCCCAGAATCTTAATAGCGCCATCAGCAAAGCACGGATACCAATTACTCCAGTGAGTTCAGAGCAGCAGGGAGAAGGAGGTCAACTTCTAAAGCAGAGGGATCCAGGAAAAAGAAAATAAAAAAAAATATTCTGCACATTCACAGAGTTTCATTTGCTTAGCTGGCCTTGTCCTGGAAGAAAATAAGAAGTTTTCATTCGTTAGGACGACAATTCTGGTTATTGTCTTTTTTTTCTTTGGTGAATTTTACAACAAGGAAACAGGCGTGCGCTTGGGAACGACTTCATTAGACATGTTTGAGCGCTCTTCTGATGTCAGACCGAGAGCTGAAATGCGACTGGAACACAGCTGACATGTCTGGCTTTTACAGCATAATATAAAATTCTCCATCCATGATTTCATCAATGTAAGCATCCGTTTTTCCATCCATTCCGTCAGTCCAAAACTCATCCGTCAAGACTAAATATACAAACTCAAATTAATTAGCTAATGTCAATAAGTACTAATTCATCCATTCCTTCATCTCCTCTACACAGCCAAAAACGACCAAGCCCACAATCAATTTTAGAAAATGTCTTGTGAGGCGAGTGTGTTCACCATGACCCCACTGCGCAGCCCTGTTTCACTTTTCATTTTCCTCTCATCGGCCGTGTTTATTTCACACACACAAAAAAAAAGCAATATTAGCAGAAGAGTTGGTGAGTAAACATGAGCTGGCTCCAGCCGTCCTGTCCCCGAATCTGTCTACGTGGATCCAGGACATGGAGTCTGCTTCCACACAACATCTTGCATCAATCAGCAGAGGCTCCGACGCGCATAAGCAATGCAGCCGCGCATTCGTCAAAAGGGTGACGCTTGATTCTGAATCATGTTTTTTCTTTTTTTTTTTTTATTGCTTTGTAGTGCTCGGTGAAATTCAACGCTACGGCTGCTGCTGCATCTATAATCACACTTTCCTTCTCAAGTGTCTCCACCTCTCATGTCAATGGCAGTCTGTCACTGGGTCGTTTCTATCCCCCCCACGGGGCTTTTAAGACGGTGTTTGGCCGCAGTCTGACCAGGGATTGAATGTACATATATCCACTTGTGGCACGACATAAAACAGGATTTCAGAGTCTAAATCCTAAACTAACACGTTCAGCAGCTCCCCTCACTGGAACGCACGTCCCTGCTTTTGTTGTGCCACCTCTTCAATAAATTAGTTAACCCCTCTCAGATCCTATATATTGCTCTGAAATTCATAAAGGTGGGAGAACAATAACAGGGGACGGACATAGAATAGAGATTAGCCACTGCGTTTCATTATTATTCCACATCTGAGTCCGTCTGCTTCGCCGCGTGTCCGACACTTCGCTGTGTGTGTCAGTTATCCAGTTGTTGATAATTAACATTGATTCACAGTCTTGGATCGATGTACACTGTATATTAAAACTGCAGGTAGCCATAACACAGGTTTGCTTTGCTTTTGCAGTCATTCACACATAAGGCCCTACCGCAGAATATCGACACTACTGTTTTAAACATGTTAAATTTAACAAATAAAACATGAAGTGATGATTCAGGTGTGAGGCCGTAGCCGAGAGTGATGTGAAACTAATGTTTCCCAATGTAGATGAGAATCATCTACTTGTAGCTATTACAGGATATCTATGATGAATAATTGAATGGAAAATCACACCCACCCTCAGCTTTAGTATTGGATTTTCTTTTATTATTTTATTTGATGGCTGCAGGATTGTTAAGAAATGTCTAATGAGTGGGCAAAGCTGACATTTCTCCAAGACAATTTTATGTTTCTCATTGAATATGTTTCTTAATATTACTGTGTTTTTAGTGGTGCCAAGAGTTTTTACCTATAGCGCTTCTTTGTTTTATCTTACGTTCTATTTTATTGCTGGCAGATGAAACATGTTTTTCTGATGTGCATATGACAACAAACTTATGCCGAATGTTGGAGACGAGGCACCATGAGGACCGTTTACACATGGGCACCCATCTTCATTTCCATACCTTCAAGTTGTGTTGGAAAGTTTGGGTCCAGAAAAGTGATGACCAACTTGAGTGATTATGAGAGATATGAAATATTCATACTCGCTCCAAGAAGGCCAGATGGGACTGAGCATGTTTCCCACAAGGATGTACATACGTATAAGAGGATCATGAACATCATCACGATCATTACATTACAATACACAAAATAATGGGAGGAGTTTCTGCTAATTGACTAATGTACAAAATTTAGTATGATTAGCTGCCTCTGAAAATGCTTTTATTGTCAACTACGTATGTGTAAACATTGCTGGCTCTATATGACTTTTATTGACACTTTTTGATCTGATATTTTTTGTGTTGCACCTCAAGAGGCTCTGATCGATTGATAAATTTCAAAACTTCACTCACCGACACGTTCGCTTCCACATTGTTGTACTTGTGGGGTCTCAGTGCACCATTCAAACACTCCATTGTACAACTGTTGTGTAAACATGATATATAACGTGCAAAACCTCTATTTAAATATGCTTAATGCATGATGGCAGTCACTGAGTTATTCCTGTACAACGCAAGCAGAGAGAAAGTGCAGTCTTTTTGCATTAATAAACTATATCCTGCGTGTCTGCTTCAGGTTTTGCATTTATACAGGTGAATCCACAGCAAGTCAATGCAACATTAGAACTGGCTGGGAATATTACAAAGCAACCAAAACACCAAAGGATCAACATAGCAATATGGGACATGGATTTCACATATTTACTTCTTTTCCATTGCTTGAGCAGCCTCCAAATCACTTTACACAGTTCATTATATTTATCCACTGACACACACATTCACACAGCAATAGAGGCAGCTGCCATGCAAGCTGCTCCATTCATCCATTGGGAGCAGTTTGGGGTTCAGTGTCTTGCTCAAGGACACTTTGACAAATGGACAGAGGGATGTGGGGAACTGAACCAGTGACTGAGAGATGACCATTGCTCCAAGCCAACGCGCCCCGCAAAATAAATACACAAAGAAATACAAAAACACAACCTGAAAGACCCAAAAGGTACAGGAAAACAACAGTTTTCATCTGAAAGGGATTCAAACCCCAGCAGTCAGATCCAAGATTTAACCTGACATAACAAAAACCGTTATGTAGTTACAGATCAGGTCAAAACGTAGCTAAATTAGCTTAATTGGTCCCTTTATCTGTGAAACTAGTTATGCATTGCTTTTAGAAAGTGGCTCATGAGCTAGAGAAATTAGGACTATGAGTCTTTAAGCAGTTCTAAGAGTTATGGGAACATGCTGCACCAACTGTGATATAAATGGATCAAACATTTAAACTTTGACTATTCTTATCTCAGTATTGTGATCATAACAACAAACGATCAGCAGCAAACAACAGTTTTTCCACCCCAAAACCTTCAAGAAAAGTCTTCTTCGCACCCTGTACGCCACTTTATCCAACATTTCCAGTCCCAGTTGATTATGGGGGAAAGCAGGGTACATTCTGGACAGGTGGTGGTCAGTCCATCACAGAAGGTATGTTTTAAGCTGAAATCTAGTCGGAGTTCCAGCATTCAGCTGAGGCTCAAACACAGTACATTCTAGACAGGTCGTCCATCAGAATCAGTCAGTCTGTTTTTAGCCACATACAACTCGGTCCTACAGCCTTTTGGGAAGTTTCTAAACAAAAACCACCTTCCATACCCGACACTTCTTAGCTTTGCTTTCAACCTCAAAAGCTGAATTACACTGTTTTCCAGCTCTTATTCCCCGAACGTGCCACTCGGCAATTTTTGACTTTCACTCTTTTTTTTTTTTTTTTTTTTTTATCCTGTTTTTGTTTCTGATCTATCAATCAGTCTCTCTCTTTCTACCACTCCGTCCCTCCATTTCTGTCTCCCCCCTACACACACACACACACACACACACACATCACTCAGGTACCCTTGGGCCAGCTGTTGAGTCTGCCTATGAATTCAGCCATGCTTTTGCTCTCTCTGGATCCAAAGGGAAACTTAATGAATAATGAACAGAGCAGTGAAATGGGCAAGTGAGGGTGGGAGGATGAGCTCAGGAGTGAGAAAGAGAGGGAGAGAAAGGCCCTTCAGGACCAGGACACGATGGAGAGACTGAGGGAGGGCAACTTGTTAGTGTTCACCCATCAATTAGGCCACGGAGGAGGCATGGAGAGAATGCAGGCTGATGCATCACGGACACGGGGATAAGTTGGAGGAGCGCAGGAGGGGCAGGGGTCTACAAACTAAAGAGCGTCTGCTTGCTGAGGAGGCAGATTAGGCATCGGAGATGAGGAGGCCAGTGGCGAGATGAGAGTCAGAAGGAAGTGGACACGGTAGAGACAGGAGGTCTCAAAGGCTCCTCAACGCGATGCCTCCAGCTTCATCTATCATCCAAGCCTAGTTCTCGCTGCCAGCACAACTGTGTCTCTGGTCCGCATCCAGAGCTGGCGCGCAGCTTCAGAAACACTCCTAAAGAGGATGTGCTCAGTATATTAAACAAAGTAATGACTCTCCTTGAAACTGGAGACAGGTGTTTTCATTTGAAGCACAAAAAGAGAGAGAGAGAGAGAGCGAGAGACAGCGAAATGGTTCTCACTTTAGGGGATTCAAGTTTTTATCTTTTTTTTTTTTTTTTTTAACATTTCTACCAGATGTTACGAATGATTTTGAAACTTTGTCAGGAAAATATATTATATGAGTAACTGGTTTAAATCATGATTCCGGTGCCTGTTCTAGCTTATAATTTAGCTTGCCTGTGTCTCTGAAAGGATAAATCATTTCAAGGAATTTCCTCAGGTTCATTTCAGGACTTGGTAGAAGGGAGGAAAAGAAAAACAGCTCAATTCCTCAAATGTGGAGAAAACTACAGTGAATTTAAGCCAATATTCCCCTGGGCTTCAACAAATCGAAAACAGAATTCAGAAATCAGTTTTACTAAAATATCACAAAACATTCAGGAGAGTTGCAATTTCCTTGCATGAGACGCAGGGATTCAGAAAACTTCACGACTCAGTGTTTTCACAAGATGGCTCAATGTTGCCAACTCCTCAGACAGGAAAAAAATTGTTTCTGGTCCTAAAGGTCAAGAGAAGCCATCTAATGTTGTCGTCACATAATTAGTATAATTGTACATGCAAAGGCCAATTTTAGTTCAACACTAAAGAGCAGGAATGAACCGTCGTCGATACCAATGTTGTGTATTGGGTCAGACACGGTACTGAGTAGTTGTAAAAGCTCCCCAGTACAACCCAGTGAGCTTTCAGCGACATCATCCGTGAGCAACAGCAGCAGCAGGTAGAAAAGGGAGGAGTGTTGTCCGCCGTTTGGAGATTCTTTAATAATAATGAATGAATAAAATGAAAAAAAGCAGGTGTGCCCCCTCACAGACTGCGCCCTGGGCATTTGCCCACATTGCCCATAGCAACAAAACACCCCTGCATACAACACCGGCAACCAAATCACCAGAGACATTCGCACCAGCAGAGTTAGCCCAAAAAGTCGCTCATTAGTTCAGCTGCTCCATGGATCCAGGAGGGTTTTTCTCCAAGTTGTGCTACAAGCTAGACGCTAAAGTTTCAGAGTTCACACACCAGCAATGGCACATGATACACCTCATTACATGTGTGACTGATACACTCATTAAGAAACCTCAGTCAACAGTCTACTGTACTCAGTAAGCTTGGAGATGCATGTTGAATTGTCACAGAGACTATGTGGAGATAATTTAGGACTGTGCATAGCAAGTCATTTGCATATGGACCAAGTTTTGGCTTAATGGCATTAAATAAGAACTTGTATCGGTACTCTGCAACGGCAAGTAGCTAAAGAGTCAGCACTCATACTTGTAGTCGTCTTTCAAAAAGAAGTGTTAGTGCATTAGTGCATAGATCAAACAGAATTCCCACTGATGACCTGTCGGGTCACTTAAAGGTGCTGTAGGCAGGATTCCGCATCTCCGCCATCTTGCTTCGGGTAACCCTAAGCAAGATGGCGATTTGACCCATCTAAGATGGCGATTTGAAACCCAGCACAGCCAATCCTGTCTTGTTTTCTCTGACATCACGCCCTTACGCAAGTTAAGCCCCTCCCACAAGGACGTGTGATGACCAATCACGGTTAGAGCCTCAGGGGCTCTTCTGATTGGTCAAAGATACCGGGAGCGGTCGAGATTCCTTTTCAGCTCAGAACTGAGACTGATGGAAACGCTGCGCCCTCACGGTAGTGCAATATGCTACACTCCTAAAGGATTATCAATGGATACTCTAACATTTAATCCAAAGAAAACACAGAAAAATTAGCATTGACTAGCAAAATCCTGCCTACAGTACCTTTAATTTGTACAGTTTTTTTTTAAAAAAAGACTGTACAAATTAAGTTGATACACGAAAAACCAATGACATTACCTCACATGGGCATCGGGACAAACAATTGTTAATGAACCATAAATTGCACTGCCCTCTTCTGGATGACTCGCTGCACAGACAAACCAATATAATGGATGAATGACACCGTTTGACGCACACGTAAAGAGAGGATGAATGAGCTCAATGAGCGTTGCGGGAGGGACAAAAAGTGAGCTAAAAACCCCCTGAAGATGTTTACAAGTAAAAATCTCTGTCCTGACTGTCAGCTGTTGCAGAATCAGCCAGTGGCGGCGTCGCACATGCACAAACTATTTGCATTCAAGACAAAGAGAGGTGAAAATTTTCTACTTCGCAGCTGGGAGGGACTGCTGCACGAGGACTGGGACATCTGTGGCTGTTGTGGAGAGAGGCTACAGGCTCTTCTTGAGGAGAAGTGGGGCTGATACGTGTCTCTGCCAGTGTTTTTGTACTGGTACTAATTAGGTCTACATAGATGAAATTTTGATTGGAGTGCCGAGCAGCTTATGTGAAAGTAAAACTCTGAGCTGCACTAAAGTAACTCGAAGGAGTGAGTCTCAGAATCTTAGAGAGATTGTATAACGTTTCAAAGGTGTACATGGAGATGAAGTTGGAGCATTTTCAATAAGTTGGAAGCTGTTTTCAAAAACTTCATTGTCATGCGGCCCGAAACCCAAAATGCAAAGGAAGTTGAGCGTTTTCACTTCAAAGCATTGTCATGTGAACAGCACTGTGGTTTATTTTGATTTTCTTTTCTTTTAACAGTTTATCTTTAATTGAAAAAAAAAAAAATTCATGAGGTACTGAAAAATGTAGTTTTTGCACTTGTGTATTGTTTGTATTTCCGTCTACAGACTCCCTTCTGGTTGATGTCTTGTGACAAAATGTCTTTTCTAAAGAGTAAATCCTAGGTCTTCGTGGTAGAGAAACCTTTTATGTCTTGTATAACTGTTTCAAGGAATTCATGCATTGCAAGAGTCAAAGATTTGCAATTCATGGGGAATTTTCTTCAATATTATACAGTACCATTTCATTGTGATTCAAACTGAAAAAAAAAGTTACTGATTTGCATCATTTGTGCAGTTTGATGCATTCAGTTTGTCATGAGAAAGTGGCTTTGTGTTCTTCTGCAAAACTTAATGACAATACAGGAAGAGGACTCTTGTTTTTGACACATTTATTTTAGCAGCAGAAAGAAAAAAAAAACCTTTTGTTTGTGCTTCTTTGAAGGTGTACCTCACATTTTTTGTCGCATTCCCTTTCAATCTGTGTTCCAAATTTGGCAAAAGCCTCAGTATGAAACTTTTCTGTGGCTTTGTTGCGGTTCTCTTATGAAAGATTCTGTGGTACCAAGTAACAATGTTTTCCTCAAAAGTTTAATTTGTTTCTGAGCTGGAAAAACAGACTTCAGACAAACTCATCAGGAAGTTATGCAAAACTACAGCTCTTAATAAGACTAATGTAAGTACAATGGCAATAAAAAGATGTAAGTTGTTTGAAATGTCTCCGTTTTCTACATACATTGGAAATAATGTAATCTGATTTGCATTTATGACACAAATATAGACAAAAACCATCAGCTTATGCAAACAAAACAAGAAGAATAGCTTGTGTTTTTAGAACAGAGCCTATATAACTTGAAGTGAGTGGGTTCTTAAGCTAATTATTCCAAAACAGAGCTAATTAAACACAACTAATTAGAGTTTTTGCACATTTATAAACTATATCCACTCTTATAGAGTCTTTATTTACATGAATTACTTTCCATTAAGAATGTATGAGGAGCTTAAGAATTGAAGGAGTTTAAAAGTAATCTGAAGGATAGAGACAACACATACAGCTACTCTTCTACAGAACAAAAATGACTCCAGCAGGAGAAAGAGGAAAGCTTACTGAGGTAAAGAAAAAAAAGAAAAAGCTTAGCGTAACATCCAAAGACATGAAGGAATCCTCCAAACTGGTAAAAATTACAGCTCACATCCACCATCAATAAATGAATGGGAGACAGGACTACTCTTATATACAGAGTGACGTCTATAATTGTATAAGATGGCGCATACCGTCATAAGAAGACCATCGCTACATTGAAGTACAGTGGAGGAAGCATCATGATCCCGGGCTGCTTCGCACCCTCGACATCCTGAAAGAGAAAGACATTTCTGGTATTATAAATGGATCCTTTGGTAAAATGTTGATGCATGTATCTGCCAGCTAAAGTTTAGTAGAAGTTGGTTGATGGCCCTGTACAGCTGTGCTCCAGAATAACTTGATGAGAGAAAAAAATCCACCTTTTGAGAAAAGGAGCTCAGACCTGGATTCAGCAGAGCTGCTGTGGACTGACCTGAAGTTCACACTGGAAATCCTGACAGTTTGGCTCAGCTGAAGTGGTGCAGTTTGAAAAAAAATAGTTTAAAACTACTAAAAGTGGTCAGAAATGACCCTTTTCCAGGGATATTTTTTGGAACTTTTTGGGACATTTTATATTCCCTCATTGTTCTTGTCATTCAGATCAGATCATATTCCATCACCATTCATTGTCTCTCATCTCTATTTAATTTCATAATGTAAATTTTGAAAGTAAATACAGTACATTGTCAGTTTCTGACGTTGAATTTAAAAGAAAAAAAAAGCTTTGTTTAAGTGATCATATTACCTGTTGTCTCTACTGAAGTTTAAAGGTTTTATTAGTTCAATAAAATTCAGTTCACCTTCACTGGCAGACAAGTGCCACCATTAACCCAACTCATTTCTTATCACACCAGCATTAAAAATGTCCAAAGGCTCATTTATGCTTCACATCAGGTAAGCATACGGAATCTGACAACTGATGAAGTAATGAACATCAACAGGACTATTCAGTCGAGCACTTTGTGTGAAGTAGACCCCGTGGAGGTAATATTGCTTACGTTGTTCACACAGAGATAGAGACCGGAGTGTTTGGAAAATGTTGAACCCCAGAATTGTTCAGATTTCACTGACATTTTCAATGAATCCCAGCATGGTGGTCGTGTAAATGAACAGCCAAACTGCTTTCACAGAGGATCAAAACTTTACTTTAAGTGCCACCTTTCCACAAAATGTTCATGTGTTCATCAATGGAAATACTCCTTACTGCTTGTGTGAGTAAATACGGTTCGCACTTTTGTATTTACGAGGTTACAATGATGAGGTTGAAGAGCAACAATGACCAAAGCTTTTCAATATGACTGGAAAAAGATTCACAAAGACACAAAACAACTCAAAACTGTGCCAAAATGACCAATAACAAAAAGTACTAAAATCAACTGAGGAATAACCCCACGGACAGGAAGAGTCACAAACAACATAGGATATCCACTCCAAGCACACATAAAACTCAAGATACGTACACATTCAGTTAGATACATTAAGGAGTTCAGCAATCAACAAAGAAAAAAACAAATACGTATAGAGGATAGCTGTGGTTTTTAGCAGATGTACTGTACTTCCTTCAGAAAAAACACAAACTTTGTCCACATTTACGGTTTCAATCATTTAATTAGCATTAGCATGTTTGAACTGGCTGAATTATGCAAATGATTAATTGCACTGATAAACACATCATTCATTCTTCCTTGAAATGTCTCCATCTGTAATTTGCAGTGATTGGCTGAGTGATTGGCAGCAAAACAGCAAGAACACTGATATGAACTTTTATCTGTGGGATATTTGGTTCCACAACTTTAACTTTAAAGAAGCCTAAAACCCTGTAATCCCTCCCAGATTGGCTGATTATAAACATTTTCCTCCGAGATCTTCGATGCATTGTCATTAAGAAACAAAATGCTTTCGGATCCTCGAATCAAAGCAGCATGTTGCTCGCTTCCTGAGTTGGTTCCGTAAGTGCTCCTGGATGAAAGTACTCGAAGTGTGTTCTTCTCAGAGAGGAGAGTAGTACATGGCTTTCTAATGGCGCCGCGTAACCTTGGTGCTCGTCAGCCACATATAAATTAGATGTGTTGTGGGAGGCAAACAAATTCCCAGTCCCAGCCGGTTGATATGTGTCTCCCGGCTCCAGCACAGCCTGCTGCCTCTGCCATTTGTCTGTGTCCACCGCAGTTCCCGTGCACACACCCACCCAAAGCAGCAGCTTGAAATGAGATTCACTCAAGTGCATAATCCCTCAGTTCTGCTTAGCTGTGATTAATTGACCAAATATCTTTTATATGTGGAGAGTCCACACAACCAGCTTTTCAAAAGAGGGAGAATAGGGGTCCAAAAAAAAAAAAAAAAAAAAGAAAGACGTGGACTATCTGGTGCACCACAACAATGTCCTCACGAGTTAATCGCTTGTCCGAGGAACACGATGTAATCTCAGAGTATCACTGGAAGGCTCTCCAGCAATTAGCCCCCCTGGCAAATGATTTACTGACATGTCATTAAAAACCCGTCAGGGAAATAGACATCATGCAGAGAAATGGCCCTCCGGATCGATAGCTGAGTAACCTCCGAAGCACAGTGCAGCCCGTCGTTAGGGAGAAGCATTCGTGGACTTTCACACTCGTACGTGCAGGGTCCTCCCAGCACCTCATTAATAAACCATCAGTGAGATCATGCACCTCTTATTAGAGCCATATACTTTTAAAGGCCCCCGTTTTGCAACACTTTACATTTTTAAAACTGTCTTCACTGATTGATCCAACGAAGGGATGCTGACTATGGAAAGGTCGTCACTCCATCACTCATGTTCACACCTACAGACAGTTTACAGACCCTGATTAGCCCCAAATGCACATTTTTCAGCTGTGAGAGGAATCCAAAGTACCATATAAACTTTACAATGAAAGGTCCCTTGAGCCAGAAACATTAAGCAACAGTGTAAACAGCTCTTTACAGCACTGTGTAGCTTTTGGAATCAATTTTTCTTGTCCATTCTTGACCTCTACAGAATGGAATGAACACAGAAAAAGGGAATCTCTCAAGATATTTACTAAAAAGTATGATGCCAGGTTCTGTTTTACCATTGTGCATGCTCAGGCTTTATATTACAAATGTATTGTATTAATTCTTATATATGCATCACGGAGCAACTTAGTGAAAGGATCAAAACAAATTGTCATTGAAATCACAGCAAATATGCAGATAACATGAGAAATATTTGAGAAAGGCTTTGTTTGTATTTTTAATTGAAATGGATGAAAACTTTTTCTCAGTGCTTTTTTTTATATATGTCGGGATGGGATTTGATTAAAAAAGCAATGTAATTATTCAGAGGCTTTAGAATTAATTAACCTTGATTAATCCCATTTCCCCAAAAAGCTACATTTTTTATGGATTTCAGTAGAAGACTGATATTGTAAACTCCAACTCTTTTAATGTCTTCAGAATTTTATTTCAATTCAAAACAGAACAAAATTCTACACAAATTTACAAATTATATCCAAAATTGAACAGACTTAAAGTTAGAGTGCCATTTTTATTACTTTTTCAGAACTGTGTTGACTTATCTAAACTTCAAGTACCTTTTGCACAAATTATTTTGTATATTAGGCAATTTGATCAGCAGTTAAGTGCAAAAAAACTAAACCCACTGACCTAACAGTACCTCCATGCCTATTTCTTCCCCTTCTTTTAGGCATTTGCGAGAAAAACCAGCCTGTTCAGTCCTCTCCTCTCTTCTGTGACCTCCAAGTGAGACGTGGTGTTCTCCTCGGACCTTGCACCAGTGTTTTGAAAACTGAAGGAAGAGTTGGTCAGCAGTTAACAGAAGGAAGACCAGTTCATCCGAAATATTGGTACTGCTAGTGTTATAGCTCTGAGCTTGAAACCATGCTTCTATCAAGGCCTCCATCAGGTAGTTTTCTAAAATTACATTTACCTTCCATCAGTCCCAGTTAGCCGAACCCCAGTGTGTATCAGTGTAATCGGTGTACCGCGAAACAGTGTTCTGACAAATGTTCCACGTTGTTCAGAATGCAAATTATTATATTATATATATTATTGCGATTAAATGCGTTTTTAAAGAAAGAAAAAAATTGCTCAGAATTAACGCACTAAGGTCCCACCCCATGTGGGACACACACGCACGCACGCACGCACGCACGCACGTACGCACACAGGTAATTTTATCTAACCATTGATCTTACTGACTCCCACTACTAAATAACTGTACCATCGCGCCGTGCGTTGTGAGGTTTGGGGATAAACAATCTATTCATCACTTCTGCTGACCACAGGCCAGTACAGCTCAGATAAATGCAGCTTTCTTTACCATTCAGATACACTACCATGCCCCAGACTCCTTTGTCCAATTAAAAAATGCAATTTTTTTTTAACAAATCAACACTGATTTGATAAAAAGCAGAACATGATCGACTTCATGATGTATTATCAGAGCTGTAGGATTCCCTTCCCCAGACACACTTTAATCTGATTGTGTAGCCTGACACGAGATTAATTTTTTTTTTTTTTTTGGTCAAAAGACACCTTAATTGATTTCACAGCGCGGCCCCATAACACCTTCTATTCGATCGAGGTTCAATTACATTCAGGATAAATTAATGCTTTGAAATGAATGAAGATGATCATTCGGCATTGATCACACGTAATTGTTATTATGAACTGTGACAAAACGGCTAAACAGTGAGCGATACATTCTAATCCACAGCTCGATAGTCGTAGCCTCATTCTTAGACGGCAAACTAATTCAAGCTAATTGTTTTCTTAATTGTGTTGTGAGTGATGAGAGTTCAATATGTTGCAAATGAAAGATCTACAAGATGTTGGTTCCTCAAAGAAATTCCACAGATAAGTAATGGAAGTTCTTTCATCTATTTAATTAATGGGAAATGTACTAAGTTTCTTGGAAAGGGAGTTTAACTGTATATATGTATTTTTGCTTGGCAAACATAAATAAGAATAGTGGTTTCCAGCTTAGTACTTGATTTCACCCCAAATCCAATTAAAATGTTTCAGTGAATAGTATAGTAGTTCTACCTCCTCCTTATTCGTTTTCATTATGAATACTTAAACCTAAAGCATGCTGGGAAAAGCCCTGATCGATCCCCTGTCTCTTCTTGACCTGAAGTTGGTGTCAGTCAATATTGGATATGACCAGTGAGTACATCCACATTTAACATTTAAGAAAACCTGCTGATAGAAGCCCATTAATCTCTTGTAAGGTCACAGCAGTGAATAAATTTGAATTAAGTTACACTTAAATACTGTAGTAAGTAAAGATTTGTCTCCAACTGAATACATGAATGAATAAAAACAACACAGCAGATGAATGGCTTTCTACTTTTAAAATGGGAAGTAAATGCAGGGGTGTTCTATTCCCAGCCGTGTTCCAGTTAATTACGAATTCTCAGGATCAAGAGTGATGAATGAATCTGTTTTACACATGGGGATGTTTACACGCAGCTTATTTACATCCAGCCCAGATGCACAACAGGGGACGAGAAAAGTCCCAGCAAATCACATCTGACATGAAATATTAGCTGCAAAATGGAAATGAAACAAGTGGAACAAGTCGGAAATGAGGAGGATGAAGTGAAAAGGTTTTTAAAAAAAAACAGAATAAACCAACTATGACAGGAAAAAGTTGTTACATTTCAAACTAAAGTTGCTCGAATAATGTAAACAATCCTATAAATATACAAATATATTTATGGTGTCAGTCTTAATCACATCAATCTTAAAGGTGCTGTAGGCAGGATTTTGTTAGTCAATGCTAATTTTTCTGTGTTTTCTTTGGATTAAATGTTAGAGTATCCATTGATAATCCTTTAGGAGTGTAGCATGATTGCACTACCGCGAGGGCACAGCGTTTCCATCTGTCTCTGTTCTGAGCTGAAAAGGAATCTGGACAGCTCCAGGTATCTTTGACCAATCAGAAGAGCCCCTGAGGCTCTAACTGTGATTGGTCGAGGGGCATTCCTCACACGTTCTTGTGGGAGGGGCTTAACTTGCGTAAGGATGTGATGTCAGAGAAAACAGGACAGGATTGGCTGTGCTGGGTTTCAAATTGCCATCTTAGATGGGTCAAATCGCCATCTTGCTTAGGTAAACCTAAGCAAAATGGAGGAGATGCGGAATCCTGCCTACAGCACCTTTAATTAAATAATGAAGAGCTGTCAATGATTTAAAAAAAATGTTGCCGTGATTAATCGCAGAGTTAGCGTTAAGTTTAGCAAATGGCTCAAAGAAAAGGAGTAGGAGAGAAAAATAATTTTTCTGTCACTGGGACAATGTTTTTTTCATCCCTCCCTGTGCAGTGCGGGTGAATTGTGAGGATTAGATTCCTTATTTGAAAATGTTACAAAAATCCTACTGTGGCTCTTTATGGTCTGGACTGTTCAAGACTAAAAGAGAAATTGGGACTGGGCTTCCCTTGAGCTTCTCATCTTTAAAAAACTGGATGTTTGAGTTTCCACATTTGTGAGTGTTGTTTTAATGTGAAACTGCTCCACTTATTTTAAAACATTCACACAAACCCATTATTGTGCATAAAATTAGTGATTTTCTGTTGACTGCAAGTTCACAAATGATTCATCACAATAAACTAAACTTAACCACTAAAATATATTCCAATATACTTTAATTATTTAGGAGAATTTCAATATGTTTTGTTCTTGAATGTGCTTTATTGTATTCATCCATTTACTCACACATCTGCACACCTGCCATGCAACATGCAGAGTGTCTTACCCAAGGAAACTCATTTAGGAGCCTCGTTCTTGTGCGTGCCACATGAATAAAGTTGCACTCGAAGGTCTGCTAAATTTTGTAGATTATCAAATTAACTGAGGAACACATTAGTGGGATCAAGCTTATTGGATTTCAGAGTAACAACTAAATATTTGGTTGAGGTAATACACTCTTTCCTAGTATTTTTCCGACAAATATATCGGGAGCTTCTTAGTTTGGATTTTGAGTTTTTGGACCGACTCATCTGGGTCACAGCTGTTTAAGGCGGAACAGAGTTTCTGGAGTTGAGGTAGCAGGAAACCAGTCTCAAAACGTGTGAGTGGGATACTGCAGATCGACTGACATATGAAAAGGAACAGCAAATGCACAAGCCAGGGTCAACAGAGGAAGTGCTGCAGAAAGGTCAGCGTGAGCGAAAGAATGTGAAGAAGGAGGAAAACAGATTCCTTGAATGGGATAAACCAGGCTGAAGTGAGACGAGGGAAAAGAGTGGGAAGAAGCAAGGAAGTCTAAATGAGAGAAAAAAAAGAGTGTGAAAGGTTTTAATGAATTTGTTAAACTTATTTGCTTAAGATTAAGTTTAGTCTTTGTGTAATTATTTTTTTGTTTTTTGCAAAGCATTGTGAGTTGCCATGCAGGCGTCCGGACGGACTCGTCCCCCGCTGTGATTTACTCCACCGCGTGGCTTAGCCACCTTGATCTAAATGATGACTGTTGTAAGCTGTTGTAAGCTTATAACACCTAATGGGATATTTGCACTGCGATTGAACCAAATAGCGGCTTGCCGCTGATGAAAACAGGAAGCACATTGAAGGAATTGGGTCAAGTGTTGAACGCAAGAATAAACAATTCAAACAAACTGCTGGTTTGTTTGTTTTTCACTGTAAATGGATGTACAAGTTTCCTGCAAAATTTTGTTCCTCACATTTGGGAGGGTGTGCATTGCCATCCTTAACCTAATAATGTGATTAAACTCAAACGGTCCAATCAGCATGCACATCGGCCTTAATCCGCCAGTTCAATTTCTAAGAAAGAAGAAACTTGTTTTCTTCAACAGTTTAATTTTCCAGACGTAAGCCAGAGAAGAAGCAACAAATCCCCCACTAATGAGAAGCTCAAACTCCAATAGTTTCAGTAATGAAAAATAGTGACGAGTCTGCAATTCTGAGGAATTGCATCCAATAATATCCCATTACGACGAGAGATCATAATGATCCAGTAAAAGAGGCGGTGTGCATCTGCTAAAGTGTCGACTGAACAGAGATACCAAACGTAATATGAAAAGAACTGTACGTCAGGTTCAGGCTCATTGTTTCCCATCCACCCGTTTTAAGGCTTAAGCGAGGGATAAAAGGTCTCTCTGTGGGAAACTCTCATTCCACCCTCAGAAACATAATGGCAACCTTGAAACGTACATTTACCCTGCGTAAGACAAAAAAGAAAAAGAAAAAAAACTGTTGGTATTCCAGGAACACTGCCTTTGTCCTCCTTTCACTTTCTCACTTCTTCAAGTCCACCCAGAGCTCCAGTCAGCAGAAGCTGTGAAAGTTCAACATGTAGAGTAAAAACCATTTTCATTTCAGCTTGGAGGTGTGCATCGTCTTTTATCCCCCCTCCCCACCAGCTGGTTTGGAGCTTCATTGGTCAAAAGCAAATGTTGACTTTGCTTTGTTTCATGATTGAAGTCGTAGAACTACTAGACTCATTCGACTCATCAAACTGAGCAGAGTATTAGGAAGAATTGGCAGTTCAGGGTGTCCCAAAAAAATTCCAGTGAGCCCAGATGTTTTTTGGGTGGCTGCCAAGCCGTCCGCAATTTTTTAGGTCGTCTTTTGCAAAAATTGACCTCCCAAAAGATGGGTCGATGGCTCCCTGCTTCATACTTTGAACCTGAGTGAAGTCACCATCTCATTCCGCTGAGACAAATGTGAACAAAATGTTCCTTCTGGGTTCTAGAAATGTCTTGAAACGTTGGAAATCTGCATGTATCAGGATGCTGAAAAACAAGGCATGATTTATGAGGCACTTCATCACACTGATGACGACAGTTAAGAGAAGAGAAAGAAGTTAACCAATGCTGTAGACCTGAGGGTACATTTGGCTCAGAACAAAGTGTAAATTAGATACACCGAGGACAGCAATGTTCTCATTTAATGTCCACTTTATCCGCTTCCAACTGTGGGGACTCCTTTTAGGCCCATCGTCTGTACTATGAAGATTTTGTGTATGAAAATCCCAGTAGATCAGCAGTTTTTGAAACACTCTGACCAATGACCATGAAAGTTCACATTCCTCATCTCCAATCTCATGCTTCGGCTTCACCATGTCTAAATCCCTAAGTAAATGTACTCGAACCAGTGTACTTAATTAAGTGGCCGGCAAAGTTAATGAAAATTTCATTAGCAGCTTTTCTTCAAACTATCTTAAACCCAATCTCCTCCATCACCGCTGCAGTGTGACCAGGCTGCACTTTCCTGTTTCTTTTCCTCAGTCTGAAAGGTCACATTGTTATTTCTGTAACATGGTACCCCACACACCCCTGTCCATTGATTTCTGGAAAAAAAAACTTACCTTTTCCCTCTCTATCCGACTGAAATGTTGCCCTGAATGAATTATTTAACGTTTCACATGGTGAGGTCTGCACCATTAGCCATGCACTGTTGTGTGAAACATGTTTGTGCGATATTGCAGGTGAGGTCCTCGCCTTCCTGACATGAGGGTGACTAATGATATATTTGCAGGCACATGATAAAATTATAGCACGGTGCCACAAACTATACATGTTTTGCAGGTTAATGTTGGAAAATGCTCCACCAGTGTGTGCTCCCGCCTCTGGCGGCGCCCCGAGGATTTCTGTCCTCCCATGCATAGAGATCTCATTTATAGACTGGGAGTAACCAATCAGGACTCACGAAAGGAGCTTCGCGTCTCACTGAGACAGTCAGCGTGAGAGAAAGTGGCACCAAGTGATGCTGAAATGCATCAAATCTTCACGAATTTTATTTGGCAATTGGTAATTAAATGCCACATTTGGCAAGATTACCCAGCTGATAACTATTGTGAGGTTTTTGGTGACCAAAAAAATAAATAGTTTGGTACACGACCAGATGTTCTGCCACATCATTTATAGTTAAATCAGTGATGCACTATGTTCAAGTACTTTTTGTGTTTAATCTTCAGAATTGACCAAGATGTGTATTAAGATGTCAAAACGACAAATTCTTTAATTCCATTCTTTGTGACTTTTGCATTGATGATGAATGGTGTGTGAAAAAAGAAAAAAAAAAATCTGCTACACACCAAAAAAACACTCACCAAACACTCGTGTCAGTGCCTTTCTTCATGTTCCAATAATTTATTCATGAGAAGTGGTTCAACTGGGTGAACTGATTTGCCCTCATCAGGGCCCGAGTCTGAGTTTTCATTTCAGAGAGGTTTCATGTTCACACAGCAACAATTTGAAAACAATGTCTGTTTACATGAAAACGGAATAATGCTGAAAACGATGTAGCTGGTGCTGTTGGTGCTGTTGGTTGTTTTTGGAATGAAACCAATGAGACTGACCGTTTCCTTTTAAAATCCACATAGACCAAGATTTTCAATGCAACACCAGTCTGGTACTAATACTCAACAAGTTATCAATTTCATAAATTTGTAAGCTGTTCTGTGATTATACTAAATATGAATAGGTTGGGGAGTAGCAGGCGTTATACCTGCATGTCTCGGTGTTTTTAGGCAGTACTACTGAGGTCATTCACCCTCCAGACAGCACAAGGACCTGACTGGAGGGACTGAAGGACTGTTGACACAGCGCAGGAGGGATGACGGTGTTGGGAAGTCGGTGTTTGCACAAAAAGTACTCAGACAATCACTTTACTGCAAAGTCACAGCTCCTCACAAACAACACAAAAAACCCCTAAAATGATTCACTCCTTTCCGCCCAATTAATCCTTGAACGGCAGAGAGACAAAGTGCCGTTTGGTCATCGCTGACGGGTTCGAGTCAAAGTGAGACGGCTCGGTAAAGCCAAACGCTATCCATATTAGCATTTTCATTCATTGTTTGTCATTTGTCAACTGCCTATGACTCACTTTGCCCTTTGAATCATTGATGTGATCAATACTGTGTCCGAATCCTGCAGCTGTGGATGAAACCCAAGCCGGGAACTTTAATATCAGGGCAGGCACAGTGACCACAAGGCACTGAATCATCCATAATAATAGCCGGATGAGAGACTGCATGGCGAATAATGACGGATAGGAAGGACGCAGGGGAAGGCAAAGCTGGATTCATTTCATTGTTTTGGGGTGGAAAACCTCCGGAGACAGCCAGTTATAGTGCATATCTATAAGTACAAGACTCCTCATTGTTGCCTTTCCTGGTGGTACAGAGCTATAATATGTCTGAGCCAGGTAGGGGAAAAAAAGCACTGAAGATTGATATCAGGCCTCAGAATCACATCATGGACTCACTTATTAATGTGTGAAGGTGACTGAGGATGGAGAGGCTTTGCCTTTAGCATGGAAAACTTACAACAGAGCTTATCTTTCCAATGTGCTAAATATTAATGCATGTAAGAAGAGGGACGTGTTCGCTGATCGAACAATGAGCACCGAGTCACATACGCTTTGCATTTAGAACGATTGTGTCCGTGAATTCAGAATTTGTGGCAAGCGCTCCACATCTTGCAAAGTTTATGCTACTCTATCAAAGTAAAACACTCAATGTGGTTCAAAACATCCGAAAACACTTGCCTTGTCTTTGTTCGCGTCTATTTTTCTTATCTTTTTTTTAATTAGGTGCAATGCTACTGTTATTTTGGTGTTCAGGCATTTCTTGAACTGGCTCACCACTACGTTTAATTGCAGATACTTTCTTTGTCATGCTTCAAATGCTAACTTTATTGTTATAGTTGTTCCTCCACTAACACGTCCAACATTTGTTATTTTTCTGTGATCCATAGCAAATCAAAGGAATTGATGCCACCAACAGATCGGTCTTGTGTAAACAGGTCAAATTCACACCAAACCCTCATTTCAACACTCGGTATGGGATATATTTAATGGTGTTATTCATTGTAATGACAGACTTTATTGCAGAACTAAATGTCTTGCCACTCAAACGTTATCACCAATTGCCTCCAAGTCCTCTCCCCTGTTTTTCCCCCTTTCTTTTTGGCAAAATTTTGATTATTTTGGAGAAACAGTATCTCATATGTCTTATATGTCATCCACTAACAAGTCGGACTACGTGTTTTCACCTTTATTTTGCACTTGAGTGATCTAAATCCTTCATTCAATCGCTCCATGGTGAATGCAAATAAACAAAACAACAAGCTACAGAAGGCATAGAAGACAGATGGATGATGGATATCTAAGGATAGCTCTATTCTTGATTAAATAGAGTACAAGATACAAGAAAACCGGAAGCAAAATATGTTGTAGCACGCAATTAATCACACCTTCTGCACGATGATAATAAAACACGATGTGAATATGTGCTTAAGTGCAAGGGTAGTGTGAGATGTGAAAGGGCGACAAGTGTCTAACTGGCTGAAAGAAAAAAAAGCTTTTTTTTTCCATTTCTTCTATCTCACAAAAATCACTCCATATGGTTAATATGACTCACTAATGTGCTTATACATTTATTAAAACGGTCAAATAGTCACTTGTAAACAGTTTTCAGATTAATTCTTAGAGCTAATTAGATCAATGCAATTCTTCCACTGGGAAGACTGAATAACATATTATCACTTAATATTTCTTTATTTCTAACTAATTTACTTTTCAAATTCAAGAAGAAAAAGAAAGGGAGTTACCAAATGTGGTCAGGCACCCAAAAAATTATTAAAACTGCTTGGTGTACAGAAGCTGTACTTTAAAAAAACAAGGGAATCATTTCTTAACTATAATTCTGCTTACTGGAAAAAAAACAATACCATGTGAAAGTACGTTAATTTATCAGTCAAACCTGGTCACATTTGTTGTGAACATGGCATTTGTGGGATGAGCAGCAGAACTGAGAATATGAGCTGTACACATGGATGATAGCTTTTTTGATTTATTTTGAATAGTATTTTCATAAGTCTGGTGAAAATTTCTCTGTATTTATCACACATATGCAAACTTTGCTGCCCTACCTTTGATATTTACTTCATTTCCTTCAGGTGCTGAACCCTGAATTGCTCAGCGAAAAGATTTCCTCCTGCTAAATTAGCACCTTGAAGCTCTTCGTCGCCGCCGTGCACCACAAATAAAATGAAGGTAATATTCTGTGGCAGGTGAGATTGCAATCGTTTGCTCCTGAAAACGCAGGGATACACAGGGGATTGTAATGTTCAAGGGCCAATTAGAATAATGTCTTTTTACGGCTGAAATCCCCGAGAGCCCCCGAACTCCCTTTCACAGCAGAGGGCCTGAGCAAACACTAATAGACCCCTCGGATCATTTTCAATATCTCTTACACCCTTTCAGGTGGTTAAACAGGGCGAGTTTGGGATGCAGCTGCATTTCGGTGGTGGCTTTAAGAGCTTCTGTCTCATTATGCCGAGTCAAGAGCGTTTGATAAAACACGAGGCGACAGGCGTGTTTTTCACAGCGGCGCCGCCTAAACGTCTGAGAGGGATCCGCTGCAGACGAGCCGAAAGGTGCCCGGAGCCTGAACCGAAACCCCGCTGTGTGGAAGTCAGATGTCACTCACATGGAGGCGGGTGGACACCTGCGTCTCTTAAATTGTCTTGCACTTCAAGACAGAAAAACAAAAGCTTGCAGAGAGAAAACTGTTTGGGGATACTATTTGACAGGATGTTCTCAAACAAGCGCTTCTGGACTCTGGGAGCAAACTGGAAAAAAAAACAAAAAAAAACACAGATACATGCACAGGGATAACATGCAAACTCCACATAGGAAGATTCAAACAGACCTTTTAATTGCAAGAAAAGAATACCCCTGAAATCCTGAAAGTCATTGGTCGTGTTTATTTCCCTCACAATGAGCAATTTGTCACAAAGACTGGCAGTGACGCTGCAAATTCTAGCTTTGGGTGAAAGCCAGCAGACCGCTGCGACGAGCCACAAGCCAGCTTCCTGCACGGTGTCGTCCAGACTATCAGAGGTATGCAAAGCGTTGCGGACGACGCCAAAACCAGAATTTGTTGCCCTGCCTCTGGACGGTTTGTGCTGTTCACTTTGAATTAAACAGCTCTTTTTTGTTTTTTTTTATTATTTGACAATGTAAAATGTAATCTGGTAAAACAAAATGAAAAGAAATCACAGGATCTGTGCTTGTTTGTTTATGCATTCAATTTAGTGAAAGCTTCAGGAAGCCTCTGCAGGGGGGCTAAAGAGCCAAAGGTTAATCAAATTAAGCATCCCTGCTGTGGTGGACAGGAGTTTCTAATCCCTCACCAGATTTGCACTCCGTTTAGTCTTTTGCTGTTTTTGGATGCAGGTTAATAAAGGAGAAAACATGAGGAAGTGATTGGTGGACTTGAACTACTGAAAACCCAACATTTTAAAAACACTGACTCCTATCCTGTGGAAACAGGGAAACAAAGGTTTTTCCTTGTAAACGGACTTCTTTATCAGAACCTTTTGTAAGCTGAGCCCTAATTAAGTTGTGCTTTTCCTAACTTACATGTACCTCTTAGTACCAAGACGAAGGGAAAGATCTGTATCTGATGTTATTCATCAGTTATGCAGCTTCTGTTCACTCAACATCAAACTGGGCTGTAAACTGTACTGACATGCATCGTGTTGGTTCATGTTGTCTTATCCAAGCCTTGTTTAGTAAAATAAACAGGGGAGTCACGGGCGCAGGTAGGTGACGTGTGATGTGGTAAGTGACGCACTTCCTGTGAGACGGCAGATTCAAACTAAGCGCGCTGACAGATTCATTTGTTTACTGAATTTCACTAACTCGGCTCTAAAAAGTCGTAGAAGTAGAGAAATTAGTGTGTTTTAGGTTCACCCTGGAGCACAGTGAAGAGGATTCGACCAGCCTGACAGAGTACATAGATCGCTGCTTCGACCGGATCGTCATGGGGAAGCCGAATCAAACATCCACCCCCTCTACTTCCTCGTCTAAAGCCAAGAGACAGCGGGAGGAATCGTCTGGAGCTATTTCTCCACCTGCGAACGACTCGACGGACGTTCTTATCTCCATAGATAAGAAACTTTCCAGCCTCGATGCTCGCCTGAACCTGTTGGAAATCCTCCACAAGGAGTTCCAGGCTGTGCGCGAGTCGCTGGAATTCAGCCAGCAGCAGGTCGAGGCGCTCGCGGCGGAGAACGTCAGCCTCAGAGAATCGGTGAAGACCCTCACGGAGGGGATGACCCGACTGTCAGAGGAAAACAAGAAGATTAAAGAAACGGTGATCGATCTCCAGGCCAGGAGCATGAGGGACAACTTAGTGTTCTCTGGAATCCCGGAGCAGACGGAGGAGGACCCCGAGGCGACGGTGAAAAGTTTCATCAGAACGCAGCTGAAGCTCCCGGAGGAAGCGGTGAAAAACATCTCCTTCCACAGGATCCACCGCCTGGGAGGGAGAAGACCCGGCGAGTCCAGACCCAGACCCATCGTGGCCAAGTTCGTCAACTTCAAACAGAAGGAGCAGGTGAAGAGCCAGGGCCGGCAGCTGAAGGGAACCCACTACGGCGTGAATGATCAATTCCCGAAGGAGATCCTGGATCGGCGCAGAGTTCTGTTCCCGATCAGGAAAAAATCCATCTCGGAGGGCTCCCGCGCCGTCATCGCCGTGGATAAATTATTCATCAACGGCCAGCTGTTCCGTGGCCCAAACATCACTCCGTGGCTCTACTGATCTCAGGTGCTGCATTCTCACTATCCCATAATCACTCCGTAAATATTGATACATAAAACAGCCATAAATTAATTAATAGTAAGTCACTGCCCGTCTCCACTGCACTGCTCACCATGGATGTGTTTTTTTAAGCATTTGTTTCTTTTTTCACTTTCACTTTTTTCTCTCTTCACCCTTTTTCACTCTCACCCTCTCACGCTTCACTGTAGCTGCACCCGTTACCATAGTAACCCGACACGCGGGGCGCACCGGGACATCGGCTTATTGACACACATCACTGTACAGGTTCACGCGCACTATAAGCATGTTGATAGACAGATTCAGAACGCACACTCAGCTGACATGCACGCGTGCACACCAGTAAACAACGGGCTCCATTCAGACACCAGGTTTAGTGAAATGCATGTAACACTCATAGCTGTCTAGTCATGAACACTCTTAATTTCGTTTCCTGGAATATCCGTGGGGCTGGTACAAGGGAAAAGAGATTAAAAATTACCCATCGGCTTCAGGAGTTGCAGGCAGACATTGTCTTATTACAGGAAACTCATCTAACAAACTCATCAGTAGATCTTCTCCGATCAACACAGTTTCCACACGTGTACTCAGCCTGTTACAATTCCAGGCAAAGAGGAGTAGCAACTCTTATCAGTAGAAGGTTAAACTTCTCTACTGACAGTTCAATCATAGATCCAGAAGGCAGATTTGTTATTATCACATTATCTATCCAGAATGTTAAATTCTGCATTGCTAACGTGTATGGACCTAATGTTGATGACCCCTCCTTCTTTCACTCCCTCTTCTCCTCACTGGATGATCACTCAGGTCACACATTGATTATAGGAGGGGATTTCAACATGGTTTCTGACCTGCAATTGGACAGACTGAGTACCACAGGAAGTCAACGACTTTGGCAATCCTCAGAAACTGTGAAACAGTACATGAAGGATTTTGGTCTTTGCGATGCCTGGCGCTCTCACCACCCCACTGCAAGAGAATACACATTCTTCTCTTCAGTTCACCATTCCTACTCTAGATTAGATTATTTCTTAACTAGCAGCACACTGATGAATGACATCTCAGAAATCAAAATTCATCCCATCGTCATAAGTGATCATGCACCAGTTTCATTTACTCTCAGAAATAAGACGAATAAACCACCAACTAGAAACTGGAGATTTAATACATCATTACTTAAAGATCCAGAGTTTATTAGCTATCTAACAAGAGAATGGTCTATATATTTAGAAAATAATGACTTGCCAGATACTTCAGCATGTGTTCTTTGGGAGGCAGGGAAAGCAGTGATGAGGGGAAAAATAATTTCCTTCTCCTCACACAAGAAAAAGAAAGAAGCTTCAAGAACTTTAGAATTGGAATTAAGAATTAAATCGCTGGAGGAGGCTTATCATGTCTCCCCACAAGAGAACATACTGAAGGATATAAGGAAAGCTAAACTTGAACTGAATGAAATTCTAGATAAAAAAACTCAATTCCTGATCCAACGACTCCGTTTAGAGAACTTTGAGCATAGTAATAAATCTGGAAGATTCCTGGCGAATCAGTTAAAAACAAACAAGGAGAAAAACACGATTTCAGCTGTTAAAGACTCAGAAGGAAACATCAGCCATGACCCGGACAAGATCAATAATATCTTTAGAGATTTCTATCAAGGATTATACCGATCACAAATAGACACAACAGATGAGGAAATTAATACTTTTTTTAATGATATTAACCTTCCAAAATTGAAAGATGAAAATAGAATAGTGTTGGATTCTCCTCTTTCACTGGATGAGCTCCATAAATCTCTGCAGGATATGCCCAACAATAAAGCTCCAGGTCCAGATGGCTATCCAGCAGAATTCTATAAAGAATTCTGGACCATGTTGGCTCCCACTTTTCATAAAATGGTAATGGAAATAAAAAATAAACGAACAGTACCCTCAAATATGAACTTAGCCAAAATAACTTTAATACTTAAACCAGGGAAAGACCCCACACTTCCGTCCAGTTATCGTCCTATTTCATTAATAAATGTAGATCTCAAAATAATCAGCAAAGCCCTATCCAGAAGAATAGAAAAGGTAACCCCGCTCATAATACATCCTGACCAAACAGGGTTCATTAAAGGTAGACACTCATCCAATAACATGCGCAGATTAATTAATATAATAGATTACGCTACAATACACAATCTGGAATCCATAATTATCTCTTTAGATGCTGAAAAAGCTTTTGATCGAGTAAATTGGAAATTTCTATTTGGAATATTAACCAAATTTGGGTTTGGAACGTCTTTCATAGATTGGATTAAAATCTTATATAACAACCCAGCTGCATGTGTGAAGACTAACGAGCAGACTTCTTCAAGCTTCTGTCTGCAGCGAGGAACCAGACAGGGCTGTCCACTCTCTCCCTCACTGTTTGCCATCTTTATCGAACCTCTGGCAGCTGCTATAAGACAAAGAGGATCAATCAGCTGAATCTGGTTCCCTCTGGTCCCCTGTGATCAGCTCCATCACTTAATGTAAGGGGAAGATGAGGGCCTCTCCACTTTGAGGGTCGGTTGTTGGTGGGGGGGCCTGATGGCTGCAGGTGGTTGGCACTGTCTTGGGGTCGGGATCTGGGCAGCTTCGCTGGGGGCTGTCTTCGTGTTTGGTTTGGATTGGGGGTGGGGGGGCCGCCGGTTGTTGGGGCTGTCTGGCGGCGGTGGGGCGGGGGCCCCGGGGGGGCCGGGGTCGGCGGGTGCCGGTTCATGTCCGGGCGGCCGGGGTGTCCTGGGGCGGGTGTGGCTGGGGGCCCTGGGCCCTGGTGCCTGGGGGCTCTCTCCTTCCGTGAGGGTGAGGGGGTCGACCTGGCTGGGGGTGCCGGTCGGCTCGGGCGTGCTGCCGCGGCCTGGGTCGGTGCACGCCCTGGTGTCTGGTTGCTGCCCCGGAATCCAGGGCATCGGGGTGGGTGGTTGTGGTGGTGGGGGACAGGGGGGTGGGGTGGATGGGTGGGGGGTGGCGGGGGAGGGGGGTGGGTGGTGGGGGACAGGGTGGGGTGGATGGGGGTGTAGATAGGGGGGTGGTGGGCTGTGGGGGTTAGGGGGTTGGGGAAGGTGCGTGTACGTGTATGTGTATATGTGTGTGGGTGTGTATGTGTGAGTATGTATATATGTTTTTGTATGTGTGGGTATTTATGTAGGTGTATGTGAGTGTGTGGGTGTGTATCTGGATATGTTTGTGTATGACTATGTATGTATGTGTGTGTGGGTATGTATCTGTGAGCGGGGTATGTATGTGTGTGAGGGTGTGTATCTGTAAGTATGTATGTATGTCTGTACGTGTGTGTATATGTGTGGGCGACTGGAGCTATGTATGAGAGAGTGCGGTGTCCTGTGGGGGGTGGCCCCGGTGGGCCTGGGGTCGGTGGGCCCTGGGTCTGGGTCCTTCTGCTGCCCCCTGTCTGTCCTCACCTTCACTCCTCCTGATGCATGATGGGTGTGTGCTTCTTGGGTCGGTGGTTCTCTGGCCATGGTCGCTGTCCGCCCTGGTCCTGGGGGGGGGGGGGGGGGGGGGGGTGGCGCTCCTGGCCCTGTCCTTCATCGGGGGGCTCCTGGGTGACGGGGGTGCTGCGGCATCCCCGGACCCCCCTCCCCCCCCCCGCTCTCATGCACACACACGTAGGGCTTTGGGAGGCGGGCTTATCAAGTTGGGTGTGGTGGAGGGGGCCATCTAAGTGGCCCCAATCACTGCACCCTTCAGTGGCTCGCCTCTCAGTCTTAATTGCACTTAGTCATCTAACATGACCAAATACATACAAACACACACATCGGGGGGTCTTGGCGCGCTGTGTCGGGGGTGGGGCTGTTCAGGTGGATGAGACTGCTCGTTTGGCCTCACTCGCGGCACGGTGTGGTTACTGACCCTCAAATTTTAATCGCAAACAACATATACTCCCATCAACACCCAAGAGATGGAGGGGGGGGAGGGAGGGCAATGGGGTCTTCTGCGCCCCCGTTTCCAGGTTCCTTCTGGTGGGGGGTGGGGCGGGGGGGGCTGTTGTTTTCCCCACAGGCCGGGGGTTTGGAGCGGCTGTGGTTTGGGGGGCTGCTGGCTCAGGGGGGTGCATACCTGTCTGCGGCGGGGGGGTGGGGGGGTGGGGGCGGCAGTTGTGGGTGGCGGGAGGTTCTGGATGTGGGGTTCAGTGTTCCCTTGCCTTCCGGGGGTGTCTCCCACAGGATGTGACAGTTGGATGACGCGGGAATGTGAGTGTGTTTGGGGTAGGATGGACTGTGTGTGTGTGTGTGTGTGAGTGTGTGTGCATGTGTGCGTGTGTGCGTGTGTGCGTGTGTGCGTGTGTGTGTGTCTGTGTGTCTGTGTGTCTGTGTGTGTGTGTGTGTGTGTGTGTGTGTGTGTATGTGCGTGTGCGTGCGCGTGCTTGTTAGCGTGTGCGTGTGCGTGAGAGGGTGTGAGTGTGTTGGAATGTGAGTGTGTGTGTGTGTGCGTTTGGTTTAGGGATGAGTGGTTGTGTGTGTGCGTGTGTGCATGTGTGTGTGTCAGTATGAGTGAGTGGGTATGAGTGTTGGGTTGGGGCGGGGGGGAGTGAGGCGGGAGAGGACAGGGGGTGGGAGGGGTGGGCCGGGTGGGGGACGGGCGGGGGGGGTGGGTTCCGGGTGGGGGTCGTGGGGTGGGGGGGTGGGGTGGGGTGGGGTGGGTTGGGGGGGGGGGGGGGGGGGGGTGATGCCCGGGATCTCGGGGTGCGGGGCCGGAGCGCTGGGGGGTGTACTGGCCCGGGGTGGGTAGCCGCCCGTGTGGGCTGGTTCTCCCGGGTGGGTCATAGCCCTTTGCCTGGGTGGGGGGTTGGCTCCTGGGCTCTTGGGCCTTGGGCTCTCGGCCCTGCCCGCCCCGGGCGTCCGGCGCCCGGGGTGGACCGGCTCCTGCCGGTCATGGCTCCGCGGGGCCCGGGCCCCGGGACTGCCGGGGTCCCCGGCCGGGGCTTTCCTCTGCCCCGTTTCTGGACTGGAGCGTGGGCGTCTGCCTGGGGGGGCGGCTTGGATCCGGGCTCTGTGATGTCCGCCGGCTGTCTGGGCTCTGAGGGCCTCTCTGGCCTGCTTCTGGCCTTCTCAGAGGTCAGAGGTCATATATGCATGATCACTATCACCATTACTGTCACCATCATATTCACATGATCACGTTGATCTTTAATCACTCTTTACATACTGGGTTACCTTGTCTTCTTGTGGTGGTTAGACTAATGGTGATCTGTAGCAGACCTCTCTTGATGCACGCCCCTAGTTTACTACTAGTTACGACTAGCTATATTCAAAAAAAAAAAAAAAAAAAAAATACGGTTTGTGGTGTCCTTGCATTTCCCTCCTCCCCTACACCTCCTTTTATTTTTGTGGCCTGGTCTGTTCACTAATATGGTTTGGAAAAAAAAGGGGGGGAAAAAAAAAAAAAAAAAAAAAAAAAATGTATGTATGGTTCTGTAATTTTCTGTGTTGGTTGTCGGCTCTGTTTTGGTGTTGTCTAGATTGGGGGTTTGGGATTGTTCTAGGTTGCGTGTGGTGCGTCGACAACACTGTTTTGTATTGTGACTTTGTACATAGGTTGTGCCGCCCCCCCCCCCCCCCCCCCCCCCCCCTCCGTTCTCCCTCTCTTTATCTTTCTCTCTTTCTGTCCCTGCTCTCTGAGCGTTTCCGTCCCGGTCCTGTCCGGTAGCCATGCCGGATGCCAGCTTTAAATAAAGGCAGCAGCAGGAGGAGACTCAGTCTCATCCTGCTGCTAATATTAAAATCTGTTCGGATAGTAAAAGGCTACAATCATACAATATTGCACGCCCCAGCTACCGAACAGGACAAGGGAAAAAAAAAAAAAAAAAAAAAAAAAAAAAAAAGTAAAATAAACAGCACCTTTACAGACCTTCAACTTGTATTTTCTTCTTTAATATCACAGTGTCTGAGCCAGGTTCTAACAAAGGTATTTTTTTAAGAGCCTAAATCATGTTGCAATAAATGTTAAACCGAGGCCAAACAGAAACAATAATTTAAAATTAGCTTAAAAATTCGGTTATAAATCCACGTAATGTGTGCAGAGGATGCAAATGTTTGACTCACGGCTGCTGTGGGTCATGAAAGAAACAAGACAGCACACCTGTTTACAGCATAATGAACATTTTTATGGAAGAATTTCTTCAAGCAATTAGATTATATCTGCCACCAGAGCAGATCAGTGAAAGCTTTCACTAATTCAGTCTCATTTGTTTGGATTACATCGGTTATATTCTGTCATTTATTAACATCATCATTCTGTCATGACCAACATTCCAGTTTCTGTTAAACAAAACAGTAAAAATATGAACCTCATGTTTAAAACTAATCGGGTGTTTTTGGTTTGTACCTTTTTGTTTTGGAGCTGCAGGGATGGAGCACAATGCACTCCTGACCTTGAAGAGGTGTAAAAGAAAATAGGGTGGAAAGTTGCAGCTTAAACTCAGGACATAGTCTCGGTATACATATTTACATTTGCAAATGTTTTACCTCGTGAAAGCAAGGGCACCACTTTCTGTTTTTCTCACACTTTTCTTCCAAAGAGAAAAGGCAGTTGATAAAGTTTTGTTCATAGTAAGTAAAAGTAAAAGGCTTCTGCTAACAGCAAGTTTGGAAATCCAGGCTGGTCACTCATTAATTTTGATTTAAAAAAAAAAAGATTAAGCAGTCTTTTTCTTTTTTTGCATATCTATCAAAAAAGTCTAAAAATAAGCTCCAAAACTAATGAGTTTTGGGAATAATACAGGGTAAAAAAGAATTGGATGTCATGAGAGAAAAAAAAAAAAATTCAGGAATATCACGACCAACTGATAATCAGCATCTTTTGAGATTCAGGCTGCACATGCATGTCACAGCTGCAGTAAATAGTTCTTCTGCACATGCATGAGTTTATGAACAATTACAACAATGGCGATTTCCAGAGCGTCAGACTGCATAATCTTCCTGGGCTCGGTAGTGTCATAGTTGAGAGTTAATGTTTAAAGCATATTGCAGAAGCTAATAGCCTGGTATGCTAACGACATGGTTTCCAGCATCGCTGCTGTTTCTGTGTAAACACGAAAGTGAAGTGTTTTTGAATTGTTGTCATATAAACAAATCCCAGGATGCTGCATCTGCTCCTAGTGTGAAAATCTCCAGCTTAAATAGAATTAGGCCATGTAAAATGCCAAGTGGGATAAAGTCTCCTATCTTTTCACAGCGAAGAAAACTCCAGGCTGTCCCGTATAACATTTATAACACCAATGTAGAAAGTTACGAGGACCTCTGAAAATGCGAGCTGTCGTTTCTTTGTTCAAGCTCAAAGATACTGTGAAGGTTACAGACTGATCAGATTTACGTCTGGTGTCATGGGTTCACCGTGGAGCAGAGAAAGAATTTTCAGATTGCTAAAATCTTGCCAGAGCCTTGAAATGGTTACAATAAGTTCGATTTTTTTTTGCAGCCAATGTTTGGAATTGACTCGAGATGCCATGCCACAAGGATGCTTCCCGTGCAACACAATTAGGCTTGAAATCAAAACCTGTCTTTATTTCCATGCGGTTTTGGGGAACAGACCATGCAAGGAGCAGCAGGTTGCAGACCCTTAACCCAGATGGACGGCCGAGGCGGTTTGTATGAGAGCATAACAGATCAGAGACGAGCCGGTGTCAGTGAGCAAGGACAAAGGAAAGAGCATTTTTAATGCACTCTAGGTATCGCACTGTCAAATAAAAACCTCTTGTTTAATTCAAAAAGCGTTATCTATATTTAAAGCAAAGCAGCCAGTCTTCGTCAGAAATTTGCATTTTGAGGAAAACTCGGGATGCAAAAAGACATCATGAAAAAAAAAAAGCAGGTGCCTATATTATATATTGAAAAAAAAAAAAGTTTACTCTCGTGCATAACAATTACTTCTTTCCTTCAGCCGTTGCTGTTTTGGCTCGTCTTTCCCTTTGAGAATAAGACGACGGCGTATTCTTGGAGCAACAAGATGCTCTCCCACTGAGAAGTGAGGCTTGATCTGTATGCGCATCCTGCCTCAGCTCCTTCTCTCCCACTCTGCGTGCTCCTTACAAGTAGCACTCATTATGTTCCATAACACCAAAGGAGACGCTGCATTCATGGAACATGTGTCTGGTGTACGAGGGAAATCAGCTGTTTATCCAGCACATCAACAACTGCGAGTCTGCCACTGAATACAAGATGATAGTAAAATAAACCAAAGGTGGTACTAAACATGGAAATATTGATACTTGTATTAGACTGCTATAGGTTTTTATTCCAGGCTTTTACCAAAGTGTCAGTACAAAATGTTCCTTCTGCCATGCAGGACTTGTAAACAGGATGGAGCAACATCCAAACAGCTTCTCCAGCACTTTATCCAACTACTGGAAAACGGAGCCCGTCTCTGGTGAAATGGTGCTACTGCTCATGCACACAAAGGTTGTAGTAACTAGTAATTTCACACAAGTACTAGTGGAAGGATAGAAGGCCTCCAGAATGGCATGGCAGGTTGAACAGGTGAACAAGAAACTTCTCGGGAGCAAAAAAGCAAAAACGATCTGTTTTCGCTTCAATCGGTGTCGTGTAAACGGGGCCAGAGATACACAATCAGGAAATAGCGGAAGTACCGCCATACTGGTTCATGCTTTTGTCTGTTGAGTTTTATATTTTTGTTCATTCTGTGTATTTTTAAATGTTTATAAAGACTGTAAGACAGCTAAAAACTGGTATAACTGCCTTTCAGAGTAACACACATTAAACCCCAGTGTACCTGCACTGTCGTGTGACCAGGCAAAAAACCAATAAATACCTAATCAATTTTAATCTAATCTGCACACACATTAAGATACACACATCATTACCATTCTCCATAATGACTCCATAATGCAATTTACAATCAATTGTCTTTTTCCTTTTAATGTATAAGAAAACAAATAACCAAACCAACGTCGACATTCAGCTCTTTTCACGCTCACATATATCATCCAAACACACATCAAAATGACCAACTTGGTAAAGAAAATCTATTAAAACTAGAAAAATTTGCAGTTCCTGAAGAAACTGCAAGTGTGAATGCTGAGCTGAAAATGCTAAACTGTAATGCAGAAGAAGTTCAAGAAGAAAGGTTGAAAAGGAAGTTGACAAATTTTGACAAAGCTTGAAAACACTGCAAAGAGTTGAAAAAGGTTGATAAAGGTTGAAAACTGTTGAAAACACTGCAAAAAGTTAAAAAAAAAACCTTGAAAAAGGTGAAAACGCTGCAGAAAGTTGAAAAAGGTTGAAAAGACTGCAAAAAGTTGAAAAAGGTTGAAAAAGTTTTAAAGTACTGCAAAAAGTTGAAAAAGTTTTAAAAAAGGTTGAAAACACTCTAAAAAGTTGAAAAAGGTTGAAAAAGGTTGAAACAGTTGGAAAACACTGTAAAAAGTTGAGAAAAGTTGAGAAAGGTTGAAAACGCTGCAAAAAGTTGAAAATCGTTGAAAAAGTTGAAAAACGCTGCAAAAACTTGAAAAAAGTTGAAAAAGTTTGAAAACGCTGCAAAAAGTTAAAAATCGTTGAAAAAGTTGAAAAACGCTGCAAAAACTTGAAAAAAGTTGAAAAAGTTTGAAAACGCTGCAAAAAGTTGAAAATCGTTGAAAAAGTTGAAAAATGCTGCAAAAAGTTGAAAAAGGTTGAAAAAGTTTGAAAACGTTGCAAAAAGTTGGAAAAGGTTGAAAAAGTTTGAAAACGTTGCAAAAAGTTGGAAAAGGTTGAAAAAGTTTGAAAACGTTGCAAAAAGTTGGAAGAACTTTAAGAAAGTTGAAGAAACAGCAGAGTCAGTGTCAGAGTAACAGAGGATCAATAGAGCTCCAGTCTGAATGGAAAAGTCCAGACTCATCAAGCAGCAGCAGCACAACAGGTGTGTCTGTTGCTATGGAGACCAGCTGCACAGCAGCCATGACAGTGAACCAGCAGTTCTTATGGAGTGCGCATGGTTGAGAAAATGTCATTCCTCGAGGACCCAGAGGTGACATTGAAAAAGATTTGTTCACAATCAGATTCAGAAGTCTTTCATGAATGTAATGATGCAGGAATCATGTCTGTAGGATCTTCCATTCAGCCACCGTGATGGTACGAACATGAGCGAAGTTTTGGATTTGAGTGAGAAAATCTCTCTCCAAAATGCATTGGAGCGGATGGGAGAAAATCCTGCGCTCTCCTCACAGAAATGCAGCTGGAGAGAGAACCGTTTGAGATAGAGACCAAGTGACTCAATTGTACGGGTCACAAGAAAAGTGGCTACGTTTAGAGAGGTAATTGTGTAGATTGAGCTAGAAATGTGGCCAGGGGGACGAGAAAAGAATTATTTTTTTGGTTTAAATCCAGAGCCTCCCGCACTCTAAATTCCTTTCTCCCACTCTAGCTTTTCCAATACACACCCATTGTAAACTCCAAAAACGGCTGAAATGCTCTCCATACTTGAAGGCTCACAGTTTGAATTTGGTAAAAGATGTGGACATGAGATAACATACCTAAATAGAGGACAAAAATGCCTACATTTTGCAAGTAAAATGAAGTGTCTATGTCAAAGTATGACAAAGTTGTAAGGGGTCAAAGTTGAAGGAGTTGAAAGGTCAGTTGAAGGGTTTTCCCATTGACTTCAATGTTAAAAATAATTTTAAAAAGTTGAAATATTTCAAAAAGTTGAACAAAGTTGAAAAAAATTAAAAAGGTTGAAGAAAGGGTATAAAAAGTTGAATAGTTTAAAAGTTGAATGGTTAAAATCGGTTAAGATTTGAAGAAGTTATAAGGTTCCAAAGTTTGAAAAAATCTCCATCCGTTAACATGGGGCAAAAAGTTGCACAAAAGTTGAAATATTTCAAAAAGTTGAAAAGATATTAAAAAGTTAGAACATTGCCAGAATGTCCTTAAAAAGCTGCACAATTTGATATCTGAATGGTTCAAATCGGACAAGATTTGAAGGAGTAGAAGCGTGTCAAAAAACGGCGGAAGAAGTCAGAATAATAATAATAATAATAAAGAAACAGGAAAATAAACGTGTGAATGCCTCAGGCATTCACACAATGACATTCACGCTTTGTTTTCTGAAGTTCTGATGAAACACAACAGTTTCCTCCTCCTCCTGCTAGTGGGGGAAAAAATTCATTATCTGATGAGAGCGATGTTTGGGGATGCTGGAAAGAGTCCAATGAATATTTTAAACCCAGTAGCTCCAGTGGCTATTTACTCAGAGCCAGTAGCTTAAACAAAAAAAAGAAAAAAAAGAAAAAAAAAAGGAAAAACATGGAAGTGGGGGACGGTGCTGGGTGGGCAGTTGAGGCGTGTCACTTCTCACCCTCGCATGTGGTTGATATCCTCTGTGCTAATCTTTGCGAGACAGATCTGGGATTAGGGAATCAGGAGCGTATAACCTGGTAATCCAGCTTGTGCGTCTCGCTGGCAGAGGTCGAGCGTGTCAGCGCCCGCTGCTAAATATGGTCTCCGGCCGGCCGGCCGGCCACAACATGGCAGGACGTCTCTGGTGGGATAAGCTTCTCACCTCGCCGACCAACAGCCTGGCCCGTCCGTCCGCCAGGACATTCATGAAAGCAGCTCGATCCTACACTTCAAACCTTTAGACATCAAGAGGGCGGATTCATTCAGAGTTTCACTGACAAGAAATTAGAAATGGTATCTTTTTGGGTATCCATATTGGAGAGTTTCTTTACTTTTGTTACCAAAAACAATCAAGGAAATGATAAAACTTTCTAACAGAACAGATTTTTCTTCTTTTTAATTCCTATTATTTTTATAATTTAGTGTTCACTGTGCCACAGAAAGTAATTGGATGGTTGTACTACATCTGAAAAATTTAACTTCTCCAGGAATCTCATTCCAACAGTGAATGATCGACAAATTTTAGATATCTTCTACACAGAATGAGATAATTAAAGGATTTTTTTTTTAAATCTCTGGTATTATTGTGTGAACTGGATTGCAATAATCATTCATCTCGGGAAAAATTTGATATTGCTAAATTTTGTAATAAATTAATTTCCCCCAGCAGTCACAATAATTCAGATCTCCTGGTGCTACATTGAAGGATTAAATTAGATCTTTTTTTTTTTTTTTTTCTTTCTCAAATCACACTTTTCAATGGCCTCTGACTTAAATCAAAGGAAAGCTGTCCAGCCAGAATAAGTCCTTGTCCACTCACTTGGAATTCCATGGTCTGAAATTATATTCAAATTAAGGATTTTTATAATAATTACCATCCTCTCCATCACCTTCACCCCAAACAAAGCCATGAGAGGTAGCTGCCGAGCGGAGTCGTTTTAAATCCAGAGTGTTAATATCGCCTTTGCAAAGCGAGGGCAACATCTTAATCTCTTACCTCATTAAACTGTATAATGTGCAATAAAAATTCTCATTCCAGGCACATAAGTGGAGGGCTCAGGCTTTACAGCCCAGTGTTATTAGAAATAGAAGTACCACACAGCATGTCTAATATGAGGTGTTTTCACCCAGGATCCGTGTTATGAGCAGGATAATCCCTCATGATCACTCCAGGAGCACAGAGACATAAATAAACTGATCATTTCAGCGATATATAGTTTTTCATTGATCTTGTTAGTGAGGACCAGAACGACAGCTCTGTCCACTTTTAATCAATATCACCCAATGATAAGGTCAGTAGTGGTTGGCTGGTTGGAATGAATGAATGAATGAATAAAGTTTACATGTTTTACCATTATGCTAAACAAAGCACCACTTATTTTATGTAAATTAGACCAAATAAAGAAATAGAAAAAAAAAAATGTATTAGATAACCACAATATTGCATTATTTCAACATTTCAGGACTTTCCCACTGGAATGAAAAAAAAAAATCAATTCTAGAAATGAATTAAACTTTGCATTTCTGACAAACAAACCTCATTTAAATAATGAGCTGATGGATTAATATATGATTTGTTGATTTGAGGTATCAGCAATAATACAAATGCTGCATTTCAGAATATATAAGCATACCTGTGATATGTAAAACACACAAACACACACACACACACACACACACACACACGCAAACTTACTTGATAGTACTTTGATGTATTTTGAAGTATTTCATAATTACCAACAGAACTAGCTCATATTAAAAATGCCTTCACAGCATTGAATGAATAAATCCCCGAAATAAACAACGTCAGGAAAAAAACAAAACAAAAATAAAACACATTTCATTGTATCATGTGATAATTTTCTGACCACACTGAACCAGATTCTTGCTTCCTTTCACAAAACCAAACCAATCCGTCCTGAGATATGGAATCACTTGTCAAATATAATTCATGGGGACACAAATGGGCCATCTCATCGATCCGGTCCCGAGGGGGCTTTAAATTGTTCCACTGCCACTCCGCCACTCCTTCAGTGTCAGCACAGAGAGTGGAGGGGCCTCCGCCTGGTCCTTATCGGTGTAACAGCCTTATTACAGCCTGGCCACAGTCATTAACCAGCTCCGATGTGAAGCTCCTGAAAAAAACCGAGTTTGGAATGCAGGCTGCTTTTGGTCCAGACGTTTTTCCCGCCAACAGTCTCCCTGGGGCTTCGCCCGCCCCTGAAGCTTCTGCAGGAATACCTCCGCTTCTGCTCTGTCAGTCTCAGTGATCTTCAGGAGGAATGGCCCTGAAGAGATAAGGCGGACGGACAATGAGCATGTCCACCTGGAGAGGCGAGACGCTCCATCACAGGGCCCAGGGTTACCAGGGTGTAGGATACTCTCCGCCCCACTACACCGAAGAGGCGCCACTTCCTCAACCGTCCCTGGCAGGTACAGAAGACTTCCTGGTCCTGACTGACTGACTGCGCTGGCTCCAAATTAAAGCTGTGCTAAGCGTGAGCATTATGCAACAAGGACAAAGTATCAGGAAGCGAAGCACCTGAAACCCAGCATGGCGGAGCAGCGGCTTTCAAATCGTCTTAAGTTGGTCTTTACGGTCAAACTGCATTTGATTACCTCCTCCTGCGTGCTTGTCATATGAAGTTTACATCAATAGATTGAAACTGTCCATCAAAAGTCTGATCCCAGCTCATAATCACTTTAGTGGGCGACCAGTTCAACCCTTTCCTCATCCTCACCTATGGTCATGAAGTTTGGGTAATGGCCTAAAGAATGAGATCAGGATACAAGTGTCTGAAATGGGCTTTCTCTGCAGGTCGGCGGGTGTCACTTTTCATTGTAGAGTGCGGGAGAGACTCACATATCGAGCTGCTACTCCTCCACATCGTGAGAAGACATCTGAGGTGGTCCTGGTCGCCTCCCATTTGAGATTTACCAGGCATGCCCCAATGGGAGGAGGCCTTGAGCTCAGGACTTGCTGTGGAGAGAATATATCCCTGGTTTGGTCTGAGAGGAAGTGGATGTTCAGACTTCTTTAGTCTCTTTACTGATACCGTGACCCCATATGGACAGACGAAAGATGGATGGATGGCTCTCCAAGTAACTTTTCAATCAAGTTGTTGCTTCTGCGGCATTTCAAAAAGCAGTGAAAATATGCTCAGACACTGCATAGTGTCCTGAACTCTATTGTTTTTCCTCTTTGTTTTGGAAAAAGCATCGCTACCTCCCTGTCAGTGCATCTGATTAATGTATTATATGATGCAATCTTGCAGAAATGTCTATAAAAAGTGGCATAATATGCCCTCTGCACATAACGCGAGTATATTCAAGTATGTTCTTTACAAACAAATGCACACTAAGAAGGATTTTCTGATTGTTGGAGAGAAGACCTGAGGAGTTTGCAGGATGGAAACAACAATAAAGCACAATTAATCAGACAATTATTCACATAAATGATGACGTCTGTGGTTTATTCAGTATTCCAGTGAGAGCTCTGTAAAATGTTAACCCAGTGTAAGCACCATAAGTTAGATGAAATGCTTTCAGCAGCCTGACCCACAAATATTAACTGAATTGTTAACGTTAGGGTTACAGTTTAGAACAAGACATTAAATCAACTCATGACATGATAAAGACAGAATGAAATTAAAGCATTACAACTAAGTAAAAAAAAAGTCTAACATAAAAATCGTAAAATTTTGATGCATTACAATAATTACAGCACATTATAGCTTAATCACACATTAAATTGAATAAATTAAAAATGGAAAATATCTTAAACTAGTCATTTGTACCAGGATGAATTCCTACTTTGGGTGTGATAGAATGATTTATCAATGAAATGAAAATAAAACAAAGTTCTGATGATGTATGCAGAACTTTAAACTTAAAGAAAATGAACAGATGAAACTCACTACAAACAAAATGCATTCACTTAAAAACATCACATATTTTCTAAATTCTGTTGCGTTCCCATTACCAGTTCATTTTTGTGCTACCTGAATAGAAAATTCACCAATCCTTTAATCCACTCAAGCTATTTATACTTATTTTATTACAATACACTGTTAAATCTAAGTATGTGGCTAGATGTATGACAAAATTCAACGTATAAGCTTCATTAAAACAACAATGAAAGCAAAAATAAAAAAAACAAAAACAAAAAAAAACTCAAAGAGGTTCTGTTTGAGTAGCACAGATTTTGAGAAACATTAAATTATCTGCACTGGCTGTTAATTTTATAGGGATAAGTTTAAGGAATCCTTGGTTATAATCAAGGCACAAACAGAAAAGTATACCAGCTTTAGCAGTAGCAATATTTACGCAGATTAGCCTAGTTTTTGTTGTGAAGCTAAAGCAATAACAAATCACAGTTCAGTATGATCACCAAGATTCAAAGCATTTTTTTTCCTGAAATGTATAGTCATGTAGCCTTTTCTGATTCTCATTTCTCAAGGTTTGATGACTCAGAAGCATTCGCATTCAAGCTCCACCTAGCGGTCAAACTCAAGATTACAATCAAGTCTAGATTTTTTTTTTTTTTTTTTTTTAATTGCTGTAATTGATTAGTAGTTAGTTTTATTTGTTTTGGACTGAAACCTTCATACAGCTTTTATAAGTTTGGTCTGCAGATGTTCCATGTTATACTACACTTTTTTTTTTCCTTTGGTTTTCTCACAGTGCAACATGTTTCTGACTTGTCCTCCATGAACTCACTGACAGAAGTAAAGTTTGATAAAGCTGGGGCTCAGGAGAGGTTCACCGTTTCTGGACTAGCGGAAACTACGATGCCGCTGTGTATAAATGTTTCTTTCATATTAACCTTCAGAAAGTTCCTGGCTGAGAATTACAAGGAAAAACAGGGAAAAAATGGGAGCTGACATTTAGATCTTCAAAACTGGTTTCTAGTTATCTCACAATGTCTTAAATTACAAAAAAAAAAAAAAAAAAAAGTACAAGTGTTACCTCTGTCTTTCAATGTAGTTTGACTCAAAAGTTTAATCAATTTGTCATAATTTACTTGTTACGCTATAAGTAAGATCACAATTACATTGCTGGTTTTTGGTTGTGGTAAAAAAAAAAAATGTTTGAATTGATTTTCAACAAATTCAAATTTATATATTTTGACACACATACACATAAAAAGATGTACATAATCAAACTACAGACAAACAAATATGTGAACTATGAACCAACAAATGAATGAATGAATAAATAAATAAGTAAATAAATGTTGTACCTGAGAACAATAAACTAAAACAATGCCAGTAAAACTTCCAGGTATCTGTGAGAAAGATTAAAAAAACAAACAAAAAACAACAGATTAAACTGAATGCAGATGAATTCATCCACAAAAACTAAATAAATGATTAATGTGACGACATTTAACTATTAATTACTATAAAAGTTGAAAAGCAGTTTGAAAGCGTGTCAATGTGTAATTTTATTTCATTAATAAACCCAGTGACACACATTGTCGTTGGATAAGCTTTAATTCTATAATTAATCAATCTTTAAAATTTGGCTTTATGGCACAATTCTATGTTTCGAGAAGCACACCACAATAAAGTATAATCGAAAATATGTAACAATTGGTGGTTTTAAGAAGTAATTAAAGCATTTAACGTCTTTTAATGGACTTAAACTGCATCTAAGTGATTTTGTTGGACAGAGAGGGTGTCGGTTTCCCCCCCTGCCTGAATCACAGCAGATGGCTGAAGAAGCGACACAAGAAGAAGGTAATCTGGATTTATGACCTTGGACATATGCCAAGTGCAGGTGGGGGGGCATCTGTTGTGATGAGAGTGGAGGCTATCTTAATGAAACAGGAACTTTGTCCTCAGAGCTCATACTGTGGGGTGAGGCTTTAAAGGAAGCCTTGAAATTACTGCACCTTACACCAAAGTTGCTCTTTCAATCCTGCTCGACGACTCTCAAACGTCTCGCAGAGTTTGTGAGGCGAGAGATAGAAAAACACAGGTAACAACAATCATGGGAGGCTCCGAAATGCTCTTTGTGGCTGGTGTTGCATGTCTTACATCAGCGAGTCTTACTGAGGTATTACTCGAGCTGCCTCGCTGCTCGCTGCTGCTGCTTCACGAGTAAACAACTGTCAGGCACTATTAAAGCAGACGGGGGACGGTGTGGAGAAAAATCAGGTGGTGCATGGGTGTCTGTTCAGTATTCGATCGTAAATTGATTTTTTTTTTTAACAATAAAGTGTAAAAAAAAAAAGGATATTCTTTGCAACAATCTGTTAAAAACTGCTTAATAAGGAGATCTTTGTGCATTGAAGTGGTGCAAAGTAACTGTTGAGAAAATACGGTTGGAATCAATCAGCTGAATATTCTGCATCACATTGTTTTTTGATTGGAAAAAGTTCATGAAGGGATGACAATGACAAGAAGCATGAATTATGCTGAAATGCACCTACTGCACATGCTCAAGTGGGCATGTGCCAGCCATAGCAGATAGTTCTGCACAGGCACAAGTACATGAGAGGGACAATAAGAACAGTGAGAGGCACTGGCGTGACTCCCTGTCCATATTCTCCTGGGACTTGGAGTTTCATACTTGGGTCACCGATCATCATTCAGTCGGCTTTATTTTCTGGAGTTTTTTTCGAGAAAAGATTTGTAAAGAGATGGTGAATGAGAAGCAGCAACAATGTTCAATGTACAAAGTTATAAAATTAAACAAACTTCAACTTTAACTTCTGGCTGCTAATGCTAATCTGCAGTGCTGTGAAAACAAGCTCATGCAGTTTATTTCATATTGTCGTGTAAATATGAGTTTAGTGAAAAAGTATGAGCCTCTAACAAATGTACAGTGTTGTCAATAAACAGACAAAAAAAAAAAACACTTTTCTTTACCTCTGGTATGCCTTTTTTCCCCCCAATATCCCTAGAGAACCTGAAAAAATAGAAAGCAGATCAGATCCCTGATATAGCTGTGTCTTTCTTATGTGGCTGGATGAGTTTCTTTCTTGAAATTTCCATCTTTGAAAGGTTTTCTCTGCTCATTTTCACGCTGTGGTAGATAACCTCAAGACAAACGGGGGACGTGAAGTGATTTATTTCTCCACATCACCTCATGTTGCTTCTTTCTTTTTTTCCTCGATGAAGTTTCAATTTGATGTGACAGCCATAACAGGTGGGTACGACGATGACGATGATGGCAACGGATTTAAATCAAGCTACACTGACTCCACAGTGGAAACTGAATCCAAGTCGTGGAGGATTGCTCGTTCATGTTCTGTCCATTCGAATTGCGCTTAAAGCTCAAGACTAATTGCTTGTTAAACGTCACAAACGCAAACACGTTTGGCTGTTTTCTTTCTGCCCCTTCATCAAGGCCAGCAGCAAACAAATATTGTTCATTTGATGTGTAACAGTTTGATTCAAAACGGGGGAAGAGGCTCAATCAAAACAAAGCCGAATCCTCATTAGTGATCTGAGCTGTCGGTTCCAACAAAGTCATTTCACACATCAACTTATTAAACGCTGTTAAATCCACACTTCTGCAGTAACTGGAAGCTTTTTGTAACGTCTCCCTCTTTATATGGTTTGACAGCAAAATAAATATTAAATTAGTGGCAGTGTGAGCTACAGCACGTTATCACACAAAGGTACCAGGTAAACTCATCTCCCCGGAAATACATAACCAGCTTCAGGCACTGGTGAAGCGAGAAATGGTAAATGAATGAAAAAAGGATGTAGATAAGAAAACCGGGGAAATTTTCCAAGCTCAAATGAGCAAAAACTTGACTCTTCCCTTCAAAGCTGCTGTGCGTCTGAAATAACCCGCACTTGTCTGGGTATGTTCTTCTTGTGCGGTGTAGATTTCTACAGGATTTCTGACTGTACGTCTGTGTTAACTGTATAATAGAATATCGACCTCAGGGTTATAAACTTCACTCCTCCAGATGATTTCTCCTTTAAGTTGCACTGGCAGGAAGATGCTTTGAAATATGAATGTTGTCTGTAGTAAATTATAACTGCATTACTATTCATCATACTCGTAGTGTTACAGTATTAAATTATCCAAACTTCTATTAACTCCCAACACAAGAAGTAACTAGCATACGCATTAATTATCCTCCTTAAAGTTTGTTGTCCTTTCCATTCGTACAGCTGAGACGTCATTCCTGGAAACCTTCAGGATTTACAGAGATCACGGGTGACATTTGTCCTCTGCATCACAGAATCCCGGCGCAGTGTAAATTAAGGCAGCACACTCCAGTTGGAGCGGCGACACGCTCACCCTGAAAAGTGATCCAAAGATGGCAGGTCGTCAATCTCCACCAATAAACACCCGCGGCTCTATCAAGCCCTCCCCAGCCACGTGTGCTTTATGTGAAGCTGCTGCGGCGGGACAACAGCAAGCTTGGGAAGGAAACGGTGTGTTTTCTTGACGCGGCAGAAGAACCCCGCTGTCATTTCTTCGTGTCGCAAAAACCCAGTCGTAAAGCTTTCGGATGGAGCCCTCCATCTTCCGTTTTTACACAACACCAGAGGGCCATCAAGAGGCGTCTGATCGGCCAGGCTAAAATGTTAGCCAAGTGTGTAAAGGCGTTGGATGCGATTCTCTAAGGCTGGCTTGTGAAGATTGCTTCAACCATTTAATGCAGAAGGTCTCAAACCTGCAGATTCCATAAAATCACATGCGCTCTAACCTTCACTGCGGGTGATGAATGCTACATTCACCATGACTGAATGCAAATAGAGAAAAAAGGAAGTTTCATTCAACTTAGACTCATTACTCACTTTCACTGCGGTGCTGGTTTCCCTCAATATATTCAGACACAAAAAACTAAAAAAGTTATGTGAAAAGTTATCCAAAAACTAGTAGAAACAGCTAGTGAAACCTAAAATAATTTAAACATGATAAACTGACAAATAAATCAAAATAAACAGGGGAAAACAGCTTGAAAAAAGAAGTACTAAAAACAACATGTAAAACTGATGAAACCAGCTTTCACCTTGTGAAAAAACTTAAAATATATTTTGAAAGTTAAAACCATACAAACAAATGTAAAGTGGCTAAAGTAGAAAGAAAATATAAAAACGGGGAAAAACAAAGAAAAAATGTTGAAAAAAGTCAAAATAGTGAAATGGCTAGAGGTGCTTTGAAGGCTGCAGAAGCAGTGGAGGAGTGCTAAATAATTAAAATGTATTCAGCCTTTGCTCTGAAACAGCTGTAAAAATTAATAGAAGTTAAAGTTTTGGAAAAAAACAAACAAATAAAATAAATAAACAAATAATGTGTAATATTTAGTTTAAAATGGCTAAAGGGAAATTTTCAATGTTGAAATAGCAACCACTGAAATCCTTTTAAAACCAAAATCAAAAAGTAGATTGGGCAAAAACTGCTTACATTGGTCAAAAATATAATATACCATACAGCTAATGTAGGTCATTATTACTACTATTCTAAGTTTTAGTCAGGCTCACCCTAACCCAACCTAACCTAAAATATCACATTCTATATATACAAAATATAGTTTTTACTTGATTTTGTAGGTCAAATACATTCTATTTCAGTTGGGTTTTTCATTTTTGTTATAAATGTTTAAAAAAAATACTCATTTGTTCATGAAGTTTGCTGTCAAATTAGCCTCTTCCTAACTTTTGCTCGAATTCCATCCATAACTTTTATTTTCTTATTCATGTGCTCTCCTCACGACTGGATTCTGTTCTCCATGTTCTCCACATCCTGAGTCGTAACAACCGATCCTTCACTGTTCAAATCCTCTTTGAAGCTCCATTAGCGCTGACGCTAGCTGCGTAACCAGCAATCAAACAGGAGCAAAGACAATCAAACTTAATTGGTAAAGTGCTGGAAAGCGTCATCTGGAGGTGCTGGAGCTTGGATGAAAGCCACAAGCTTTAATTGATGGTTCGGACAGAAAGTATCATGTGTTCACTCTCAGCATGGAGATAATGAGAACTCTTCACATATGTTTACAGTTTGACACATGCCTGAACGGGTAGAGACATGTGACCCTGTGCTGCTATGGTAAGCAAAGAGCTAAACTGGAGCCTCATGTGCTTTCATCTAACTTCCTGAAAGAGTTGAACTCGGCAACTTGCAACTTGATTATCAGGGAATCATCTGATCTGTGTTCTAACAGCCATTGTTCATCTGAGCGTAGTGAAGTTAGGTCTTCATCATATTTTCTTTAAATAGATTTTTTTTTTAAAAAAGCAGAATTTTTCTGATCTGTAGTTAGTTTAGACCTTGAAGTTGGTTTACAACTGAAAGGTGTACCCCCTAATGGTTTTTAACGACACTATGTGTTTGAATCGGAAGAAACTGAAGCATTTTTATGGGCATTAGCGCCTATCCATGCTGAATTATTTAATTTTTTTGAGACATGAATTGATGAATTCATCATTTTGATTGGATTGTGCTGGCTGTACTCTCAAAGTTGCTGTGAATTTTTAAGTTGCCTGGAGCATTTCAGCTTCTGAAAGGGTTGGAAATATAAAACGCAGGTGCAAATATTAGAGATATGCTAAAACCGGTCTAAGAGGACGTGTTTCAGATCATGTGACAAGAAAGATCCATTTAAAACATTCAATGTGATTTAGAAACCATTTGGTTCTGATTGCGTCTGTTTTTAACATCTTAGGGGGAAAAAAAACCTACAACTCAAATCAGTCTTCTGTAAAGATGTTTGGTGAGAGATATTTATTCCAATACATTTTTTAAAAAATTTAGTTTTGCCAAATTTGACAGCTTCCTTCACCAACTCATCCAACTCCACATTGCTGTCTTTGATGTCACTCAATCATTCCAGAACAAATTCAAGCAACCTAACAGAAATCATTCAGTTTCCAGCAGATTTTTTCTCGATAAACATGCTTTAGTTCTTGAATGAACATGCTTCCAATCATTCAAACACCCCTGGGTTAATGAATCTGAATCAGATGCTGTTATTCTGAGTTGATCCCCCAGAAAAGATACAAATTAAGCAAAATTAGCACTTTTTATGAGTGATCTTGGAAAATTGGGTAATTAGTTGGATAAAAAGCGGCACCAAAAAACATTTCAATCCGTTTCACTCTGAGCATGCTCAGAACAATCCCTCACATTAGAGTGTAGTATCATGGCGCTATTATGGATATTAAAACACATTTACAACTAGTCTGTGCTATATTTCGAAGGATTTCAGTTTACAAAAAAGGACCAAGACATCAAAATAAATGTCAGAAACTGGTTTTCTCCAGCGACAGTGACTCACTGCTTACAAATGATGCAAAACAGAAGAAATGTGGTTATTTCCCCAACACTTTGCCCCTTCTTTGCTTTCTAATGTAATTTGCTCCTCCATATGCATTTGCAGGCAGTGACTGGAATATTTCATATCTGGCCTGGTGCCGTTGGGAGACGGTACACTTCAATCTGGCTGCTGGTGAGATGGCTCGCTCCTCCGAGAGCTGATCATCATCATCCATGTAAAAACTTCAGTGTAATTCAATGAAAGTCATTTTATATCCTCACTGTGTAGCAGATAAAATGCATAATGGGCATCTTCAGTCACATTTTCAGAGGGAAGGTAGTCTGATCCGCCAAAGGGTTGCTCGTATGAAAACAGGCATGTAGAACCTGATCGACACAATGTGTTTTATGTAGAATATATGCTCTCAAAGAAAATCAGAAGGTCTACCAGATCAGATAAAAAAACTGAGAGGCTAAAACGCTATTGTAACACACAGTAAAAATGCTTGTTGATGATTGTTTTATTTATTTATTTATTTTATTAGGCCCGAGCCCCTGGCCTGCCAAGGGCGAAGGGCCTATTGTTTCTGCAACACAGACAACGACTAGTCGAGCGCGCAGCGCTCGACCTCAGGCCTTTCACACTCAAAAAACACACAACGATGACAAGTCGAGCGCGCAGCGCTCGACCACAGACATCATACAACATGTCCAGACACACACACCCCGACTTGCACTCACACACACGTTCACAAACACAAAGATGCACACACACACACGATTTGTCGAGCGCGTAGCGCTCGACCACAGGCCTTTCACACACTCAAACGTACAAAAATGACAAGTCGAGCGCACAGCGCTCGACCTCAGACATAGGCCAACATGTCCAGACACACACACCCCAACATGCACTCATACACACGTGTACAAACACAAAAAACGCACACACACTCTCACACACAAACATGACTTGTCGAGCGCGTGGCGCTCGACCACAGCCATTCACACTCTCAAACACCTGACAGACGCGTCGGGCTTGTCGAGACCTTTCCGAAAATATATAACATGTGGGCGAAATAATGGCAGAAAAAAAAAAAGCATATTGTTTTTGCAAAAAATATTATTAGGCCCGAGCCCCTGGCTTGCCAAGGGCGAAGGGCCTATTGTTTCTGCAACACAGAGAACGACTAGTCGAGCGCGCAGCGCTCGACCTCAGGCCTTTCACACACTCAAAACACACAACGATGACAAGTCGAGCGCGCAGCGCTCGACCTCAGACATCATTCAACATGTCCAGACACACACACTCCGACACGCACTCACACATACGCGTGTACAAACACAAAAACGCACACACACACACGACTTTGCGAGCGCGCAGCGCTCGACCACAGGCCATTCACACACTCAAACGTACAAAAATGACAAGTCGAGCGCGCAGCGCTCGACCTCAGACATAGGCCAACATGTCCAGACACACACGCCCCGACATGCACTCATACACACGTGTACAAATACAAAAAACGCACACACACTCTCACACACAAACATGAATTGTCGAGCGCGTAGCGCTCGACCACAGGCATTCACACTCTCAAACACCTCACAGACGCGTCGGGCTTGTCGAGACCTTTCCGAAAATATATAACATGTGGGCGAAATAATGGCAGAAAAAAAAAAAGCATATTGTTTTTGCAAAAAATATTATTCTTTCTTTCTTCTTCTTCTTCTTCTTCTTCTTCTGCTCTTTAAACTGGAATTTGACCCCCTGAACATGCTCGAAAACTCACCAAATTTTGCACAAAATTCAGTTCCGGCGAAAAATTTTTTTTAATATGAATTTCAATATTGGGATTTAAAAATTGGCTCTACAGCGCCACCTGCAAAACCCAAAATGCATTGTGTCAATGGGAGGGGGTCCGCAAAAAACTTTGTCGTACAGCCACAAAATTCGGTACACACATGCGTGTTGTCGGGACAAACAAAAAATATTATTATGACCCCGCCCTCAGAACAGCAGGAAAGCAGCGAGCTGGGATTGAATTTTAAAAAATGCTGAGTCAGCGTTTTCCAGGACGTCGTACAAAATGTTCGTTTTGATCGCGCGCTTCTCCAAATGAGCTGAAATTTGGTGGACACCATCTACACGAGTAGACAATTAAAAGTTATCCAATTCACAAATCTTCAGATCACGGTTTCCGCGTGGCAACGCCGCAAAGTTGATGTCAAATTTTGCCATTTTTTCAGTGTGATAAATGGCTGCCATTTCTACATAATGACTCCAATCCAAACCAAATTTTAAACACTGATTAATCCTTCCTTCCTGGACACATAGACAGTGAAATTTTGAAAATTGGCGTTACAGCGCCCCCTACAGAATCAAAATAAAATCTGTATGGGGAGTAAAATTATTAGTTTATCAGAAATGAATGGAATTTGGGTGATAATTCCGTCATGTCATCCCGATCAAAAAAGCAAATGGTAACCATGTTGTATTATCAACGGTGTTGCCGTGGCGATGGCTAAAGTTCCCCATGTTATTCTAATGGGCCCAAGTGAAAAGTCTCCCATCAAATCAAATTTACTTGTTGCCATGGAAATGTGCCAAATTTGACAAACATCAATGAAAGAATAAAGCGGGGCGGGTCAGGTAAGCAGCGGGCGAGGGCCTTTTGACGCCGCTCGCGGCTTTAATATTTAGGCCCGAGCCCCTGGCCTGCCAAGGGCGAAGGGCCTATTGTTTCTGCAACACAGACAACGACTAGTCGAGCGCGCAGCGCTCGACCTCAGGCCTTTCACACTCTCAAAACACACAACGATGACAAGTCGAGCGCGCAGCGCTCGACCACAGACATCCTTCAACATGTCCAGACACACACACACCGACACGCACTCACACATACGCGTGTACAAACACAAAAACGCACACACACACACGAATTTTCGAGCGCGTAGCGCTCGACCACAGGCCTTTCACACACTCAAACGTACAAAAGTGACAAGTCGAGCGCGCAGCGCTCGACCTCAGACATAGGCCAACATGTCCAGACACTCACACCCCGACATGCATTCATACACACGTGCACAAATACAAAAAACGCACACACACTCTCACACACAAACATGAATTGTCGAGCGCGTAGCGCTCGACCACAGACATTCACACTCTCAAACACCTGACAGACACGTCGGGCTTGTCGAGACCTTTCCGAAAATATATAACATGTGGGCGAAATAACGGCAGAAAAAAAAAAAGCATATTGTTTTTGCAAAAAATATTTAGGCCCGAGCCCCTGGCCTGCCAAGGGCGAAGGGCCTATTGTTTCTGCAACACAGACAACGACTAGTCGAGCGCGAAGCGCTCGACCTCAGGCCTTTCACACTCTCAAAACACACAACGATGACAAGTCGAGCGCGCAGCGCTCGACCTCAGACATCATTCAACATGTCCAGACACACACACACCGACACGCACTCACACATACACGTGTACAAACACAAAAACGCACACACACACCCGAATTTTCGAGCGCGCAGCGCTCGACCAAGGCCTTTCACACGCTCAAACGTACAAAAATGACAAGTCGAGCGCGAAGCGCTCGACCTCAGACATAGGGCAACATGTCCAGACACACACACCCCGACATGCACTCATACACACGTGTACAAACACAAAAAACGCACACACACTCTCACACACAAACATGACTTGTCGAGCGCATAGCGCTCGACCACAGACATTCACACTCTCAAACACCTCACAGACACGTCGGGCTTGTCGAGACCTTTCCGAAAATATATAACATGTGGGCGAAATAACGGCAGGAAAAAAAAAAGCATATTGTTTTTGCAAAAAATATTATTAGGCCCGAGCCCCTGGCCTGCCAAGGGCGAAGGGCCTATTGTTTCTGCAACACAGACAACGACTAGTCGAGCGCGCAGCGCTCGACCTCAGGCCTTTCACACTCTCAAAACACACAACGATGACAAGTCGAGCGCGCAGCGCTCGACCACAGACATCATTCAGCATGTCCAGACACACACACACCGACACGCACTCACACATACGTGTGTACAAACACAAAAATGCACACACACACACGAATTTTCGAGCGCGCAGCGCTCGACCACAGGCCTTTCACACACTCAAACATACAAAAATGACAAGTCGAGCGCGCAGCGCTCGACCTCAGACATAGGTCAACGTGTCCAGACATACACACCCTGACATGCACTCATACACACGTGTACAAATACAAAAAACACACACACACTCTCACACACAAACATGACTTGTCGAGCGCGTAGCGCTCGACCACAGGCATTCACACTCTCAAACACCTCACAGACACGTCGGGCTTGTCGAGACCTTTCCGAAAATATATAACATGTGGGCGAAATAATGGCAGAAAAAAAAAAGCATATTGTTTTTGCAAAAAATATTTAGGCCCGAGCCCCTGGCCTGCCAAGGGCGAAGGGCCTATTGTTTCTGCAACACAGACAACGACGAGTCGAGCGCGCAGCGCTCGACCTCAGGCCTTTCACACTCTCAAAACACACAACGATGACAAGTCGAGCGCGCAGCGCTCGACCACAGACATCATGCAACATGTCCAGACACACACACACCGACATGCACTCACACATACGCGTGTACAAACACAATAACGCACACACACACATGAATTTTCGAGCGCGCAGCGCTCGACCACAGGCCTTTCACACACTCAAACGTACAAAAATGACAAATCGAGCGCGCAGCGCTCGACCTCAGACATAGGCCAACATGTCCAGACACACACACCCCGACATGCACTCATACACACGTGTACAAATACAAAAAACGCACACACACTCTCACACACAACCATGACTTGTCGAGCGCGTAGCGCTCGACCACAGACATTCACACTCTCAAACACCTCACAGACGCGTCGGGCTTGTCGAGACCTTTCCGAAAATATATAACATGTGGGCGTAACAATGGCAGAAAAAAAAATCGCATATTGTTTTTGCAAAAAATATTATTCTTTCTTTCTTTCTTCTTCTTCTTCTTCTTCTGCTCTTTAAACTGGAATTTGACCCCCTGAACATGCTCGAAAACTCACCAAATTTTGCACAAAATTCAGTTCCGGCGAAAAATTTTTTTTAATATGAATTTCAATATTGGGATTTAAAAATTGGCTCTACAGCGCCACCTGCAAAACCCAAAATGCATTGCGTCAATGGGAGGGGGTCCGCAATAAACTTTGTCGTACAGCCACAAAATTTGGTATACACATGCGCGTTGTCGGGACAAACAAAAAATATTATTATGACCCCGACCTCAAAACAGCAGGAAAGCAGCGAGCTGGGATTGAATTTTCAAAATTGCTGAGTCAGCGTTTTCCAGGACGTCGTACAAAATGTTCGTTTTGATCGCGCACTTCTCCAAATGAGCTGAAATTTGGTGGACACCATCTACACGAGTAGACAATTAAAAGTTATCCAATTCACAAATCTTCAGATCACGGTTTCCGCGTGGCAACGCCGCAAAGTTGATGTCAAATTTTGCCATTTTTTCAGTGTGATAAATGGCTGCCATTTCTACATAATGGCTCCAATCCAAACCAAATTTTAAACACTGATTAATCCTGCCTTCCTGGACACATTGACAGTTAAATTTTGAACATCGGCGTTACAGCGCCCCCTACAGAATCAAAATAAAATCTGTATTGGGAGTAAAATTATTAGTTTATCAGAAATGAATGGAATTTGGGTGATAATTCCTTCATGTCGTCCCGATCAAAAAAGCAAATGGTAACTATATTGTAATATCAACGGTGTTGCCGTGGCGATGGCTGAAGTTCCCCATGTTATTCTAATGGGCCCAAGTGAAAAATCTCCCATCAAATCAAATGTACTTGTTGCCATGGAAATGTGCCAAATTTGACAAACATCAATGAAAGAATAAAGCGGGGCGGGTCAGGTAAAAACCGGGCGAGGGCCTTTTGACGCCGCTCGCGGCTTTAATATTCTTTCTTTCTTTCTTCTTCTTCTTCTTCTTCTGCTCTTTAAACTGGAATTTGACCCCCTGAACATGCTCGAAAACTCACCAAATTTTGCACAAAATTCAGTTCTGGCGAAAAATTTTTTTTAATATGTTTTTCAATATTGGGATTTAAAAATTGGCCCTACAGCGCCACCTGCAAAACCCAAAATGCATTGCGTCGATGGGAGGGGGTCCGCAATAAACTTTGTCATACAGCCACAAAATTCGGTATACACATGCACCTTGTCGGGACAAACAAAAAATATTATTATGACCCCGACCTCAAAACAGCAGGAAAGCAGCGAGCTGGGATTGAATTTTCAAAATTGCTGAGTCAGCGTTTTCCAGGGCGTCGTACAAAATGTTCGTTTTGATCGCGCGCTTCTCCAAATGAGCTGAAATTTGGTGGACACCATCTACACGAGTAGACAATTAAAAGTTATCCAATTCACAAATCTTCAGATTACGGTTTCCGTGTGGCAACGCCGCAAAGTTGATGTCAAATTTTGCCATTTTTTCAGTGTGATAAATGGCTGCCATTTCTACATAATGACTCCAATCCAAACCAAATTTTAAACACTGATTAATCCTTGCTTCCTGGACACATTGACATTTAAATTTTGAAAATCGGCATTACAGCGCCCCCTGCAGAGTCAAAATAATATCTGTATGGGGAGTAAAATTATTAGTTTATCAGAAATGAATGAAATTTGGATTATAATTCCGTCATGTCGTCCCTTTCAAAAAAGCAAATGGTAACCATATTGTATTATCAACGGTGTTGCCATGGCGATGGCTGAAGTTCCCCATGTTATTCTAATGGGCCCAAGTGAAAAATCTCCCATCAAATCAAATGTACTTGTTGCCATGGAAATGAGCCAAATTTGACAAACATCAATGAAAGAATGAAACGGGGCGGGGCAGGTAAGCAGCGGGCGAGGGCCTTTTGACGCCGCTCGCGGCTTTAATTCTTTCTTTCTTTCTTTCTTTCTTCTTCTCTTCTTCTTCTTCTTCTTCTTCTTCTTCTTCTGCTCTTTAAACTGGAATTTGACCCCCTGAACATGCTCGAAAACTCACCAAACTGTGTACAAAATTCAGTTCTGGCGAAAAATTTTTTTTAATATGAATTTTAATATTGGGATTTAAAAATTGGCTCTACAGCGCCACCTGCAAAACCCAAAATGCATTGCGTCAATGGGAGGGGGTCCGCAAAAAACTTTGTCGTACAGCCACAAAATTCGGTATACAGATGCGCGTTGTTGGGACAAACAAAAAATATTATTATGACCCCATCCTCAAAACAGCAGGAAAGCAGCGAGCTGGGATTGAATTTTCAAAAATGCTGAGTCAGCGTTTTCCAGGGCTTCGTACAAAATGTTCGTTTTGATCGTGCGCTTCTCCAAATGAGCTGAAATTTGGTGGACACCATCTACACAAGTAGACAATTAAAAGTTATCCAATTCACAAATCTTCAGATAACGGTTTCCACGTGGCAACGCCGCAAAGTTGATGTCAAATTTTGCCATTTTTTCATTGTGATAAATGGCTGCCATTCGTACATAACAAATCCAATCTCAACCAAATCTTAAACACTTATTGACCTTTCTTATCTGGACACATTGACAGTACCATTTTCACAATTGGCATTACAGCGCCCCCTACAGAATCAAAATAATATCTGTATGGGGAGCAAAATTCTTAGTTTGTCAGAAATGAATGAAATTTGGGGGATGAATTCTTCATGTGGTCCCCATCAAAAAAGCAAATGGTAACCATATTGTATTATCAACGATGTTGCCGTGGCGATGGCTAAAGTTCCCCATGTTATTCCAATGGGCCCAAGTGAAAAATCTCCCATCAAATCAAATTTACTTGTTGCCATGGAAATGTGCCAAATTTGACAAACATCAATGAAAGAATAAAACGGGGCGGGTCAGGTAAGCGGCGGGCGAGGGCCTTTTGACGCCGCTCGCGGCTTTAATATTCTTTCTTTCTTTCTTCTTCTTCTTCTTCTTCTTCTGCTCTTTAAACTGGAATTTGACCCCCTGAACATGCTCGAAAACTAACCAAATTTTGCACAAAATTCAGTTCTGGTGAAAAATTTTTTTTAATATGAATTTTAATATTGGGATTTAAAAATTGGCCCTACAGCGCCACCTGCAAAACCCAAAATGCATTGCGTCAATGGGAGGGGGTCCGCAATAAACTTTGTTGTACATCCACAAAATTCGGTATACACATGCGCGTTGTCGGGACAAACAAAAAATATTATTATGACCCCGCCTTCAAAACAGCAGGAAAGCAGCGAGCTGGGATTGAATTTTCAAAATTGCTGAGTCAGCGTTTTCCAGGACGTCGTACAAAATGTTCGTTTTGATCGTGCGCTTCGCCAAATGAGCTGAAATTTGGTGGACACCATCTACACAAGTAGACAATTAAAAGTTATCCAATTCACAAATCTTCAGATCACGGTTTCCGCGTGGCGACGCCGCAAAGTTGATGTCAAATTTTGCCATTTTTTCAGTGTGATGAATGGCTGCCATTTCTACATAATGACTCCAATCCAAACCAAATTCTAAACACTGATTAATCCTTCCTTCCTGGACACATTGACATTTAAATTTTGAAAATCGGCATTACAGCGCCCCCTACAGAATCAAAATAACATCTGTATGGGGAGTAAAATTATTAGTTTATCAGAAATGAATGGAATTTGGATGATAATTCCGTCATGTCGTCCCAATCAAAAAAGCAAATGGTAACCATATTGTATTATCAACGGTGTTGCCGTGGCGATGGCTGAAGTTCCCCATGTTATTCTAATGGGCCCAAGTGAAAAATCTTCCATCAAATCAAATGTACTTGTTGCCATGGAAATGTGCCACATTTGACAAACATCAATGAAAGAATAAAGCGGGGCGGGTCAGGTAAGCAGCGGGCGAGGGCCTTTTGACGCCGCTCGCGGCTTTAATTCTTTCTTTCTTCTTCTTCTTCTTCTTCTTCTGCTCTTTAAACTGGAATTTGACCCCCTGAACATGCTCGAAAACTCACCAAATTTTGCACAAAATTCAGTTCCGGCGAAAAATTTTTTTTAATATGAATTTCAATATTGGGATTTAAAAATTGGCTCTGCAGCACCACCTGCAAAACCCAAAATGCATTGCGTCAATGGGAGGGGGTCCGCAATAAACTTTGTCGCACAGCCACAAAATTCGGTATACACATGCGCATTGTCGGGACAAACAAAAAATATTATTGTGACCCCGACCTCAGAACAGCAGGAAAGCAGCGAGCTGGGATTGAATTTTCAAAATTGCTGAGTCAGCGTTTTCCAGGACGTCGTACAAAATGTTCGTTTTGATCGCGCGCTTCTCCGAATGAGCTGAAATTTGGTGGACACCATCTACACAAGTAGACAATTAAAAGTTATCCAATTCACAAATCTTCAGATCACGGTTTCCGCATGGCAACGCCGCAAACTTGATGTCAAATTTTGCCATTTTTTCATTGTGATAAATGGCTGCCATTTCTACATAATGACTCCAATCCAAACCAAATTTTAAACACTGATTAATCTTTCCTTCCTGGACACATTAACAGTGAAATTTTGAAAATCGGCGTTATAGCGCCCCCTACAGAATCAAAATAATATGTGTATGGGGAGTAAAATTATTAGTTTATCAGAAATGAATGGAATTTGGGTGAAAATTCCTTCATGTGGTCCTGATCAAAAAAGCAAATGGTAACCATGTTGTAATTTCAACGGTGTTGCCGTGGCGATGGCTGAAGTTCCCCATGTTATTGTAATGGGCCAAAGTGAAAATTCTCCCATCACATGAAATTTACTTGTTGCCATGGAAATGTGCCAAATTTGACAAACATCAATGAAAGAATGAAATGGGGCGAGTCAGGTAAGCGGCGGGCGAGGGCCTTTTGACGCCGCTCGCGGCTTTAATATTCTTTCTTTCTTCTTCTTCTTCTTCTTCTGCTCTTTAAACTGGAATTTGACCCCCTGAACATGCTCGAAAACTCACCAAATTTTGCACAAAATTCAGTTCCGGTGAAAAATTTTTTTTAACATGTGTTTCAATATTGGCATTTAAAAATTGGCTCTACAGCGCCACCTGCAAAACCCAAAATGCATTGCGTCGATGGGAGGGAGTCCGCAAAAAACTTTGTCGTACAGCCACAAAATTTGGTATACACATGCGCCTTGTCGGGACAAACAAAAAATATTATTATGACCCCATCGTCAAAACAGCAGGAAAGCAGCTATCTGGGATTGAATTTTCAAAAATGCCGAGTCAGCGTTTTCCAGGGCGTCGTACAAAATGTTCGTTTTGATCGCGCGCTTCTCCAAATGAGCTGAAATTTGGTGGACACCATCTACACAAGTAGACAATTAAAAGTTATCCAATTCACAAATCTTCAGATAACGGTTTCCGCGTGGCAACGCCGCAAAGTTGATGTCAAATTTTGCCATTTTTTTCAGTGTAATAAATGGCTGCCATTTCTACATAATGACTCCAATCCAAACCAAATTTTAAACACTGATTAATCCTTCCTTTCTGGACACATTGACATTCAAATTTTGAAAATCGGCATTACAGCGCCCCCTACAGAATCAAAATGATATCTGTATGGGGAGTCAAATTATTAGTTTATCAGAAATGAATGGAATTTGGGTGATAATTCCTTCATGTCGTCCCGATCAAAAAAGCAAATGGTAACCATATTGTAATATCAACGGTGTTGCCGTGGCGATGGCTTACGTTCCCCATGTTATCCTAATGGGCCAAAGTGAAAAATCTCCCATCAAATCAATTTTACTTGTTGCCATGGAAACGTGCCAAATTTGACAAACATCAATGAAAGAACGAAACGGGGCGGGTCAGGTAAGCGGCGGGCGAGGGCCTTTTGACGCCGCTCGCGGCTTTAATCTTTCTTTCTTTCTTTCTTTCTTTCTTCTTCTTCTTCTTCTTCTGCTCTTTAAACAGGAATTTGACCCCCTAAATATGCTCGAAAACTCACCAAACTTTGCACAAAATTCAGTACCGGTGAAAAATTTTTTTTAATATGAATTTTAATATTGGCATATAAAAATTGGCTCTACAGCGCCACCTGCAAAACCCAAAATGCATTGCGTCGATGGGAGGGAGTCCGCAAAAAACTTTGTCGTACAGCCATAAAATTCGGTATACACATGCGCCTTGTCAGGACAAACAAAAAATATTATTATGACCCCACCCTCAGAAAAGCAGGAAAGCAGCTATCTGGGATTGAATTTTAAAAAATGCCGAGTCAGCGTTTTCCAGGGCGTCGTACAAAATGTTCGTTTTCATCGCGCGCTCCTCCAAATGAGCTGAAATTTGGTGGACACCATCTACACGAGTAGACAATTAAAAGTTATCCAATTCACAAATCTTCAGATTACGGTTTCCGCGTGGCAACGCCGCAAATTTGATGTCAAATTTTGCCATTTTTCCAGTGTGATAAAAGGCTGCCATTTCTACATAATGACTCCAATCCAAACCAAATTTTAAACACTGATTAATCCTTCCTTCCTGGACACATTGACAGTAAAATTTTGACAATCGGCATTACAGCGCCCCCTACAGAGTCAAAATAAAATCTGTATGGGGAGTAAAATTATTAGTTTATCAGAAATGAATGGAATTTGGGAAATAATTCCTTCATGTCGTCCCGATCAAAAAAGCAAATGGTAACCATATTGTAATATCAACGGTGTTGCCGTAGCGATGGCTTAAGTTCCCCATGTTATTCTAATGGGCCCAAGTGAAAAATCTCCCATCAAATCAAATTTACTTGTTGCCATGGAAATGTGCCAAATTTGACAAACATCAATGAAAGAATAAAACGGGGCGGGTCAGGTAAGCGGCGGGCGAGGGCCTTTTGACGCCGCTCGCGGCTTTAATTCTTTCTTTCTTTCTTCTTCTTCTTCTTCTTCTTCTTCTTCTTCTTCTGCTCTTTAAACTGGAATTTGACCCCCTGAACATGCTCGAAAACTCACCAAATTTTGCACAAAATTCAGTTCCGGCGAAAAATTTTTTTTAATATGAATTTCAATATTGGGATTTAAAAATTGGCCCTACGGCGCCACCTGCAAAACCCAAAATGCATTGCGTCGATGGGAGGGGGTCCGCAAAAAACTTTGTCATACAGCCACAAAATTTGGTATACACATGCGCGTTGTCGGGCCAAACAAAAAATATTATTATGATCCCGACCTCAAAACAGCAGGAAAGCAGCGAGCTGGGATTGAATTTTCAAAATTGCTGAGTCAGCGTTTTCCAGGACGTCGTACAAAATGTTCGTTTTGATCGCGCGCTTCTCCAAATGAGCTGAAATTTGGTGGACACCATCTACACGAGTAGACAATTAAAAGTTATCCAATTCACAAATCTTCAGATAACGGTTTCCGCGTGGCAACGCCGCAAAGTTGATGTCAAATTTCGCCATTTTTTCAGTGTGATAAATGGCTGCCATTTCTACATAATGACTCCAATCCAAACCAAATTTTAAACACTGATTAATCCTTCCTTCCTGGACACATTGACAGTAAAATTTTGAAAATCGGCGTTACAGCGCCCCCTACAGAATCAAAATAAAATCTGTATGGGGAGTAAAATTATTAGTTTATCAGAAATGAATGGAATTTGTGTGATAATTCCTTCATGTCGTCCCGATCAAAAAAGCAAATGGTAACCATATTGTAATATCAACGGTGTTGCCGTGGCGATGGCTGAAGTTCCCCATGTTATTCTAATGGGCCCAAGTGAAAAATCTCCCATCAAATCAAATGTACTTGTTGCCATGGAAATGTGCCAAATTTGACAAACATCAATGAAAGAATAAAACGGGGCGGGTCAGGTAAGCAGCGGGCGAGGGCCTTTTGACGCCGCTCGCGGCTTTAATTATTATTATTATTTTTTTTAAACAAAGATGAAAGAGACACTTTCTCAACTGGCCCTCCATGACTTCATAACTCATATTTTGGAGACGGTGAAATAATTTCTGTGTTATACCTGTTTGGAGGTGAAGTTCTCCACTATGTTTAATTATTTCCTTGAAAACCATGTCCAACACAAAGGTTAAGTATTTCAGACCATAAGTTGGCTGCGACTTGTTCTTTGTTGAACACAAAGAAACAATGGTGAGATTTTACACCACCTCAGAAATGTACCATCTATTACCTGAGCTTGTAATTTATCCACGTTTTATAAATCAGGCATGAAATGTTCCCTTCGTCCACTCATGTTCTTTGAAGGTGGAACATTGTGTTCATTATCATGAAAAGAACAGTTTTTTGTGAGTGTTTCATTTAAAAATAGAAAAGAAACAAACACATCTGAGGGTGAAATGCAACATTTCCAAAAGTCCTCCTGTAATTAGGTTGTTCTGTAGCAGTGACAATGCTATTTATATAGCGTGCACCAAATTGCTAATCAGGTGTAATTGGTTGTGGTTAGCAAGCACTGCTAAGCTTCTAAATGTACAGTAAATATGACTTCATTCCAGATTGTTGGCATAAAAGCAAATCTTCCCAAGGTTGTAATGTTACATTGCTAATTACCTCCAAACGAAATAAAGATTTAGAGTAATTACATTTTTACCGCTCTGTTCTCTTATTTAGCATCAGCCACGCACGCTGACAGTCATAAGGGGACTTACAGCTGGGATTACCAAAGTAAATCAGAAAGCTTCTTAGCCCCAGGACTTCTGTGACAGTGCTAGCACAATTTCTGCTCGCTCGTGTGTGTGTGTGTGTGTGTGTGTGTGTGTGTGTGTGTGTGTACGCACGCACGCACAGATCTGTTTGGGCTGCAGAGATGCATACTATGAACTCAGTGGGACAGCTCTAAATGATTGCAGTCATTCTCTGGTATGGTGCCATTAATTCATCTCCTACTGATAGATGTAATCTTGTGCGAGAACACAGAACCCAGGAGCTGCCGTGTTTGCAGTTAAAGCCAAAACGTCTTCTCACACGCATTGCCACCCAGACACGTTAGCTCTAGTTTCACCTGCTGACATCCTTAATTCTGACTCTCTCAATATGTTCAGACCACTCTCATCATGTATGTTGCAAAAGAAGATTAAAACACAATACAGATATATCAATGTTATATTGGATATGCATTCATGCGTTTTATTAAGTCTCAATGTGAAGAAATTTCCTGCTTTATCATACCAATTTACTTACAAATACATGCATGTGTAAAAATTTGTTGGATTGACATATATATGTATGTACATATAAATAAATGTGCATGATTTCAATCAATAGTGTTTGTGTATGTACATGTTTAAGAATTGGCCACATCATGGACTTCATTATGTGTGTATGTGTGCAGATGTATTTATGTATTTATATTTGTGCATATATTTTCAAATACATGTATATAAATATGTTTGTGTTTGTTCCTGTGTGTGTAAATGTGTAAGTGTAGATATGTTTAAATGCAGCTAGTGTTTATCCATATTATTTTATGTGCAACTTAAAGTATTTTCAGTAAATTACATTTTTGTTTTTTGTTCTTTTTGTTTGTTTTTGTTGATTTGTCTTGTTCTCTCTTTTGGGTCGAAGTGTTTGATATAATTTTAGAAAAACATGAAATGAAATATCTTGAAAATGTTTTTTAATTTCATTTGTGATAAAGCACAGCAATAAAAAAAGATGCACAAACATTAATTAGCATGCAAACTACAATCTTTTGAAGTCTTCTGGAGGATCATTATCAAAATGTTGCCATATGTGAGACTTCTGAAGAGAGAATGATTCCAGTTGTGATATGAGGGTGAACTGAGGATCAGGACATTTATAGGTCTTTGTAGACATATCAACAGTCATTCTCATACATGAACCTCATTTGACATTTTTTTCACAGCATGCAAACTCTGCGTGAATGATAAATAGATAAAGAGTGGCTTTAATTCCCCCAGATCATTGATGTTACAGTGTTGGTTCACAGTTTGTTTCTCTCCTACATCCAGTCGACGAGAACGAAATGCCGACAGCCTGCAGATTCTGAGTAAAAGATGAGTAAATGAGGGGCGGTCATGGCTGGTGTGACCCGAACTGGGGCAGATGATCCCCATCATCATTCTCCTGTTAAGGTAATTGGAGTAGGTGAACAGCTCTTTGTCGATTCCATTTTTATTCCTGAAACCTGGAAAGAAAAGAAGTCCCTTGTCTCTGACTGTTCCTCCACTCATCTCACTATCCATCGTGTGTCTTTTTTCTGCAGCCGGTGAGGGTTTTAATCTGCAGGACCCCCTCTGCTTCCCACTGTAATCTGTCTGAAACATTTGCATGAGCTGCAGAGGCTTTTATTTTCTTTCTTTTTTTTTTTTTTCTTTTTTCGTCTGTGCTACCTCTGATGAAAATGTGACAGCCCGGGGTCTCAGGAGCTAAATCCAGGTCTTATTGACATGGAGCACATGGCTTTGCTGTGGCCGCCACCGGCGTGGCTGAGCCCCTCCGACGACCCCGCCGCTGAGACACAGATGCCGATGTTTAAGAACACAGCAGGGGGGAGGGCAGTGGAGGGAGGACTGAGAGATAAACCAGTGCCAGAGAGTGAAAGAGAGGACACACTGAGAGAGAAAACTTCTTAATTCCCCCTCTCAAGACCTCGTATTCAAACAAAGGAAACTTCACTGCTCGAGAAAACTTTAGCTCATAAGGACTTCTGACTTCATTGAGTGTTGTGCAAGTTGGAAATTTAGTTCTTGAAAGCATTTACTAGTCTGACAATACAAATTAACTAGGAATGTAGGAAAGTTAAGTATTGTGTACTTTTGGGCAATTGACCAAACTTGCAGTCATTTTTGCATTTCCATTTAAGAAAACTTTCATATTACAAACAGAAACTAAAAACAATCTCGTTTTCATGTGAAGCCACGAGTTGGTGCTGTGTATTTGAAATACCAACCGCATGCTAATGAACATCAACAATAAAACATGCAAGCTCCTTTATTCTGTTGTTCTTCCTGGTAGTCAGTGTCTGCTGTAAGTACGAAAGACCTCTCCATATATGCAGATGATTAGGTTGTAAATGTTACTAAAGGTTTACTTTGTCGAAGAAGTTCAAAGAGTTAGCAGCACAAACACTCTGAGTTAATTCATGGTTATTGTAAGTCCACTCAAGCATGTGCAGAATAATTAACCATGACTATAGTGCATGACCATTCAAACCATACTAGAAATGGGGAAAAAATGCAACGTTTCTGAAATCCTGCTACTGCACACGAGCACAGCAATCGTACTCGCAGTTCTGCACATGTACAAGTAGAGAACAAAAATGGCGGCTTCCAGAGTCCATATTACTTTGGAACTTAGCAGTTTTGTAGTAGCCAAGTAGCCGTAAGAGCAATCCAACTTGGTGGTCTGTCCATGTTCATGGACTCGCCATTGTTCATGTTTACAGCGTATTGTTGCATACATCTGTGTGTTGCTTCATCACAGTGGCAACTTGTGACCCGGCATGCTGACACCATAATTTTCAACATTTCTGGTGTTTTAGTTTGAACTCTTAATTTTCAGCTGAAACTGTAACAAAAGCTTATGCTAATATTAAAACAAGCGGCCCATGTACAGAAAGCCAGAGGCTGTTTTTTCTTTTTTTCTGTAGAAATGTAATTTTTCAATAGCTGAAACAAAAACACAAAAATGACGCATTTTCACTAGAAACATTGTGTAAACAAAGTGATAAAACAAATGGTGAAGCCTTGTGAAATGTCACTTTCTTACACTACATTGAAGCCACATGTACAGATTTGGATGCGGTATAGATTTTTCTCTCCAACAACAAAAACATATGTGAAGCTGGAGGAGCACACAAGCTGGATGAGAGCTAGCGGCATAAAGGATGTATGGAGAACAATGTTACATTTCTGGACACATTTCTACCTTCCTGACAAACGCTTTGTGACAGGGAAATGCCACAATAAGAGCGATGGAACTTGGTAATCAGCGACTGGACAAAGAGCATGTGAGCGGGTCTTTCCATGTGATGTTAGTCACTCAACGTAAAGGTTAAAGAATTTTACATCAGCCTGTTATTTTCTGATGTGCGCGGGCTGCAAGTGTGTAGTGCAAGCAAATGTCAAACTATGATTACAGTGAATGTTTGTCAGTGTGCATGTGGCACACGTCCATTCAATGTTTGATTATAACAAATAGATATATATTGATTTTCACAGCGTGGGAGGTGGTGGGAATTCAAATTCAACGTTATTAGATCCCCTACTTACAATTCACTTACTTGATTAATTGCATAATTAATTGAATTAAGCTATAATGATCACAGTGGACACCTGACTTTCAGGCAAAGAAATCAACATCAGGACATAGAGAAGAAATGAGAAAATATCATTATTTAGATTCATTACAATAAACCAAACAATACAAAAACTGTTCAAGTCGATCTCAAGAAGAAAAAAAGTATGAATGAATGGAGTTATATTTTGGGCTTGTAAAAACAAAGTTTCTTATTATGGATAAAGTCACAGATAATTTCAACTGTTTACTGTAACTTTCTGCTCATGTGCTTAAAGAAGAAAGTCGATATCCTTTTAAAAAGTCTTAAAAATGAACAATGCATTTATCAAAAAGCTCTCAAATATATATATATATATATATATATATATATATATATATATATATATATAATTGATTTAAAAAACCTTTTGAAAAAAATGTAATGCATTTAAACAAAACATATTCAATGCACTAAACAGTTTTTTAGAATAATTTGTCTTAAAAAAACTTGAAAAACCTAGTTTCATGCATTTAAAAAACATCTGAAACAAAGCAGCAAAAACCATGCTTTCATTTAATCTCTGTCATGTAAATGGTCGTTGAATCTAGCGTTGTTCATGCAGTTTTACAGGTCTAAAGTACAGCATCCCAAAGAGGAACAATCCAGAAATAACAAGCACAAACAACAGAAAGCACTTTGTTTGTCAACATTAACAAAATTTAACTAACAGATTGGAAAGGTTTCGGTATTTGGTCATTCTCAGTTCTAAACAAGATGAGCAAAGATTAATTTTTCTCCAAGATTCTGGATCTACCCTCTCATCCACAACGCACCCAAAATAGATCAATTCTACCATGCCACATTATCTGTTAGCATCCACAAGTTTTTGCGTTATCCAGTCCTATAATGAACCAAAAACAACAACAACAACAACAAAAGGTAAAAAGCTAGACTGAGATCAGGTGCGAAGAATACCGATCTGGACTTTCCAAGTGGTAAAAAAAACCAACGAGAGTAATACGTAAACTCCACAAAGACGTCCCTCAGCGAGAGGTGAACTACAGGTCTTCTTAATGCAATGTGAGGTGGGAGTGCTCCTCACTACGCGTCCGTGCAGGCAGAGATACAAGACGTAACATTAAAACCCACTCATGGAAACGACAGCTGAAGGTTTGGTGTGGAGTCGAAGCTATAAATGGCTTCACAGGTGTTTGTGGGAAATGAAGGCGCACACTAATTAACATTTGAAAACATATGAAGCCTAAACGCACTGCAAATTTAATTACTGCTCAGAATAATGCATCTTGGCACGATCCAAGTAGAACAAAGCCCGGAAAGGCCTTCTTTTTTTTTTCCCTTTTGTCATTAAATGACCCAAGAATTACGCCCAAAAAGCTGTGAGGACGTCATGAAGTTAAAGGCATCTTGTTTGAAATGACGCGTCTGAATAGCACTTTAGAATCAATTAATTCGGTCTTCTGTATTCTGATCAGCCCTGACATTATTCTGCATATTTAGTCAGTGCGGATGGAGTGATTGAATCATTAATTCTCTCTTCTTGGTCATATGGAATAGCCTGTGATGTCCTAAAGTGATGACAGAGTCTTTCTGCCTGTCAGGAGGAGCAACATTTCCCATTAAGTTGTGCTGGCTCTGTTTCGCTTGATTTGATTCAATATGCAAAGGCCCTTTGAGAAATCAGACAGCCTGTGGGGTGTGTGCCATGGTAATGTGGCCATGAATGAAAAGTATGATTACGCGGAGGGTAATACAGAGGACACAGAAAATAAGCATCTATCTATCCATCTACCTATCATATTCATGTGTTCAAGAATTAGGGCAGTGTCAACTTCCATGCATTGTATGAAGTCGTGCTTTGTTTTGGCACACATCTGCATCAGACAGGAAAAGCAAAAAAAACAATAAAATAAATGATAATATTAATAATAGTATAACACCATCAAAACCAAGCTTTCAACAAATGCTTTAACAATTGCAATATTCTCTGCATAGCTCTATATTCAACTGTCTAGCTTACGAGAATCTAAGTTAACACATCTCTCTAACACTCTACAGTTAAATAATCCCATATACAGCTCTCTCACTGGACATGCTGCTGTCTTACTTGCCCTATCTAGTTTAATATTTTTTTGATGTTGCTGTATTTCTGGCGAGCTACATCTGTCTTGAGCTATCACCATTTCACTCAATGTCTTGCCAGCAACTTTGCTTTATATTCACCTATGATGTCTATAGCTATGTCGCCCAAGCACTGCCAGATAAATTTACTAGATTAGATTATATTGAAAGAGTTTGAGTTTGGGAATTAGGCTGGTGTCAAATTACCATCACAGATATGCATACACATTTGTTTTTGATGATGAGGCTGGTGTGAATTTACAAATTATCTATGTAATCAATGTATTTTTTTTTCTAGCCATTAATCCAAAATTGCATTGCATCTTCAATAAGTAAGACTGATTTTGTTTCGTAACTATAGCAGGAGGTAGGCATCTCTTTTTTAAATGGAGGATGGAGTAAACGTACAACCTGGAGTACGTATGTACTGATGGTTGTGTGTCTCCTCTCTCTTCATTTGACCTTTCACTTCCAGGCGGTTTATAGGTCTTACACTAACTGCGATGCTAAATATGACTTGGGGCCTGTAGGAGCCGTTCCTGGAGCAGCTGTGTCCACAGGGTGCCACTTTTTTGCCGGCAGTGCTAATAGGCTGCATGCGGGAAGTGATGGTTACGGCTCTCGTGGTTGCTAGGCGACTATGTAAAGTTCAATTGAGGCATGGTGCTTTTAGTAAAACTTCTTTATTCCATTGCTGCAATTTGCGTCACTTGACATTGATTGTATATAATAAGGACACGCTAATGCTCCAGACGAAACTCATGCTGATTTATGTATTCTTGCTATATTTGAAATATTCACTGGTGAAAGAGGGAACAACAGAGTGGTCATCCAATACCCTTTTCCCACTGAAACTAGCGGTCAACCCGTGTTTTTTGGAACACGGGTCAAGCCGCTACCAATCGGCAACTGACTGCTTTCCCACTGCCTGCAGACAAGGGTCTAATCGCCTGCAGGTGGGCTGCGTAGTTGGGTTTTCCCACGCTGATGATGTCCCACACTGATGACATCATCAGTGCGACAGATCACAGAAAGGTAAACAACGGAGAGGAGTCGATGAATCTCCTCTTCCACATGGATCAAGAGAAGCTCTCTGATCTCGCTATCTTGCCAATGCTGGGTCATCTTGACGAAGGATATCTCACGCTATGTCCAAAAACAACAAGCGTGCTAACGTAGGCACGCTACGTCAATGTCATCACGTGAATTACCGCGTCGACCCGGTTCTGCCTTTCCCATTGAAGCCGATCGGAGGCGAGACGATTAAAACCCAGGTCGCTTGCAGGGTCGAAATGCCGATTAAACCCTTTCCCACTGCCACAAGGAACCAATTATTAGTGGGTTTAAATGGGTTTTTTGGTCAGTGGGAAAGGGGCATAAGAATATATTGATGTGGTTCTGCCCTTTGCATGTTCTCCCTGAGCTTTTGACCAACCTGACATGATAGAACAACGGCAGTCTGATTTCTGCACGTACACACAGCTAAATAGTGTGAAACATTTTTACACTCGATCAATAAAAAAGTAACAACAAACTTACATTAAACTACACAATCTTTTAAATCAACAGTAACCCACCCCGCCTCAAAAAAGTAAAGATCTTGACAATGTAGGAAAAAAGTCATAGTGTAAGAATATCATTTAAAACACAAGTGTAAAGATTATGACACAGTAGGAAAAAAATGACACTACTGTCCTAAACTACCTTGAAGGCTCTGACACTGAAGAAAAATGGGATTTAATAAAAATACACTACACAGAAAAAAAAAAAAAACTGAATGTGATGCAGGCAAAAGTACAAGAATATCACAACACTGTGATAAATCACAGTAAGGATTGAGATAATGTAAATAAAATCACAGTGAAGATTTTGCTTTGATAAACCACAAAACAATTTCAAAATACAAAAACACTGAATGTTATGATGGTATACGTTTTTTTTTTGTTTTTTTTTTTACAAGAAATCTTATTCTGTGACAGATCACCACAGAAATTGCTTTCTTGTAAATTCAAAACATTAAATATGAACAATCACAGCAGAGACAAAACTGTAAAAATGACTGTAAAGAAACAAAACTGTGATAAAACAAAGTTGACATCCAACTACGGCTTTAAACAAATTCATAGGAAATAATAAAATGAAAAACATCAAGCTACTTCAAAGAATAAATAAATCACACGGATGATGACTACATCATCAAAAGGGAAACTTGAATCACACTCCTGTGCTCAGTCACAGTAAAAATGGTCATCCTGTAAAAAAAAAAAATCACAGAACATCACATTTCTGCAAAGAATCACTGCAGAAATTACTTTAATGTAAACAGAAAAACACACATCTCACTAGTATGAAGAACGGCAGCAGAGACAATATTGTAAAATCACAGTGAAGTTTGCAAAAATGTGAAGAAACAAACAGCATGAAACTACTGTAAAGTAAAATATATATATATATATATGTTACAGCAAAGACTAAGCTACTTAAATAACACCACGCTGATGATGATGATATTTGAGAATAAGGAGATTTCACATCACATTAATAACAGGGATATTGCAGTCCTGCGTCCTTTTCTATTAAACTGCTGGTTGACTTCTCGCATGACAGAAAAAGACATCGAAAGTAGAGCCAATGCGAGAGAAGAACATGATTTTTATTGTTTTTTCACCTTTTCCGACAGAAAATAGCGTCATAAAAGCAGAATAGCCGGCAGGTATGGCACACTCTTCCAGCAGAGCCACATTTACATTGTTATTGTGACAGTGACGACAAAATGTACTGTCGAAGGCCAACAAACCAAATCTGGTCACTTGTAAAGCACAATGTGGACAGTCATCCATAAATATCACATTCAACTAAGCAAATTGTATTTGCTCGAGCATCACTCTCTCTCACACACACACACACACACACACACACAGTATGAGACACTCGGTCTTTCTGTTCCTTCTCAGAACAAGTAAGGAAATGAAGCGGCCACTGTAAAGCGAGGCTCCAGGCGGGCCCTTAAACTGTAAATGTTTTCACACCAACACCGGCCGAGGCGGCCGAGGCGTGACGTGCACTCTCGCAATCAATGATACATGGTGGTCAGATGAGCTGGTCCTTAACCCTCACACCGGCGGGAGACGAATGGAAACGTGAGGAAAAGCTATGACTCAGCAAGCTAACGTGGCTGTGAACTGTTTTCAAGAAAAAAAGAGAAAAACCTGAGCTTGCATGGCAGAAAAGATGAATATTGAAGCACTGGCTTGAAGACGCAGACGCTAATTGTTGGGCTCCTTTGTCAAGTCAATGTCAGCTTCACTTAACTGCCGGTTTGACTTTGACTTTGCCTTTGAGGGTAAATAGATAAATAACGCGAGATAAATGAGCAGTGCTGCAACCTTAATCACAATGATTCTAACAGCTGTAGAGTTTATGTGCAGAACGACATGCGGAGAATCACGCGTTAGCCCACTGTCACCTCTACTGCGGAGCCAACTACTGCAGATTTATGCTATGTTGTAGTCATGAGTCACTTCTTTGAGAGTGGTGAGTTTACTCTCCCAGCTACTGCTCATTTAAAGTGGCTAGATACTAGCTACTAACGTGATGGGCGTTAAAAGAAGATGCTTTAAAACCAGGTAGTTTTCGCTTTTTGAGAGAAACAATAAAAAACAGGAGTTTGGTCAAATAGCTCCTACGGAGATAGCAGCTCAAGCTAATAATGTGGGTTAATAATGTGAATTTAACTTGTTTAATCTGCAAACAGATGCATATCGCTACTATCGGGAAGCATATGGTTTCTTAACGTTGCTAATTCATCACAGGTTAAGATGACAGTATAGTTAGAGAGTCCTCTTCCTCGACTAACGTTTTAACTAGAACTTTTTCAATATGCTTCATTTCCACTTCCTGGAAATGGGAGAAAACAGGACTTTTTTAAAATGGTCCTGTTTCCGTCTCTGTGTGAATGGGGAAAACAACTTTTCTGAAAGTGTTATCACTGACTGTCTCTCATAATAACAATCCAACGATCTCATCTGTCCATAATACCATTGTCTGTTTACTTGTCATTGTTAATATTCATAGCTTATTGTTCTGTGCCTGCGTGTGTGTGGTTTCATCACAAAAACAACCAACAGTCCCGAAACCCAGTGAATTATGGATTTTTTTGACAGTAGATTTAATTAATGCTACTAGTTAGCTCTGCCAGGCAACAGGTACTACTTACAAAGAAGATAATCAATATTAAGCTTGTGGACCCTTCCCTGTCTAGAATTAAATTAGTGATGTCAGTTAACACTGTGATTGATCAATACTCAATTTTCTAGAAAACACAGTGCAGTGCAGAAATTGTTTCTGTGTGTGTCTTTACGTCAGTATTACAAAAACACCAGGTTCTTCAGTGCCTGGCATCTTCTGCAGAAAATATTTATCATAACCTTTTCAAATTACCAGCAATTTAACTTTTATATTGGTAATTAATTCACCCAGCAAATTTCTAAAGTTGTAACCTCTTAAACTGTGAAAATAGAAATAGTTTGGTACACAGCAATAGATGAATACCACAAAATTAGGAGCTATTAATTTTGTGAAAGGTTAAACTAAAGCAGGGGAGGACAGCTTTTTCACTAATTTATAAATGGAATAAAAAAAAAAAAAACAAGTTGCTAATCCTGCATTCAAAAGTTCTTCGTACACACAATTTAAAATTATTTCCTCTGTTGCTATTTTACTGATATGAATTTCACAGTCCAGTCTGTCATCTGCATAATAACCCCCACAGATACTAATTTCATACATTTAAAATCAAACATGCCCCGGCCAAAATATCCTCTGTTTCCATTAACAAACCCGACCATGGAAATAAAGGCCATTTACACGATGTGCAAAATTAAATTAGGTAAACTGGGACTGCTGCGAGCTGCTTTTTTTCTTCCTTCTCCATGAGCTAAAATGGCATTTCCCATCTGGTCCCTCAGGCTACTTTAAGACATCACTTCAGAAATATTCACAAGTGTGAAATTTGAATTACTAAACTCGCTTTAATCACTCATTTAATTCCTAAGACTGTCATAGTGTGCTTACTAATGTCTTATAAATCTGCGGGAGCTCAAAGAGTCATACTTCTTTACTCTGTCTGTACAAGTACATTTTCCTCAGCGGTTGTTTCAACTGGCAAATGTCTGTTCTCCCATTGAACGCTGAAAAATGTTGAACCGAAATAGGTAAGACATATGAGGGTTTTTACATTTATGTCCATACATGAGATATTTTTTGAGCCATTATCTTCAGAATTTGGCATAATTTTACCACAGTTCAAAGTCACTTCTTCACATGAGTCGACTCCAACATCAGTAAATGTGGTAGTAACATATCTGGTCTACTTAGCAGATAGAAACATGAAGTGCAAGAAACAAGGTATGTTGGCTACAATTCACCCCGACGCATGCAAGCGAGAGACGAACAGATTTGCACCAGTAAGTCCCATGAAATCTAATGAGACAGAAAATAATCAAAGATGGGGAATTAACTATAAAAATGTCTGTACAATCAAAAGCGACAACTTTATATCATCGAGATTAATTTTCAAGATTCTATTTTCTGAAATAAAATTAAATAAAGATCATTTCAAATAGCCAAAACTAATTTTTATGAACAAAAACTTAATTATGTGTCTCCATTTTGCTCCTGGATTTGATAATTAAAGCTTAAATTTGTGTCTTGTTAGGAGTGCATTGCCAATTTGGGCTTCCAGAATTAAAAAAAAAAAAAAAAAACAAAGAAAATGGACAAAAAGAACTTTTGTGTCAATAATCCAACATTGGAAGCATTTTTGAGGCCTTTTTAATTCCTTTACAAGTGAATCAAAGGCTCACTGGCAAATCGTCCTAGGCAGTGTTATGAGTAATGTTGGTTGAGGGGATCTGTGCCCATTGTCGTACTCCACACTACTGCTCCTTCGCTTTCTAATTCAGAAAATCAATGCAGCCTTTTTAATAATTGAAAGCTTTGCTACTTTGCCGAGCTAATGTGTGTGGATTTGTTTGCATGAGCGGCCAGGTCACATGTAACTTAATATTGCAAAACACCCAGACTGTGGGCATATGTGCGACACACATCTCACAGACAGATGCGAACACACACACACACACACACACACACACACACACTCCCACATGCGCTGTGCTCATTATCACGTACACATATGACATGTGAACGTGCCAGTATATGATGGAATATTCATGATGAAACCCGGCAAAACAAACTGCAGCAAGCATGCACACAGATAAACACAATAAGCTCGCACACTCGGCCCTGTGGATGAGACTGTTTGTCAGCTCTTAGATTCGCGTTTCAAAGAATCCCAGATCTCTCTGAGGATCTGCAGACAAACAATGTGCCCGTTTAAGACTGTTTGGCAACACAGCTATTCACCTCGATGGATAAATAAACCGTAGTTCGCCCGGGTTTGCAGAGAACCTTCACTTGGATCCATAAAACTGTCAGCGGCCTGGCTCTCTGTGGTCTGTAATGTGCGCCCGCAGCAGTGAAATAAAGACTGTCTTCGCCTCTGCAGCACAATATCATCACGCTTCTCGGAAGTAACCAAAACAAGCGGGAGGGCGAGGGAGCCAGCTTCACTGTGTTGCATCCTCAGACCCCAACAACACAAGGCCGTTTCTCACCAGAACCCTAATATCACCTCCTGGAAAGACCGTCTGGTCTGCAAACAGTAAAGCCAAAAAAAAACAAAAAAAAAACAGTGGGTACCTTCATTCTCTTGATTACCATAACATTGCGTCCATTCATCTTCTATGTCTCTCTAATCTGTTCAGGGTAGTGGGAGCTGGGGGCGATCAAGGCAGGGTGCACCCTGGACAGGTCTCCAGTCCATCACCGGACACACACAGAAATACAGACAATCACACACACTCTACTTCACACCTACGGGCGATTTTTGCGACCTGCATTGACTCTACCTTTGACTTTCTTGAGCCTTCTGGGCCTCAAAAACATCACTGTGAGCCAAATACTGAAAGACAGACCCATTCCTTGACCAAATCAAGCACTGATAGACACATCCATTTTTTTTCTTTGTTTTTGTAAAGCTGTTGACCCTTTCTAAAAACTTTCATTTGCCCTGACATTACATTGAAGCCAAACACTGTTTGACACACCATATGTCAAATATTAAACCAATACATTATTATTATTATTCCTTTTTGGTTGGACGATGGCAGTCAGTGTGCCTTACTGTTCTTTCTACACTTGCTTAACAATTAACCTTAGGGCAGACGAAGCCTTGGCTGGCTTCGCTATCTCTGGGAAATTCTGACATCTGTTATTTGCTCTTTCCATTGTTGCAGGAGATCTCCATGTATGACGTCAGGCTGATCATCAGCATGGGGAGACAGTTTAAAGAATAAGATGTGCCGCAATTCTCCGAGGATGAAAAAGATACCGTGACAGCATTACTCACAAAGCAAAGTGGCCGAAGTACATCCATTTGCATCATCTGTGCATATACATGCAAGCTAAATATAGTCATGGACAGCCAATGATACCATTTTGTTTTTCAGTGACTGGTTACTGCATGAAATGAAGTCTATCCTGGAGCACATTGAAATGGATGATGCACAGGAACATAATATGGTGAAGATTAGTTCACAGATGTGTGATTTACTTTGACTCACATCTTTTTTAACCTCTCAGACCTTTGCTAAATGTGTTCCATTAGTCAGTGCATATATGTACATATTAATCATGCAGCCACTGTAAGTGAAATTTCAATAAATCTTTTTAATGTTACTCATGAAAACCTAAATGAAGATAGTTGTACAATATTGTATCTTTCCGTTATTGTGGCAACTGTTTGTGCTGACGTGAGCTGGTCGCTATCTAACTAAACCTCTGTTTACTTTGGAAAGAACAGATTATCAATCCCAAACTAAGGCCTTCGAAAAGAAAAATACAAGGTATATGAAATTAGAGTTGGCCTGTATACACTGTACATACATTTAGTGTCAGCATAATGAGCTTTCCTTTAAAAGAGCTGTCTACTCATATACACGACAGCAGTGCTCAGAGTGACCGAAAATGCAGCTTTTTGATAATGTTCTGTTTCTACATTAAAATAGGGAAAATATTTATTTATCTTTAAACATGCATGACCACCACAACTACAGGAAATAGCTTTTCTACACATGCTTGAGCAGACTGACAACAATGGCGAACTGGAGAGTATCATGACCATGACTCCCAGTCCATATTCTCCTGGGATTTGATAGTTTTATAGTTGAGGGTTAACCAAACCATAATAGCAATCCAACTTGGTGGTCTGTCCCAACAAATGTCCATACATTGGCTGTTGTTAATGTTTATTGCACATTGTTCTCTGCAAACATGTGGTGACAACCAACAGCATCCCCACATGAAAACTGCATTATTTTCAGCATTTCTGTCAATACTATGTAAAATATCATTTTAAAATTTTAATCACTTAAAAACTTTTTTTTTTTTTTACTTGACACATCATGTAAAGGGAGGCTGAACTGCTTTGGTTGTTATTAGTTCACACATTGGTTTCTTTCTAGATTTTAGCACGTCTTCCATCAGTATTGGCTGAAGTTAACGAGCCTGAACTTAACTGTGGGAACTGGGGGAGCATCCAAATGTAAAAGCTCTGAAACCTGGAATCAACCTGTTTCATGAAATATGTTTACACGTTGGCCAAGGCAACCAAAACATTGCTGATAGCTGCACAGGGAGCATATCAGGTCTCTCTGGCATCTCACTCTCTCGACTTTCTCCTTTGGATTTGGGTGGAAATCAAAGAGAGTTTTGGGCCTGAACATTAGTAAATGTATTGACAGATGGTAAACTCTAGAACTTTATTTACATGGATGAGCTGGTTGCTGCTGCTGCTGCTGCAGGTTAAATGAGAATTTTTGAGAGAAGTGGCATTAATCTCCTTGTTCGCTCACACTGGGCCAAGGAACCAGTTCAAGGTGGACCCAATATAAGACAAAAGTCCCAGAAATTGATGCACTGGCAGAGGGCACATTAGCATTCATCAAAGAGACAACACAAGCTGACTCTGTTAGAGGACAACGGAGAAACACAAAGTTGGATAATGTTGTGTATCCTTTACTGAGATTAGGACAAGGCTCATTGGCTTGGACTTCTTTTTTTTTTTTTTTTTTTTTTAGCTCAAGTGTAAAGAAAACTTTTTCTCACTTGTCAAAATATGAGCAGTGCAGATCTTGAGAAGTTGCTCAGATTCTTTAAGAGCCAAAATGTGAGTATATGCGGAGGGCCAATATTCCCTGAGGTGATCAAGTGATTTCTAGTAATCATGAAGGCTTGATTGTAATAATCCCACGAGAAGCTGCCATGCTTGTAATTTGTAAATCCACCGCATTTTGGGGGAGGACAGATGTCCCCTGATAATACTAATCCCATGCAAATCAAATACTCCACAATTTCATCCACTTGTTATTTGAAGGAATTGTGTGCGCATGTGTGTGTGTGTGTGTGTGTGTGTGTGTGTGTGTGCTTTTTTTTTTCTACTGCTGTTGGTTCTTTCTTCTTCTTGCAGGAAGAAGCTGAGTGAAGTTTTTGTTGTGGGTGTGCTTTTCCCTCCTGCTTTTCTTTCTGCCGCCTCCTCTTTCTGCTCTCCAGGTGTCATCAGCCTGATTGGCCGGCACCTGTTGCTCGTTTCTCCTTCCAGACTGACCAATCACATCCAGCAGTCCTTCTCCTAACAGAGCCATGCCTGCAAAGCTCACACTTTTCTTTTTGGATTCTCCTCCCTGTCAGTTAGAGCTGCTGTGTGTTGAGCTCAGGATAATCATTTTATTTGACCTTAGACAGTCATTTTTGCCATTTATGCTCCTTTTTTGTTGGATAAGTAAGTCAGGCTTTTTGTTTGATCTTTTTTCTAAGTTCAGAGATGGTGAGGCCGGGTTTAATTGTACCGACATAATTTTGATTGCCGTACAAGGTAACAGGTGTAAATAAAAATATGGCAACAGTCCTGTGGAGTGTATTCACAACAAAATACAACACTATCGATTTTGGATGAGTATTAATAGGCCAATAACCATGTGCGCAACCCAAAACGGATATAATGGCAACATACATAGCAATGTGTTAAATGGCTGAAAGTGGAACAGCAACAGCGTGATGGTTTTAATAAGCTCTAATTGACTGGTTTGTGAAATTGCCAACCTCCACACGATGAAAGGCAGATAAAAGCCTTTGATGTTGGTTTTTTTTCACCCCCAAGTCTTTTTACTTGAAGTCTGATGTTGGGGAGGAGGTGGGGAGGGGTGCAGACACATCACTCAGCGGCGAGGAATCTACTCTGAAATGCATGATCCAGGCCTCCATCTGATCCTAATGAGCTCCGCTAATGAAATATGATAAAATAGCCTCCCACTGACTAGCAAGACGCTTCGCCATTACCCAGCTTAAATGTCAACAGTAAACAAAACACAAACAAACCTCTTTTTTTTTTTCCTGTGAGCTCGTTTGATGAGTGTACGAGACAGGAATTCCACCTTTCCTTGATGAACACACAACATTAGACCACAACTTGAACGTTTTTGACAGCACTCAAATTAATACAAACAATATCTGATTTTAACTTTGCGACGATCATAAACAAAATATGACAGTTATGTTATATCTTATCTCTGTACTCGTCAGTATATCAGCATAATTAGTGAAGTCGGTGGTAAACACTAGTCTCCGATTGCAAGTTCAAAAGCAACTTCTCTGCAAGCTGTCTTTCCTGGACTCTTGTCTCAAATTTATATTTATCAAGACTGTTTCTGATAGCTAGAGAGTTTTACAACACTATAATTATGCCATAACCTGAACTCTATCTGCCACGAGTCTTCATAGAGCCATCACTGACTCTGCAGATATCAAGGCAAGCTATCGCTATAGCATAAGAGGCTGTGTTTTAATTTCAAGTTGTTTCTGGCTGAAGCAGTAAAGGAATGGTGTACAAGGAGATGGAGATGAAGCAACGGGGAGGAAAGAGTGGGATTCTGCTCATGTTGGACCTGATTTACTAAGGTTCTGTAGAAAGTGTGCTACATTACAAACACACACAAACAGATCGAACTTTCAGTTTGTATGTGCATTGTGGGTGATCAACTACTAAGTGATCACATAACCAGGAGTATTTTAATTACAGTTGTGTGTGCTTTAGAAAGTTTAAACATGAACAATGTGCTGGGAACGGTATCAGTTCTCTGTTGGCTTGTTTGTGTTTGCTGTGAAGCGATTGACGTGTCCTCGTATGGAGGTGGAGAAAGTTATCGTACCTTATTTAGTGTGAAAATAAATAAGAGCTGGGCACCAATACAAATCTCAAAACCAAACATAAAGGATGATAAGTAACAAAGCTGAAGTTTCAGGTGAAACACAGCTGTGACCTTAAAGTAAAGCCTGCAAACAAAAGTGGTGGAGGGCCAGCTGGGGAAATACCTGATGATGCCGTGAGAGGAACTCGAACTAATAGCTGGAAATGAGGCAGGCAGAAAATCACCTGGTGAAGGACTGTGATGAAAGAGCTGAAAGAGATCATGTGGTGAAGCCCAAGTTGAGGAAAGGGTTGGGCAGAAAAGAAATGTTGTAGTCTAATGTTCCCAACAGGATGAAGAGGTTGAGCCTGAGTGAGAGAAATCTCAATAAGCATCCCTTCCCAATATTATCTGTAATCTGGAGAACAGCCTTGATATTGCATTCAAAAGTCAAACACATCATTGATATTATTTTTCTTGTCTGTCAGACACAATACACAATAACCTTTTTGAATATAAACAAACATTGAGAAGATCACATTTATTCTTTGTCGTGGAAAGACGTTATTTACCTCTTCCTTATGCACATTTTTACCACATTATTAAAATTGTCAACTCTGTGACAATAGTTCGACCAAGTTAATAGATAACTTTAAATGTTTCTACCTGCTGGGATTTCATAACCATCGAGTCTGTATCGCGGGCCCTGAAAGATGTTCCTTGTTCAAAATAAGCAGGGCATGGTGTTCCCTGCCACTTTTGCTCAGACTTGTCTATTTCTCGCTCACAATGATTTGAGACACCTGAGTGAGACGTTCACAATTCAAGTATCCTTTGGCAAAACCTTGGGACCCGCACTGATGTAGCCCATGCTGACAATGATGGATGTAGCCATCAAGGAGACTGACATGGTAGGCTAAATTACATTACATTCAAACTATTTTTTTCAGTGTTTTTCAAGGCTAATGTTGCAATGAGATGAGGCACATGTCCTGGGTATACTCACATCTCCCAGATGTGAGGTGACAGCAGCAGCCACATACAGTTCCTCACATGGCAACGATGCACTGATTTATTTATCAAATGACCCTTGACATCATTGTGTCGCTACTTCTCAACAACGGAGTTTGGGTCGGAAGTGGATAATAAATGAGATGTGTTAAATGTTATTCGGTTGCTGCAAAAAAATCGCCATTTTCATCTCGACTGGCCATCAAACATTACTCTTCACGTTTATCTTTTAAAGAAAAAAAAACAATGGGATGCTACTAGACTGCCAATTTCCACATGGTATAAATATTGAATTCTATTTAATCGTTATTCCCTTGATGCACAGCTATATTAGGTTAAAGAAAGCATTCTAGCCGTTTACACAAACTACTGGAAACCGAGAAAGTCATTCAGTATGTCAGAGTTTTTGGGGAAATTAACTGAAATTTGGCAAAAATTGGGACGAAAACAACCAAGCTCTGCAAGGAGAGTTTATGGTTCAACGAAGGAAATATCGAATAATGAGGTCTGGAAAAGAAAAAAAAAAAAGAAAATCATGATGAGCGAGGTGTGTGACAGAAATACAGCAACATTGAAAGGAAAGGTTTACAAGACAGTAGCGAGACCTAATCGGGTTCTGATTCTCTTTGTGGGCCACCTTTAACAGGGATTTGTTCATATCAGCACGGAAATTATATCAAGCTAAGGTAGGGTGTTACATGCTGCTACCTAATAACAAATCAAGTTTCCAGTGTGGACACTGCAAGGATATGTCTCACTAACTCATTGTGAGCATTCTGATATTCTGATATTCAATCACAATAAAAAAAAAATTTTCTTTGCAATCTGTAGAAAAAAATTCAACTGGACTTTCAGTTCTCTAGTCGATCTGTCAGTGAGGAGAAGAAAAATCTAAGCTGAGGACTTGTAACCGAACATTATTTCCTATGCACTGCCAAGCATCAACAGGCTAATGATATACTTTCTTTCAAATGTCTCTCTGGTGCGTGAGTGCTCACCTAATTAAATGTTTAAAACCGACATAGATCTTGCTTTAGTTTAGTAAATGTCCCGCTTCAGCATATTTGCCTCACTTGCCGTCTTGTTATGTGAAGTTCACATCCTAGTGCGGTGTAAAAACAAAAGAAATTGCATCATTTTTGTTTAGATTTACACCAAAATGGCCATTTGCACATTATCAGATATCTGAATGCAGGAGACAGCGAGCTTTTCTCCAAAGAGAACAACGAGCCTGCTCAAGACACCAGCAAGTAAACTCAGAATGTTTTCTACTATCTTGGCTTTGAGGCCTTCCTCAGTTGAGTTTGCCTGGGTTTTCTCTTGGTTCCTCCCACAGTCCAAAAGAAAGCACTTAAGGGTAATAAATGATTCTTAATTATCCACATGTGTCAATGTGAGTCTTTGTTGTGATGGACTAGAGACCTTTCATGGTTGACACTGAATGAGAAGAAACTATTGAGCTTTAATTGTACAATTATTTTGTCAGCTGGATATAAGATGCATGTTCTTTTTATATTTGTCTTTGTAGTCAGAATGAATGAAATGTTCCTAAACGACCCCGAACTGAATCGATAAACAAAGCCTGACTTTCTATTGTAAAACCCTTTTCTCATGTATCGTCTGTTTGGTCCACCGAGGACCGGCTCTTATTGACTGAGTTAAGAGCGAATTAATTGTCACTTTGGACTGAGATCTTTCATCATCATGAATTGCTTCCTGTTGTCTACATCCAGTGCTCACGTGGTTGTTGTCGAGATGATTGCTCTTCTGAGCCCCGTCGCTCTCTCCGTGGTCACTGAATGCTAATGCTAATTTCTGTCCTGACGAGTGTGAGGAAGAACAATGGGAGTGGACTGGGAATGGGAGAATCCACAGGGTTATTACGCCGGTCTCTTATCTCCGTTATTATGCAAGTGTAAGCAGGGACATTTGGGAAGCACTTAACGCCGTCAGCAGAAGTGTGCCGGAACGCCCCCGTCCCTCCCTGCAGCATCTCACACACACACACACTCACACACACAGTTAGATGCTAATTCAACTCTTTAATCGATACCACGTTTCCAACGCAGCGGACAGACGGTTCTCGTATGATTTATGCACATTCCTTGCCATTGTTGGGGGGTGGTTATGGGTTATTATCACACACCGGTGGGCAGGAATCACAGTCAGTGTTGCTTTACAGACAGGCGAGTCTGCAGGGTGTTTAACAGGCTGCAAAGTTACACATGGTCACTACATTTCATTAAACAAGACAAGGTCAGCAGCCTGGGCAGAGGGATGTGTTTTACTGGCATCGGGGGTAACGCCGCGCTGCTAAACGGAGGTTGACCTTGCTGTTGCATCCTGACAGGCCCCCGTTCGCACCACCCGGCTCCTCTGAGGGGAGGCGCTGACATGCCGCTTAGCCACGATGGCAGTGTGCTCTCGCTGCATTCACTGCAAAAAGTCCAAATCTGAGCAAGTTTTTTTCAACTCGTTTTGAGTGAAAATGTCTAATTTTACTTGATTTAAGATAAATTTACTCAAATTTTATATTTGATCAAGATGAAAAGGCTTGATTTAAGAGAAAATTCACTGAAATCAAGAAAATGTTTTGCTTGTTCTATTGGCAGATTTTTTTTTCTTAAATTAAGAAATTTTTACTTGAAATGAGTAAAAAAATCTGCCAATAGAACAAGCAAAAAATGTTCTTGATTTCAGTGAATTTCCCCTTAAATCACGCCTTTTTATCTTGATCAAATATAAAATTTGAGTAAATTTATCTTAAATCAAGTAAAATTTGACATTTTCACTCAAAACAAGTTGAAAAAACTTGCTCAGATTTAGAATTTTTGCAGTGTTATGCTTTTCGATTACTATTCTATTAATTTTTTCTACTCCGGCTCTTGTGTGCTTCTAGTGGCCCAGAGGGTTCCCGCCCCTCCTATCCAGAGATGCCCACATGAACGGACCGAGGGTCTGCAGGGGCCGCTAATAAAGACAATTACGGGAGGTCATGTGTCGGGTCAATTGTTAATGGTGTCGCAGTGACACTGAAGGCCGTGTTCAGACAGCTGTGGGAACATTTGGGGGGTTCAAATTAGCACCAGATGGCTTCAGCAAACTCTCAAACTGATAAAATATCAAATAATTTGACTTTCATGTTTACCAAAGATCGAGAAGTTTGTTTCATTTCTTCAGTTTCAGTTATTCTGTTAAAGGCCTCTTCCCCCCATGAGTTAAAGAGGTAAAATTTGTTTAAACTTATAATTAGTTTTTTGCACATTTTTTGGTACATCACTCTTTTCTGCTTGTTCATTTTTCTATTTTTTATGATCACCGCAATGTTTTGACAGCTAGGATGATGCTCATTTTCAGCATATTTAAACCACTTCAAAAATTATAATACTGAGTTTATATCATGTGAAATATATCAAACACACATAATGACTTCAGTGACAAACATACAATGTTTGCTTTCTTGATTAAATTGGCTGCCATGATTCTCATTACTCCTTGGAGCAGACGTGCTCAGTCACACTTTGTCCCTTCAGTACTGAAAATGTTGCAGCGCTCGTAATGATTGAAGTTGGCCATCCCGTCTGTAAATTAGAGTCCATCCTTAAATGTATCAATATTTTGAGTTCTAAGCCTGAGTGCCTGCTTCTTCCTTTAGGTATGGTCATGTTTCTGTCATTCCTCTGTTGCAGTGGGTTTCTGCATATTCTCATTTGTCCCAACAGGAAGCATCTCAATGCTAATTGATTCAGGGAAGTTGCTTCATCAGTCAGCTGAGTTTAGATTTGAGTCAACCTGGTATTTTCAACTAAAAAAAGAAATAAAAAAAAAAGTTAAATTATCAATAACTGACCACATCTTGTAACATTTCCACTATATTGAGTGAGAGATTTGGCAGACTGTGATACTGATGTTACTACACTGTCATGCTCCCACACTCCAGCCGCACAGACGCGATCACAGATGGTTTTGGACGACACCTGGCTGGATGTCGAGTTGTCTGGACAACTTTGAAAAATGGGGGATTGTTGCCAGAGAACTGCGAGGAGCGTGAAAGACGGCGCCGCTGTCGAGCGAGCCGCAGCTCTCGCACGCCGACGGCCGTGACAGCTGTGAGGAGGAAGCTGCTTTGGCGCGCCGCTGACACTCTTTTAGGTTTTCTTGTGGGTTTTGTGTGTGCACGGATATTTTCTTTCAATCAGGGCTGGTGTGGACAGGACTTTCTTTTTTCAAAATGATAAAAAAAAAGATTGAAAATGTCAGTTTTTCCAAATACTAGAGAACAGATATATGACAGTGTGTACTCAACTGATTTTGTCAGTGCAGTTGCTTTTTGGTAAATGACCACAGCACCATCCCTCTATTTTATTTTTATGGGATATTATTGTTAGTTGTAAACAATTTTTTTGCTTGATTCTAATCATTCCCTGAAACCAATGTATTTCAAAGGAGGATACCTTAATTCAGGGGTGTCCAGTAAAACCTTATCTCAACTGCCAAATACAGCCCAATACAGACTCGAGGAAAGTGCCAGCAGAAAGATTTACCGACGTCAAATTTGAAGCCAACTCAACTGACACAACTCTCCTGACAGAAAGTCACTATTTTTTAGCTCTTTTTGAGAAACCTTTCCTGATAGGTGAAGATTTTACTGCTCAAAGGAGCAAGAAGACTTCATGTTATATTCCAGTCATTAAAGCTTCTTTTAATCCAGATCTGGCTCAGGTGCTCGGACCGCGGGACGCCATCCAACGACAAAAGTAAGCAATTTCACCCTCTGTCTTGACCCGTGTTTGAGCTGAAGGACCATCTCTATGAATGATCCTCTGTGTGAATTACAGTGATTGTATAAAGCACATTGACACTGTTAAGCTGTATAATGCACAACAGAAAAAAAACCCCTCAAGATAGGATTAGTCCTGATGAATAGCTTATTGCTTTTGCCACTGAAATTTGCAATTAAATCTTGTAAACTTGCCTACAAAAACAAATTTTACAGCTCCACAACAGCTAAGTCAACTGGAAATGTAGCCCTGTCTTGTCATTTTTTTTTTTTTTTTCATTATTGGTATTTCAATCCAGATGCAGAGACTTTCTAATTTCTTTTTCCACTCACTCGTAAAACAGTCAAAATTTAGCAAAGTTTACTCTGCTTCTATATATTCAAGGAACTTCCTGAAGCCTTTTATTGTGCAGGGTTGAACTCACTAACTGTGATAAATTAATTGCTGACTCACCTATTTTCAAGACAAAAAAAAAAAGTTTTGTTTTAAAACTATGAATCTTTTAACTTCCACCTCTTAAAATCAAGGGGGCTTTGCAACCCCCTCATGAATCTTATTCCATCTCCATCGGGATGATGGGCCACAAATCACTGGTTTAGCTGACTTAGCACATTCATCTACGCATATCTAGATGGCAAATAAAAATGTGAAAAGTCATTTAAAAACATCCCTTTTACTGCTTTTATTTCCATTTCCTCCCTTATTTCTCTTCATATCTCATTTCTTTGCCCATCTTGTCTGTCACTCAACAAAAGACTTGAGGTTCATAGCCTGGATCATCTTCTCATTTGAAAGCAGTTTGTGTTCATTACCTCTGGGTCACGTGAAGGGATTAATACCCTTATTACTCATATTGGACATGCATAAAATAAGAGGCCTGACCTTCTTTTAACCCGCCTTCAGCGGTAGACAAGGGGTGTCCATTAATTAAATATAAAAAATGTACAGTGTGCTGTAGGCTCACGCATTTACTTTAGCCTTGCTGTAAATGTTACTGTAGATCCCCAGTTAGTAATAAAAAATAGTCCTGCTTTTTGTGTGGGCACCAATCCATTTCTGTTCCCTAAGTACAAGCTGCAATACGGGGCTTATGATGATAAAAGGCACCGCATCTTCTCAGCCTGGAGTGTGTGTGCGCGTGTGCACTATCAAAACTGCACATCCTCACTGCTTCCATGAAGAGTCCCATAGAAATGCATGAACGCTGGCAAGAATATAGAAAGTCTCTAGTTTTTTTTTATCCATATTGCCTTGATTTGAAATGTTGACGTAAGCTAGTGAAAGGAAAAATGGTAGGATTTATGTGATTATGCGATAATTGAAGATGAAATGTAAACGCATATAGGATTTTTTTTTAAAGGGAGTATGTTTTCAAACACAGGGGCTTGCACCTTATGAATAAAAGAAAATGTTGATTTAGGGTTATTTCACTTTCTGAACTCCATGTTTTCTTTTCCCTCGCCCCGTCTCTAAAATGTAATGGCTACTTCCCTGCACTGCTTTCCCCTCTTTGCAGCAGAGGTTACAATTTATCCACAAGAGAGCCATTATTTAGCGTCTCCATCTCTGCTGTCCTCCCCCCCCACCAGACGCCCCCCAACAGCACTCCCGACTCAGTGCCATTCTCCTTTGTCATTCTAATCTTTTCGTCTGGCGTTACTACTTTGTTTTGACCTCCGGCCTGCACGTGGGTGTGTGTGTGGCTGAGAGCACGAGTTTGTGTGTGTGTGTGTGTGTGTGTGTGTGTGTGTGAGGTTGCAGGCCCGGTGTGTGGAATTTGCTTTCATGGGTGTTGGTTGAAGGCATGCGGGTAAGAGAGCACCAACAAAACAAGCAGGATCTCCATCATCATGAGCCTTCATCTATCCGCCTTCATCTATCCGCCTTCATACAAGAAGTGGAATTTAAATGTTTCCCAAAACCCGCTGGCCACTATGAAAGACTGAAGGTTTGGACCTGAATACTGCTACCAGATAATTCTTTGAAACAGATTAACTGTCAGCACTGTGTTGGCTATGATGATTCACTGATTCAAGGAAGATGCTCCAAAATGTGAAGGTTATTGAAACTCAGTTTTTGTTTGACCCTCTTAGCCCATGTAATATTAAAAAAGAAATATATCAGAATACATGCAGAATTTCACAAAATGTTAAATAGTTGAGTCCCTGATGGTTTTCGAGAACTTTCTATTTTTCAAAGCTATCAGCTTCGGATTTAGAAAATTCAGAGGATTTCTGAGTGAAAACGACTGAGGCTGAAAGAAAAGTAAAGACCTGCCTGATGGAGAGGAACAATACCTTAGACCAGTGGTGTAGCGGTCTCCAGAGAAGAAGCTATACCCTCGATTTTTGCCTTCTTTTAAAGGAAGCCAGAATCACTACTATTACAGTTTTTCACAATTGCTAAAACACTAAACCCCATTGCCTGAACCAAACTCTCAGTGGCCTAAACTCATTTTAGAATCAAACACTCTTTTGGCAAAAACTTAAACACTGTTCAGGTCCTATGCTCAATTTGCAAAACCCATCTGCTCTTTTTTGCAAAACCTCAGACACATTCTCAGCCACTAAACAAATTTCACAACATTTCTGCAAAATTGTACTCACTGGCAGCAAAATGTGAACACAACTCCAACACAGCTGTCATCTTTTACACACAACAACTCAAAGCTGAACACACGTATTTCTAATGATGTGATCAGACCAAGTGTGCACAAAGACAAGATGCTGGAGACTGAATCTCCAGGACCGTGACCATGCAGTAGTATGCTTTTGTTTTGTTGTTTTTGTATTTATTTTTTGTTATGACAGTGAATTTAGATATCACTTTGACTTCGATGCTTTTTTTTTTTTTTTTTCTTTTTGCTAAATGCATTTACAATACGTAAAATAAACATTTTCTGTGCAATACACACTCTTAAAACTGCTGGGTTACTGTAAAAATAACCCAAATTGGGTGAAATTGCTAACCCAGCGCTGGGTCCAAAAGGGACCGAGCCAATGCTGGGTTATTTCTACCCAGACATTTGGGTTGAAGAGTTGACCCTGATGCTGGGTCAAGATTTATCAGCGGGTCTGGGAAGGTTACTTTAAAAATGTAATCCCTCAGAATTCACACACAAGTGCCCTCTGCCATGCAAGGCTATCAAACCCTCCACTGGAAGCCAGCTGGGGTTCAGGGCAGTTCATTGGCATGTAGAGGAAAAGATTTGAACTAGCAACCTCACAACTGCTAAACAACCGCTCTACCAACTTAGCCACAGCCAGACATGTCCATAGGGAGAGGGATGTCTCATACGTTTTTTCCTTCTTAGCCATTTCAGTAATCTTCTGTGAGAACACAGGGCTCCAGTTTTCTGTTGCATATGTTGCCAGAAGTCTCCAGAAAGAAAGACAAGGAGTTGCAGGGAATGTTCAAAATGGTGATTCTTCTCTTCCCTTCAGCCCACAAAATCATCAACTCACTCTGCTGGGTCAACACAATTCACCTAATTTTGGGTAAAAGTGACCCAATCTGCACAAAATCTAGGGCTACCCAGACAATGGGTTGGGAAAATAACCCAGCAGGTTAGAGTGTGGACTGCTGCTGTGTCCTCAGTTATTCCATGTAGTGTCTAATGAATGATCTGAGGTGAAGATGTTTTTACTTGCTGTGTGTAAGATCTGAATGCATAGTGTGGTTTTGAACACAAGAGAACTGGTTTTGAGGTGATAGTTTGATTTTGACAGAAATGTCTGAGGTTTTGTGAATGTAGTTTGGATTTTTGGGTTTGTGTTTAAGGTTTTGAGAAAATGGATGGAGGTTTCAAGAAATGTGTTTTAGCAATTGTGAAAAACTGTAAGTAAGAATGGCACATAAGACTAGTGAAATAGGTCCATAGCATTTGTTCTTCATCATATATTGTCAGTGTAATCCATTAGTTTGTAATATTTTCCCCATCATGACCCACCCTCTCATCTCCCAAAGACATGCTTGCAGGGTTAACTTGAAACTCAAAACTATGCACGACTTTTATATCTGAAAATATTCATAATTGGAAATGCAACCATTTCGAAATCCTGGGACACTGAAAGGAGGCGCTGCCACCCACATAAACATAAACTCAATCAAGAGCACACAGGAGGGAAAATACAAAGGAGTGCCACCCACTCTGCCTTTAAATTGACAAGTGCTTCTCTGTGAAGACAGAAGAAATGCAGCAGAGCAAAGAAAACATGAGTGGAAGGCTGTCACCACCTCAATGGCTTGCAGATTAGCACTTTTAATATTGGCTACAGTGTGTGATGTAACAAGTTGTCACCCGAATGCTCCACGTCTCCATGTGCCCACCAGCCTCTGAGATAATTGCCGTCAATATTTCACGCCGGCAGTGACAGTCGGGGCGCGACCCGATGCAGCTCAGGAAAAATCAAAAAATTTCTGGGCTCTGACAGATCATAACTCAGCCGCTACAATCCATCAAGGCAAAAGGTGAGACCCAGAAGGAAAAGTTCCCTGACAGGGATTTGACTTATTGCTGGTTGTACGGCAGCTTGTTGAGTTTGAGCTATTTGAAAGAAGATGGTTTATATGCAGGCCAAATGTGTTTTTGTCTTTGTGATTGCAGACATGTGTCTTAATTGCCCTTTACTGACAGCAAAATTCTCAAAATTAGAAAGATTTTTTTTTAAGAAGAAGAAGAAGAACATTAAAACAGTTTCAGAGTTGCGAACTTCTCTTTTACTTGATGCTGGATAACAATAATCCAGCTTTTGTTTGCAATGCAGTCACACTGCTGTACCCATCTACTTCTAAGCAAATCATCCAGCTTGTCTTCTGTGAGCATTCCCTGAAGAAACAATGGGTTGCACATGGAAACTCCGATGACCTCAGTGATTCAGTATTATAATAACTGTGCTATTAATATTCCTTTCTCATTGACGATTTCCCCCACGCAGCACACTTTGTTACAGCGTTCTTTGAAACACACTCACACGACAGTGGAGTGTAAATGAATGTAAAATTCCTGGACATTTCATACATACAAAGCAGCCTGGCCTCTTTGTTCTACTGGTCACACTGCGGAGTGCATTTACACGGGATTACTCCAGCACTGGGAAATAAAGGAACCGGTGGAGTGACTGATTACCACTCATCACATACCAAACCACAACAGTCGATAGGGTCTTAAATGGGTAGAATCAACAAACGATGCAGATTTTTTTTTTTTTTTTTTTAAACATTGCACTTTTTTCTTTTTCCTTTTCCTCAAGTCAAAGTGATTTGTAGCTCCTCTGTCAGGGACCTTGTGCATAATGTACATCATTGATTGTTGTCCCTTGGCAGGTTTATTTTTTTTTACAGCTGCGCTTAGTTGGTTCAGATGGTAGCAGAAAGTCTTCACCTCTAAATCTACTTCTGCAGAAAGTCTCAATGTTTGAGTCAACTGGTTTTTAGCGATACATTAACAGGGAGATTAAACCAACTATCGGCTTGGTTGGACTTGATTTACAAAGACAGACTCAAGTTTTCAACACTAAAAAATAATTTTAACGGTGTCATTTTTTTCATAATTGGAATCGACAATGTTGTGGTTGTACATGGGATTTTAGTCATTTAAAAGCATTGAGTTTTATGCGTTTAGCTTCCTTGTACAGTTTAACGTACAAAGAGAAAATATATTCAAAGCACAAAGTAAGGGAAACAATAAAAAACAATAAATGACACATAAATCAGCTAAAAACCTGTTTGAAAAGGAGGGGTTTCAGTTTTTTTTCCCTTCTGAGGTGCCCTCAGGTCTTCATCTGGGTCCAGTTTTAAAGTGGCGCCTCGCCGTGGGCTTTCGTTCTAACTCCGGGGATGGTCAAATGGCCTCTACCTGAAGACCCGAGGACTCCAGAAGCCTCACGAGATAAAAGGCCAGTCTGATAAATGGGCATACCAAGAGACCGAGAGATTTATAAACTACTAAAAGCATCTTAAAATCAATGGTGGAGCTGACAGGTCGCCGATGCAGAGACTTTAAATTTGGTGAAACATGGCTCTTCCTGGTCCTTGTGCAGCTTTGGAAGACCACAAAGCAGAGGATGACATTTCTGATCCTGAGTGAAAGAAAAGTATCTTTCTATTGATTCAGGATAGCAACAGTGGCAATGATCTTTAGATGACCAAAAAAAAACATTAAGTTTTGTAATTAAGGTGAAGCTCAAATTGGAAGTCTGATTTAAAAAGAAAAATCTGTATTTCACAAATTCTCACAGGAGTTCATTGTCAGTTTAATTTCTTTCTCTGAACCTCAGAGCAGTGACAAAGTTCTATAAAATAGGTTTTGTGTTGAAAATTAATGCTGAAGTGGAGTGTAGTTAAAATATGATATTGCTTTAAAAGTTTCAAAACTTTTATTAAATGGATTCAAAGATTTTACTTTGGGGTTATAAATCCTTAGAGTCGGGTTGAGTTCATGGTACCAAACTACACACACAACACTGGTTGAGCCCTGTAAAGATATTCCATGTTGAACAATTCTTTATCTAGAAAACAAAGGATGTTTTCTCTATAAATTACCTTCATAAGTTGGTAAATACCATCCTTGCTGTTTGTTAATAGGATAATTCAAACATTTATGGACAGACCGTAATACAAATTCATGAATTATGAGTGGATTTTATTACAATGTGGTAGGCTTATTAATCATGGAGAAAAGGAATTAATTACATTTTTAGAGCAATCTGGATTAAATTATTGATAATAGACTAAAGATAATGATCCAGAACCATTTGGAACCATGCAGCTGGATGGAGGAGATTGTTCCACCAGGTGGATACATGTGCTCTCAAAGTGTGTTCTTTTAGTTAAAGCCAGTCAGTTTCAGGCAGTTTCCATTACAGTGAGAACTCAATTGTAGTTTATATTGTTATCAACTACACTAATCTTGACACACTGAGGCGTCACAGTGGGATATTTTAACAAAAAAGCGATTCCCAGCAACGTGCTGGGCTGAGCAACAGTTTGTGTGTGACGTGGTTTAGAGTTCAGATGTGGCTGAGTCTATTTTACCACCGCATGCACATAAGTCCAATTTGTGAAGGAGTCCATAGTAACGGCTAAACAGGTCTGTGTGGTAAGACCACGCTCTGTCTCCTCAAGGCAGCACAGATTGTCTATTAGGAGCACATGTTTGTGCACAGGTGAAAATCAATGTGGTTGGAACACTCGCTGTGGGTGTTCACTAATGCGTGTGCCACCACAGACTGAAGCATAATCAGGCTCTATAGTTCCTCTAAGAGGGGAGGAGGGGACGGCACAGTTCAGTGTCTGAGCAAGACACTGGTTCTCTGTGAGGTGGCTATGGAGATCAGGTTGGGAGGTCTGCGCATGGCACACGTCTCGTTCACTGTTGCATTGTGGTAGGATTTATGGCAATATGATTTTACAGCAGTGGATCACAAACTTTTTTTCCTGCCTTACAAGATTGATTCTGACAACGAGCGCTCTCCTTGACACCCACTATCACAAACATACGAAAGCAAGATGCTAGAAGTACAGAAAAAAGTAGCTTTAAAACATAATTTCAGAATATATGCAATGTAATAAGAGGCGAAGCATTAAAACCAACAGACTCAGGCTACTTAACTTATGTAATAACATCGCAAATTAAGTGTGTGAAAGAAAAGACTGTGTTTAATTCAAAATGCCCAGGCCAGCGGAATAAACACAGAAGACTAACTCTGATCCCAAACAGAAAACATAACCATATTTTCAGAGTCGCTGTTGAAAAGGAACCTAAGACAGATTGAATGTTTACTACCGCCACGGTCACAGCAGCTGCAAGGTCTGTATTTTCCACAGCGGCAAATCAGCACTGAAACTTGTGAAGTGGTGTATCTTTCCCCTCTTTTTCTTTATTTGTTTTTTTGTTTGCTTTCATTTCCTGTGGAAGCCAACTGCAAGATGGCGATCTGCGAAGTATTCCTCTCTGAACCCTAACCGAGGACACTAAATGGGAATATAAAATAAGACCAGATTGGAACATAGTAAAATAATACCGCACTGTTTTTGCCTTCAAGTGTAGGAAATTATTTACCACAGTGCTATTTCCCACTTCTGTAATGCTTAAGTGATGCATGAATCGCCAGGATGGGAAAACAACAACAATGGAAAAAAACTTCCGCCTTTTATTCATGATGATTAAATTCTTGGGAGGGATATGAATTCTTATCTAATACAGTGTTCTGCCACATTAAGATGCTGCCGCGCTACAAAAAAGGATCCTCAGCAATGCTGCTACAATATGAAGTTGACTAACAACATGAAAGATATTTTCCTGTATGATGTAGAGTTAATCTTAAAGATCTTTCTGCCTTTATCTTCAGTTTAGAACACTGCTGCTGCTGCTGCTGCTGCTGCGTCTTCACATAAATTGTTTTCAATCAAGCCGCAATCAAGCCACAATTCAAAACTGCCTTGAATTCACAAAGGTTAATCAATAGATATAAAACTTCGACATGACAGAATACATGAAAAGTGCGTTGGATTAAAAAAAAAAACAGGTAATTATTGTATTTATAAAACACCAAGTCAACCAGCTAGATACAGATTTAGATATAGAACAAGCCAGAGCTGGATACAGAGATAGCTTGATAGTTAACTAACAACAGTTACAGCCAGTGAATCTCCTACATGCAAGCCAGTCATCAGCTACAGAGACAGCTGGATGTACAGCGAGTCAATGAGCTACCTGTAAGGATATGGAGTAAACCAATTAGCTCTGCAGAAAGCACCATAAAGAGCTGGCTACCTGGCTGCAAAAGCAAGATATAGAGAAATGTTGCATTCCTGTTCTCAGAGAATGGCACGATTTGAAAACACATTCCAGGCAACTTTTTCATTACTCCTCCGTCTCCAATCAATGCTTTCTGAAACACAGAGTTCTGGTCCACGTTTGCAGCCATACGTTACGTCTGGATCATTTCTACCTGGAGAGGTTTGACGATGTAATTCACAGCAAATGATGTGGTTTATTGTTCATGCCAAAGCTTCGTCAAACTGTGCAGCAAAGATTGAGCAGGATTGGTAAGTTGCCACACGAAAGGCATCGTGAATCTTGTTGAAAGCGGATCTTAGTTTGTTTCTTTACTGCAACACTATTTCAGACCTTATGGCCACAGGGCAGAAGTCAGAAAGACAAAAGAACAAAAATGAAAGAAAAAAAAAAGATTCCCAAAAGCAACAAAGTCAAACAACAGCTTTGTACTATTCTCCAATGCCATTCTGGTAACATCCACAGGACAAAACCTACTGAACATTAAGGTTTCATGTTGCAGATGAACATACTGGATTCTGCGTTGAACTGTTCCTGATGCAAATGGTCAATCAGACGCTCGTACAGTGAAAACAAGTCTTTTCAATGAAGAGATCAAACCAAGGAGAGCCGCTTACAAAAGAGCGAGTGTTCAGATGAAAATCTTATTTATTCGAGCTCAGGGCTGAGTCACCGTGAGCCTCAGGACATTTAAAGCATCAAAACAGAAAAAGGGTAAAATACTTCTGTGGGTTTATAGCCAGCACTGGCGCATAGATAATATTATTTCTCACTAAATGTTATGTTAGTTGTAATGAGAGAAAATTGCTCTGTGAAATCCAGCCATTATGCTAATTTAAGTGTATTATTTATTTATAAGGACACAGCAGGAAAGTATCTATAGACGAGAGCTCTTTAAATGTAATTGTAATGAGGCTGTTCAATATTTCCTGAAAACAAGGACGTTGCTTTGTTCTGTCCCCTCTGTAAGAACACACTGACGGTTTATGCTGTTATATTTGCGATAAGTGAATGAAAAAAATGAAAAGGGTGTCGTTAACACAACCTGCTTCATTAGTGCTTTGAGAAATTGCCACAAGGGCTTCATTCACTTTGAAAACAGCTGGAGAAACAAGCGTATTCCCCTGAAGAGAAAAAAAAAAAAAGGTCTGCAGCATTAGTTTGAATTATCTCACAGGTGGGTTAGGGGAACTTCAGTGTGTTTTGTTAATATAGTGAGGTAAATAGGAATACCTTTAAAGCTAGGGTAGGCGATGTTGTCCAAAAGCACTTCTTGTCATACTGAGTGAAATGCTCCTTGCCCCCTGGGAGAAGTCAATGCATTATGTGTACGGAAAAAGGTGCGGAAAAAAATCTGACAACTGTAGCAGCCAAAGGACTGTAAAAACTCTGACCAATCGCAAGGCGTGGACCGCTCTTAAGAAACCAATCAGACGCTGTGCTCCGCTGTCTGAACAGCCCCGTCTGCTCCGCTCCGTCTGTGTGTGTGTGTGTGTGTGTGTGAGCGCAAGGCGCAGATCGGCTCACAAGCCCGCCTCTCGGTAATTACGTTGTGTGCAACAAAATATCATAGTATTGTGTGCAAAGCGCTGGTCAATTTACGTTTATGTGCTATGAGAAACAGTGAACCCCGGACATCTCCTTGAATTTTAAAAACCCGCCCGGACGCCCCGGACAGGACGTAAAAAGTGGACATGTCCGGGTAAAAGAGGACGTATGGTCACCCTAGGCTTGGAGCGGGGTCCCACTGAAAACATTAGTTGAGATGCGCGGTCACGTTCGTGGGGGTGTGGCGTCGGGCCAAGCACTGATTGGAGTAGGCGGAGCTTAGGGGGGATGGCTTGAGGTGTGCGACTTTCAAATCTTGCAGGCTCTTCAACATCGTCTACCCTAGCTTTAAACCCTAGTACATTTTGTATCCTGTCACTGCATTTCTTTAACTTTTACACTCAACAAAATTACAAGGAAGCAGATCTTGTTAGTTTTTTATTTATTTATTTATTTTTGTTTTTCTTTGACAAAACCTGCATGCTCTATTGTTTTCATTTTTAAAAAAACAAAAAGGACGAGTTAACACACTGAAATAATTATCCAGTGCTACCATTGCTAAAGTAAAAATTCGTCTTATTTTTTCAAATAAACCTATTCAATATTTTGGATGTGCTTTCAGTTTTATATTGTTTAAACAATGTGCGTTTGCATTATCCACAACAGCACTGTGCAAGTTGCTGTTCCATTTTTAAGAAGTTGTTACATAAACTGTCTCAATCAGGGAGTCTTTATATTATGCTTTATATTACTTTTTCGACTTTAAACATGCTTGTATTTTTCCTCAAATGGCTTGAATAATTATTGTATTTCACAAAATGTAGATATAAAAGAAGAGAATGTCAATCACCTTACTCAACCCTCAGTTATATGAACTGCAGTCCTAATTTTATAATCAGAATCAGTTTATGGTGCATCACTACAACAAGAAGTGGCATTAGCGGAACTCATCACTTGAAAATGTGTTTTCTTGGTCTTTAATACCACATTAATAAGTGTGATGAATTAACTAATGTCATACAGTTGTCTACAAGTTACAGCCTTCTTCCTGGAGTGCTCTTTGAGCCATTCAATTTACCCTGGAGTCTTATCTTTGAGGAAGGCGATACAAACAACTCTAGAAAGCATTGTTGTGTTTAATGAAGACTGTGGGTGTGAAAACTTGTTCCTTGAAACAAGTATTGAATCCTTTACATTCCTGGAACAATGCAGACATGTTTGGGAATCACAAAGCTGCACAAAACCACTCTTTCACTTGAAATAACAGTTCAACACACAGCTGAAGTAAATAAAAGCTTCAAGAAAGCGTTCCAACCACACAGTCTTCAGGGGAACACATCCTCTGGCACACAGGAAATGAACATTTCCATGCCTCAGGCAGAAGAACTGGATTGCTACCGAAGAACCATAGAAAGGTTCAATAACTCACATCTTCACAGAAGACAGGAAAAGACTGCGGTAAAACTCACTCAGACATTTAGTTTGCAAGCGATTAGCTCAAAATTGCAACCAGCATTACAACATTCAACAAGCTTCACCGAGTAATGAGGAAAAAAACATGAACCTTGGGACTCAGAGAAACATTTGGCAACATAAAAAGTGGAATCTGCTTCACAGGGATTCTAATTCATTAATTCCAAACATGTTCAGATCATATCTGTCTCCAAGAAGCCAGTTCCCTCAACTTGTTATAATTACCAGAACCAAATCTGCTTGTTAGAAAAAGTTTTCAGAAAATCACATCTTCCAAAAAAATTGTTAGAATTATGCGCAGGAAACGACTATGAAACTTTATTAATACAGATGCTTTAATCAACTTTAGATATGTGAAAATTCATGTGTAAATGAGGCAACATCATTTTACATGAGCAGGACATGTCACAGCTTATGTGTAACTGTCCATGGTGCTGAACAGCTTGGCAGGGGCAATTGCTGGGTGACAGTATGTGTAACTGTCCATGGTGCTGAACACCTCCAAAAGTTGTCTTCCTCTCTGGGTTGGTGCTGTTGAGGCTTCCAAAAAAATCAAAAATTCATTTTTTGCATCATTTTGATCTGTGGTCACTTAGCTAGACTACATAATAGAGATGATACACAACGCCTAACCTTACAGCTGGTCACATGATGAACAGTATTTTGGTATTTAATTGCCAACATGCCAGCTCGTAAACAACCAGGAGCCAAGAGACCACCAGATCATACCCTGAGGTCACTCCATACTTTAAAATGCACATACAACAACAACAACAACAACAAAGTGAGAGTTTTTTTTACCTGGAAGCAACACCAAACGCATGTATTGGCCCAACAGCAGCAACAATCTGATCCAGAAAGAGTTTAAAGGGCAATCTGTCAATAACACATCAAAATCTGATTGGCTGATGATACATACACTCAACGTCACACAACCCAATAGCAGCGCCCAGCTTTATTCCAAGGCGGCAATGAAACTACAGCGGAGAGAAGGAGTTGTGATGCATTTATATGACATAGGAAATTTGAGTTCTACAAAATATAATCATTCTTTTTCTGGATAAAGTTGCATCCTGAACAAGAAATTGACTCCAGGCACATTTTAGAATGACCTTTAAGTTATGGAGTGAGAAAAAAAAAATTGACAGGGCTAGCAGCATTGCTTCTCCTGACTGCACGCCACCTGACAGACGCAAATTAGATTTTTCAGTTTTTATTTTTTTGTGAATTTTCATTTGTTTACGTTGTTTGAATTCATTGAATTTATTTATTCATGGATAAGCACATTTGTGGATGCTGCAAAGTCACCAAGGGGTGCTACAGCAACCCCTGCACCCCTCCTTCCAGTGGTGATTTCTTGTAATGTTGTGGCTAACTAGATGCAGCACTCATGAAAGGAGATTCACGCTACTGAATCTGGAAAAGAGAGAGAGTTACTTCCTCTCACCGATACTATCTTTCGAGTGCTCATACTATCTAAAGTATTTCTTATCTGTTACCGGTTCAAAGAACAGTAGCTTGCATAAACATAAACTTGGTGTGTTGATATTGGAAATCTTGTTATATATATGATATGGCAGCATTGTGAACACAAAAAGCTTGTGCAAACTGAGCCTGCATTTTCTGAAGAGGCGACTGATTGAAGAGAACATGAGCAGTGGACAGTCGCATTAGGAAAGTGTATGTGTGGGACACCACAGATCACTGTGGAACCTCTTTAAACATGCTTGGCTTCTAGCTTTCAGAGACCTGTTGGCAGTCAGTGCTTATGAGTCCGCAGTTAGGTTAGCTTAGATTATTTCATAGAGCACAAGCTGCCTGTGTTTAGTCAATTGAGTGACGCACAGATTTAAAAAAAAAAAAAAAAAAAAAAAAACATTTGTGGGACGAGCAGTAGAAATGTTTTGGCTATGTTGACTAAAGACACAGCAACATTTTCAAATGACATTTACTGCCAAAAAGATTGTGCCCTTGTATCACCATTCCCTGGGAAAGGCTGCATCCTCTATGACCGTAACTCAGACAAAGTGCATGAAAGATGAATGGAGGGATGTTTCACCTCCTGTGGATCTGTTAATAACTGTTACACTGACAAGCAGTGTCGTCATATGGAAAAAGTACACAACTGATGTAAAAGCTTTGGTTTCTCTGCATTGTTCCCCAACTATTTTTCTAATGGCAAAGTGCTTCTTTTTTTCCCCCCCGCAGAGATTCCTGGAGGACAATTTAGTGCAATTGTAGACACACGCACTTTGACAGGAGTGGTTCTAAGAGCCAACAGCCGATTATTTTCTGTTGGTCTTTGGTTCTTTGTGAGTCTTGACAGCCTTTTGTACACTACAACCTTTCTTTTGAAAGCATTTCAGAGATCACTGGATCTTAGTATGTTAGCAGTGAATGATTCGACTGCAAAAGCACCACCTTAACAAGAGTAATGTCATGCATTTGACCCAGAAAGCAACTGAAAATATAAGTGGTTGAATTTGACAGTGTGAATGTAAAATTGGACCATACACGTGCCAGACGATATTGAAGATTCACATCATGCTTCGTGCATCAATAACTCAAGATACAGCCAACCATGACAATGGTCGAGGCAACATATGAGCCAAACACACAGTTAGTAGGACTGCTCTGTCGCCGAACACATGATTAATCACTGCCAGGTTAATATTAATTCCAGGGCTCTGTCTGTTCCAGCCAGGTCGTCAGCCCGCCCTGGAGCTACGCCACCGGCAGGGCCAAAATATCACAGCTTATAATGAAGTACTACAGGTTCAATACCCCACTGCCTAAACAACTTTTAATTATTTACATAAGCTTGGAAGCTCATATTCAAGAATGTTAAATGTTTATAGATGCATGCGTCAAACTTTTTTTGAAGTTTTATTTCAAAAATATTCTCATCATTAGAAGTTAAAATTACTTCATTTACTGAATAATCTAACAAATTAAATAACAGACAACATAACGTTTAACATTTCAAATGTCTTTAAATGAGTCATTTTTACCCTAACAACGTGTAGAGCACATGTGGTTGTACAAGTTAAACAAAGTGTTTATTTATTAATTTAATTTGAGTAATTTATTTTTTATTTCAGGTTTGTGGTTGCAAAGACTGTTTGGAATTATGTTTGGTATATTTTATATATGTTCTTATCCAGATTTCACCTCCAAAAATGATTTTTATTTGAGTGAGTGAGTGAGTGAGTGAGTGAGTGCCGCCCACCAGCTGATCCAATTCAAACAGCTCCAGCTGATCACCTCATGTCTTGTGTTTCCTCAGTCTGACTCTGAAAGCCTTTGTGTGTGGTTGCATTACTTTTTTGTCTTGTAAACTCTTTTCTGTGTAAATTTTTGTCTCGTTCTAACGGCTATGAAACTTCAACTAGGTCCAGCAGCTGAGCGTAACCGCCAGCTGTTATGATTCTTAGTTAATTAGTTCTTTTGTTTGTGGCCTTGTTTTTCTCACCGCATGTCAAACCTGACGGTGGTGTTAATTGTCCCAGCCCACAGCTGACCTGTGTGAGAGCAGATCTTTGGTTTGCTCTTTTTGGCTTCTTTTGTGCACTGAGAACCTGCATTAATTGCCACCTTACTTGAAGTGGCCTTCTGGTGTGAATCAACCGTTTGTTTTAGCTAATCGTCCTGCTTTGTTATCCATCGAAGGATAACAAATAAAAAAGGGAAGAACTAACATGTCCTTTAGTTCAGTGCTTTGTGTTTCTCATTTGTGAAACTACTAAACTGTCGAGAGCTTCAATAAAGTGCCATGCTAATCAACATCACAATTCCATCAGTTTTTTTTTTTTCTTTTTTTTACCCTCTACTCACTTTCTCCTAGCTGAGTCAGGTTGGAAGTATATATCATGTATCATGTTTACAACAAATGTTTTAAACTTCTTATGCTTATTTATTTCATTTAAAAAAATCATTTCCATATGTAGTTGGACAGGTTTATTAAAGAATACTATTACACATGTTTATTTTTTATATAATGCATTCATGTTTTTCTTTCATATATGTGGTTGTGTAGATTTATCTTTTATTCTAAGTAATTTAATGAATGTCTAAATTTTTCTTACATATATCAATTTATAAATCATTAAAATATATAAAATATGGACCATAGTCTCTCCCTCCATAGTCGAAGCAGCTGCCCGGAGCTGTGGTCGTAAGCTCTCCATTGCCTGTCGTGGCGGCAACCCCCAAACCCGGTGGTGCACACCGGAAGTAAAGGCTGGTCCATGCTTCACATGTACGCGTTTCCGCGTCCCCTTTGGAAGGTCCGCGCACCACCGATGCGGACGCGCTTTCTCCCATGCTACATTTTGAGCTCAGCTGTGCGCGTCTCATGCAGGCGCGGTGATCCACGCAGCCTCGAGAAGCTTTTCCGGCTCTACAGACTGTTTATCTGCTCCTTTATTACGGATTATTTAGAGAAAATTAAGCACATACATTGTCAGTACATTATCTTTAAGTATTAAAGTTTATTTAGCCTTTTTTTTTCTGTTACTGAATCGCGGGGCGGCGCCGGAGCGATTAGTTACTTTTTCACTTCTGTCTGCAGACCTTCTCCTCCCTCCAGACAGTCTGCTCTCTCTTTCCACGAGTTTTTCACTCTTTCGGTGTCTTTAAGTGGAGCCATCAGGCTGGAGCTCCGTCTGCTTTCACTTTTACCGTCATGTTTTGTTTGCTATGGCGCTCTGGCGCAGGCGCACACTTCTGCGACCTGCACGCAATGCGCAACGCGGTCTCAAATTCTGGCTGCTGCGTGGACGTCCGCGGATCGGTCCGCGTGGACCCTAGCGGACAGGAATTCATGACGATTTTTACGTCACGCGGACCAACGCGCAACGCGCACCCACGCGGACATGAGAAGCATGGACGGGCCTTAAGGACGTCCGTCAAGCTGAAGAAGGAGTCCTATTGAGCCTTGTTGGTTAATGGGACTCCCGAAGCAGCTGACAGATACCGGCAGGCCAAGCGAACTGCAGCCCGAGTGGTTGTGGAGGCAAAAACTCGGGTCTGGGAGGAGTTCGGGGAGGCGATGGAGGAGGACTATCGGTCGCCCTCGAAGAAATTCTGGCAAACCGTCCGGCGCCTCAGGAGGGGAAAGCAGGTCTCCGCCAACACTGTTTACAGTGGAGGTGGGGAGTTGCTGACCTCAACTGGGGATATTGTTGGACGGTGGAAGGAATACTTCGAGTACCTCCTCAATCCCGTTGCCACGTCTTCTGTGGAGGAAGCAGAGGCCTCAGAGGTGGACTCGTCCATCACCCAAGCTAAAGTCACTGAGGTGGTCTTTAAGCTCCTCGATGGCAAGGCACCGGGAGTGGACGAGATTCTCTCAGAGTATCTGAGTATAGTCTCTGGATGTGCAGGGACTGTCTTGGTTGACACGTCTCTGCAACATCGCGTGGCAGTCGGGGACGGCGCCTCTGGATTGGCAGACTGAGGTGGTGGTCCCCCTGTTTAAAAAGGGGGACCGGAGGGTGTGCTCCAACTATAGGGGGATCACACTCCTCAGCCTCCCTGGGAAAGTCTATTCCAGGGTATAGGGGGTCCGGTTTGGGAACCACAGGATTTCATCTCTGCTTTTTGCAGATGATGTTGTCCTGTTGGCTTCATCGAACCCGGACCTACAGCATGCACTGGGGTGGTTCGCAGCCGAGTGTGAAGCGACAGGGATGAGGATCAGCACCTGCAAATCCGAGGCCATGGTCCTCAACCGGAAGAAGGTGGCTTGCCCTCTCCAGGTCAGTGGAGAGACTCTGGCTCAAGTGGAGGAATTAAGTATCTTGGGGTCTTGTTCACGAGTGGAGGATGGATGGAGCGTGAGACTGACAGGCAGATCGGTGCAGCGTCTGCAGTGATGCATTCGTTGTATCGGTCCGTTGTGGTGAAGAGGGAGCTGAGCAGAAAGGTGAAGCTCTCGATTTACCGGTCAATCTACGTTCCCACCCTCATTTATGGTCATGAGCTTCGGGTCATGACCGAAAGGACAAGATCCCGGATACAAGCGGCTGAAATGAGTTTCCTCCGTAGGGTGGCTGGGCGATCCCTTATACCCCTTTCACACTGGCCAAAAAACCCGTTTAAACCCGCTAATTAACCGGGTCCTCATGGCAGTGTGAAAGTGTTCACTCGGCATTAGACCCGGGTTTTTCAACCCTGCAATCGACGCGGGTTTTTAGCCGGTCGCTACTATTGGCTTTTTAGTGGGAGGGGCGAAAGGGAGTGTGAAAGGCAGACGCGAGTCAACGCGGTAACTTACATGATGACGTCGACGCAACGTGGCTACGTTAGCGCGCTAGTTGTTGTTTCTGGACACAGCGTGAGATTTCCTTCGTCAAGATGACCCAGTATTGGCAAGATAGCGAGACCAGAGAGCTCCTCTGGATCCGTGGGGAAGAGGAGATTCGTCTACAGGTAACGGGGACTGTGTTCCGCTGCATTGTTTACTTTCGCTTTGCTCCATCGCGCTGATGATGTCATCAATGCGGGACACTATCAGCGCAGGAAGACGCAGCGACGCGGCTCGGCAGCAGGCGGTTAGACGCGGGTCTGCATGCAGTGTGAAAGGACACAAAAGGCTATTATTAGCGGGTCGAAAACACGGGTCGAAAACACGGGTCGACCCGCTAGTTGCAGTGTGAAAGGGGTATTAGAGACAGCGTGAGGAGCTCAGTCACCAGGGAGGAGCTCGGAGTAGAGCCGCTACTCCTCCACATTGAGAGGAACCAGCTGAGGTGGCTCGGGCATCTGGTTAGGATGCCTCCTGGACACCTCCCTGGGGAGGTTTTCCGGGCATGTCCCACCGGGAGGAGACCCCGGGGAAGACCCAGGACACGCTGGAGAGACTATGTCTCTCGGCTGGCCTGGGAACGCCTTGGAATCCTCCCAGAGGAGCTGGAGGAAGTGTCTGGGGACAGGGAAGTTTGGGCATCCTTGCTGAGACTGCTGCCCCCGCGACCCGGCCCCAGATAAGCAGTAGAAAATGGATGGATGGATGGATTAAAAAAAATTATTTGTGAAGCCTGAATACATACAGTTTCACAGACATTGCTAAAATGTCTTTATTTTGTTGTTCTTTCTTCCGGTTGGATTAATATTGTGCTTTTCAACAACTTGTAAACCCTGAATACTTATCCAAGGATGGACAGATCTGATTTGAACCTTTACTACAAAAAAGTAATTGAGAATTACTATATATTTTCCAAAATTTAATCCAATCCTGTTCAGCTGTAGCTTCATGACTGTAGCTCAGCAATCAGAAAAGGTGGAAGGAAAAGTGGTTGATCTGAAAGTCTTGTCCGTCCTGTCTTCAGCTGGCATTTGTTCAAACTGACTGAAAAGTTAAAAGTTTAGAAAGACGCCAAATATACGTCAATATTTAATGATATATAGATCAAATGATGCACACATCAAGAATGCTTTGATTTGATGGAGCAGTGCATTCGTTCAAATGTTTGAATATTAGCTGTGTAAACAACATAAAGATTTGATGAAGGTATGACTGGTTTAGAGTGAACTACGTGAGAGTGTGTGATAAGACCAATTTAAAAAAAAAAAATTGAGATGGAAAACGGACATAGAGTGGTTGGAATAGAATTTTTTAAATATGAATTTTTGATTCTGACAGGATATGAGTTACAATCATAGCTTAAAAATGCATATGCATAAAATACATAAAAATACAGCATGGGGGCAAAAAACAGCTGTCTATTGGCTCCTGATGTATAGATGGAAGTGATTATCAAAATATATTGGTGAATACCATCTAACACCTCTAGATGCCACTGTATAGCAGCAGAATGCTAATACAGTATCATAGAAGAAAAAGCATCCAAAAAAAAAAAGAAAAATCAGCACAGCAGAATCCAAAGTTAAAATGATAAAATATGCATCACAAAACAGATTTCAAAGAGAGTCACAGACTTGTGAGGGATTGCAGAAAAGCAGAGAAACTTTTACTGTGATGAAAGAAACCAAAAGAAGAACCTAAAACAAGCTGTGAAAGAAGATATTGAACTCCCTATTCTGTTGACTGTCTTACCGTTTTGTTGACTCCTTTAAATTGACCTAAAATTGTATTGTGTTTCTGTCCCCTTTTGCATAATTTTGTGTAAATCACATTTTCATTAGATTTTAATACTATGTGCATACTAGAATCATTGTTTTAAAGTAGTTATTGCCTGGCTAAAAATGCTGAAATGGCTCAAACAACCAGAAAAGCAAAAACCATTTTCAAAAACATAAAAACATAATACAAGTTTTTAAAGAAAAATTGCACTAATTTATTAATAGTATGAAAAAAATTGAAACTTGTTTTTAAAACATTGTTTGGAAATTTAACTATCATTGGTAAAGACATGTTAAAATCTTAACATTTCGTAAAAAAGTGTCAACAAATGGCTATTTTCATTGGAAATGTTGATCGTTTGAAAATCACCCAAAAGCACTGATATTAAAAGTTTCACTTTTTGTAGAAAAAGTGGTGAAAACTGTATTTCATTACTCAGTTTTTGATGAATCACAAGCCAGAAAATTAAAAAAAAAAAATTAATCTGGCAGCTTTGTAAAAAGAAAAAAAATCAAAGTGTTCAGTAGTTGCACAAACATTAGTGGGGATTCAGTCAACCCTAATTGCTGACGATAGAACAGTTTCTTAACACAGGTCTGTTCTGTGTGCCAGGACTACATGAATAAAAATTGATTGATTTCTTCGAGAAAAGAAAAAAAAAATCAATCCACCAGTCATTCCAGCTTAAGGTGACGTGAGGTGATGCCTGTGGACAGAAAACAGCTCTGCTGTCCTTTCAGCTCACACAACGCGAGGCGAGCCGAGCGCTGTCAGATATTACTGTCCAGCTGAACCGCGGTACAGACAGATAATCAGTTAAGCTGTTAAAATTACAGAAAAAATCCCAGCGCCCAGCTCGCCTGCTGTTGAGCCAAAGCTCGAAGCCCGATGGGATTGATAAGACTTATTTGTTCAGTCAATCAGGGACAATGAGCGGATGACTAATCTCCCGAAGAAACAATACAATATGCCTTTTAATCCCCGGTGAGACAGTCCAGAGTTTTCTCAAAGTGGACTTTGGTATGTCTGTTCGATCTCTGCTCATCAAACATCTTCTCATGTTAACCCTTAAAGGAGCACTTATTGATATTAAATATAAAATACTTCAAGACTTTTAGATTTCATGGCTTAAAAATGACACTTTATTCCATAATGATAACATGATGATTTTGGCCATTCAGAATGAAACCTTAACAATAATGTAATGACTTTCCAGTAAACTATTTCTACCATGACTGAGAGGTCTGCAGAGAATCCTAAAGGAACTATTTGTTCACTATCCCATAACAAAACCTGCAGAAAAAAAAGAAATAGTTTTATTTATGTATTATTACGTTATTGACTGAAGTAATTACAATTTTAAAGATTTTCTTTAATGTTCCCTCAAACATGTAATAACCTATCACACTATTGACAAGATGTTATTATGATAATGGATCAAATGTTGTATTACAGTCTTGTCAATGAAAAATACCCAAATCACTACATTATTGCTTGCTACAACATAACAGTGAAGATTTCATGGAGCCACTACAGAAATGGTGAAAAAGCCACATGTGGCTCCAGAAGTGCACTTTGCAGACTCCTGCACAAGGTGTTTTTTTTCTTTTTTTCTGACATTTCACTGTTTTGATTGCATTCATTTTCCGTAATAATTGGACTTAATTCATCTCCTGAGCAGAAATGGTATAGATGAGTGAGAAGATAGCGCACAAGGAAATCGGTCTTTAAAACTGTTTAAAACGCCAAATATCTGGCTGGCAGCAAAGACAAGTCTCCATCCTGAGGGACGTTTTGCATGGCAGCCTGTCAGCCATCTGTGATCAGGGGGATCCACTTATTACTTTCTTTCTTGATTTGCTCATGAGGGCTTTGCTCCCTGTTCCCCGCCAGCTCTTCCTCAGCTCCATCCATACCGTCATCGCCTCTGTTAACAGTTTTCGTGCTAAGATCTACATGGCGCGTGGCATTTCGTGTTGTGTTTACGCTGACTGGTGCACAGGGCTTTAAATCTGACACACGATGAGGAAGTCTGTGCAGCTCCCAGCCTGAGCGAAGCACTTAAGCTGCAGGTGAAACAATCTCTACTTGAAGGATACATCCGATACACAAACTCCCTCGTATAAAGCAGTCTTGGTGTTATTCTAAATCCAAGAAAGGTTTGCTGAGCTGGCATATACTTTTCCAGCAATGGTTTATTTTATATTCATGTGGACTCACACTTCTATTCTTAACTAAGTGCTACAGAGGGCTGCGCTTTTGTCTCTCAATAGCTTCGATATGGGGAGCACATAATAACTGTCTGAGTCCATTTCACCAGCTAGAAATGGGAAGTCTGTCAGAATAGGATGTTTGGGGCATTTTTGATGTGGCCCTGAGGGGTGGCATAGGTGACTTCAGGGCGTTTCTTCACGAGGTTGTGTGTAAAAACTGTTATGAAACTCTTGTGTATGTAATTTGATTAGTTTTTTTTCTGTGGACAATAAAATCTTGACAGATCCTTTGCTTTTCTCAAATATGTTGGCGCTGACAAAGTCAGTTCTCCAACATGGCAGTAACACCTGGGATAGAGCATTTACTAATTTTGTGACACAGGATAACAAGTAAACAACAAATAAATGTCGATTAACACCAAACAGATGTAATCAAAACAAAACAAGTGGTATACTGCACAGTTTCATTCCAATATCCAACAGCACCAACTCATGGTCTCGCTTGCTCACTATTTTATTTTCTTTGATTTTAAACAGGCATCATTTTCAAAATGTCGCTGCACAGAAAAGAAACTTTTCCAAAACAGAAATGCAAAAACAGTGCATTTTCTTGACATACTGAAATAGAAATGACCAGAACATTTCTTAAAAACAACCATTAAAGAAAAATAAAATTAAGGAAAGTTGAGCATAATTGCATGAGGTATCTGATCAGAGGAGAGTATTGACATCATTTGCTAACTCACTGAAAGGGTTTCATTATGAGATTCAGATGCTCAAGTACCTGAGCGTCCTGTTTTCAGTTGTTTTATTACACAACATTTGAAAAAGAAAGTTGTGTAATTCTGAAATGGCGCTTCAAAGAGTCGACAATACTCCAGTTTTAGCTTCAGACCCCTGATCTCATAAGTTTTTTAAAGTTCAAGGTTCAGTTTTGTTTGTCTTACATAAAACGAAATGCTGCAGAGTACAAAGAGACAATGTGCAAATGAGAAGTGGAATAATAAACAGACGTGACTGCAATATTAAAAAAAAACAATAAAAGTATAAGGAAGAAATATTTCAATCTAAAATCATCCCAAAACAGCATTATTACTGCTTTTATTCATATTTTTCACATCTTCATCTTTTAAACTGGGGATGCACCAATGCTAGTTTTAATCAAAGACAAATACAAGAATGAGGACTAACCTCGAACTAAAATAGGTAAAACCAATATCGATAAATACTGTACTAAATGTTTACTAAAAAATCTTTTATAAGATTAATTTCTTTAGGTGTAACATGAATCCATTATTTTCAGTTATGATTGGATCGTTAAGATTACACAATTGATTTGAAAACACACATTTGTGTAATAATCCATTACACATTCTGAACGTCTTTCAGGTGTTTTTGTCTCTACAGCTGGGGGGAAGTAGGCCCCCGCTTTAAGAAGGAGGGTCAAAATGCCATTACTATGGTAATGTGATGCAAAGGCCAGAGGCAAGGAGCCAACAATTGATCCTGAAATTGACATGCTGTCACCATGACTGGTCTCCACTCCATTGAGATAAACAAATGTGCCACCTAAAAAAAGAACAATCAATTTTGCATTCTCGTGCTTGAAAGTTGGTAAAATGATTTTTTTTTTTCTTTCCGTAAAAGTTATCAGATTAAAAAAGTAAGTACCTTTTGAAACGCCTTGTGAACTATGGAAACGCCTTAGCATTACTTCTGTTCAAGGTCAAAAAAACATATCCTGCAAAAGTCTGGAAGTCATTGTCATTAGAATTCTCTTTTTGTTCTGCATAATCTATGCTAATTTGTGGTAGTTTTCCTCTAATGTTTGTATTTTCGAGCCATTTCAAGGATCAAGATGAGTGGTGCTTCCATCTCTGGAGACAGTAAATAAATTTAACATTGAGAATTAAAAATAGATGGAGGATTAAAGTGAAGAATGCCTGGTTTCTTGGGGTTTCTTTTTTCCTCCACTTGTTTTAAAATTAAACATGTCATAGTGGAATCAAACCAAATCCTTGTGAAAACTTCATGGCTTTGATAGTTAATCTAACAAAGCTGCTTGAAAAGAGCTCATAAAATATTATTTCAAATGTTAAAAATTGCATGGCCGTTGAAGACATCATTAAATTATCTATAGGAATGGATTTAGTCAACTCTGCGTGGACACACGTTGAGCTTACCAACAAACTTTGATAACTGAGACCAATGGAAACCTGCATCCCACCTATAAAACCTGGAGATTAAGTGAGCGATAGCACAGCTTGACGCTCATCCAATTAAGACGTAACCTCGGCGTTGATGTGAAGGCCAGTGGAATAGTAGCTGTTGAAGTTTCACGCATTGCTGACTTAATCTCTCCGTCAGACGTGGTGAATTCGAGCTCCCATTGCCACCGAGTTGCATCACGTCCGAGAATAATGTCGGGTCACTGACTGCTGTCTGTTTGATTAGATTTCAGTTCTGTTTTTTTATTTATTTATTTTTTTTCTAAATTTACATTTCACGTTAAGAGGAATTAACCAAACAGATCAACCCAGCCCACAACAGGCCTGACTTGTCCTTATGAACAAAACCTAGCGTGACGAAGTGACACCATGACTTGGGAATAGATTATTTGTTTTGGAGAACGAGATATGTTTGACAATGAATCATGGTCCACAAGTGAAGGAGGGCTGGGACTTCATCCAGGGCTGGCCGGCTTTCCACCGTGCATGCTAAATATTGCATGATCCAAATATGGTATTTGGCATAACGCAAACACTCACATGTAAGCATGCACTCCAGAACGAGCACAGTCTGTAAAAAGGCAATTAAAGTGTAGCAATCAGTGAGTAAGAGGAAGGCATTTACACACAATGACAGCTGGATACAGAAGAAGGAACTGACTGAGAGCAACGGGAAATCGATTCAAGTCTAACGACTCCAGTCAATGCAAACAAAGTTTCCTCCTGCGAGGATTTTATTGGTAATATGCTTTTGCTCTGCACTGCTTTCTACACAATTACTGAAGTCAAATGACAAGGGAATATAAACATTTATTTATATTCTCTATTGTACTAACAAAAATAAACAAAACAAAACAAAAAATACAATATGTTGGCTATATTCTCATAATTTAGGGAGATAAATCAAATCATATTTAGGTCATTCTCTAAATAAAGTCAGATTTCTGGTCGCTTGTTATTACTGAGGCTGCTTTCTGGATTTCAATGTGGTCAGTGTTGATCAATAGGAAAACAACATGTGTCAGTGATTTTAAACTTTGATTCTTCACAAAGTTAAACCGAAAGGTTTCAATTTTTGCAAAAGCACCAGACAAACCAAGACTATGGCATCACTCCAATAACTGATGTCTCTTGAAAATTAGCAACAATAAACAAAATGGCACGCTTCTTTCCAAAATAAAATAAGCAATGTTTTGCATGATTGCATATGGGAAGAAAGTTACTTGCAGTTCATGTGCTTTATATATATATATATATGTTGCACGTGTTCATATCACGATAGCAATACATTTGCAATGCAAACAGCCCTTTTTTTTAACACCAACAAAGATATTTTTAAAGGCAAAGGAGGAACAAGTTGATTTAAAACAAACATGTCAATGATTCAGCTTTTTATTTGCTATGTAGGCCAACTGCTTAAATGTTAAAATATTAAGAGGTTAACCACTTTGTGTGAGACAAAAAGCATGAGTTAGTTGGGGTGCAGTCTGGTTAAAGTCACCCACACTTTAAAAACCCACTGTGTTGTAATGAGTCACCGCTTTCAATATTCAACTTTCTATTGTCCATTTTCTTTTTTGTCTTGATGGAACTTAATCAGAAATTACAGACTCTGGTCCATACCTGTCACCTCTAGTCATCTGATATGTCTGGGCACTTGATTCATTTATTGCCCGTGGCATGTCAAATCAAGGCACCTCACAGCGAGGGGTTTTGGTAAAAATGGAGATTCATTAAAGTTCATTCTAATACCTCCAGGGAAATCAACATTGATAGAGTCAAAGGGCTTTACTGTAATCCAGCCAGACTGGATATGAGTAATACAATCAGGCGTACTTTATGAGTAATAAAGTGGGAAATATTTAGGCTGCTCCAAGACTTGAGGGGGCAATCATTGACCAGGGAAATGATTCGAGCAGACAAAGACCCTCTGTCTTGGAGTGGCCACGCACATCCTGAAGTCGATCCTCAGGCGGCCACCTTGGATTATGAGTGATGTCGGAGAGGGGCCGTCACTTTATTGCATGTATTTCTCAATAACTGCCGATCAATAGTGCAATTTTCTGCATAAAGCTGGTTCGATTAGTCAGAAAATTACAGCATTCAAATATTCCTGGACTTGAAGAGACGCCTCTCCTTAAAAGAAAAAAACGGATCACTCTGCCCGAACCCGGCCGTTAATCATCGCTAATGTAACCTTGGCTTTCACGTTCGTATGCATGTCACAGGCATTAGTCAGGAGACACGGGCCACTCATAATGACTCCACTTTTCCTCTAAATAATTAAAGTTTGGCTCATCAGATTAATTTTCCACCCCAGGTCTCTCAAACCTCAGAAGGCAGAGAGGGTGGTGGTGGAATAGTGGGTGGAGGGGGGCTCACATTATCAGCACTTTAAGAGCAAAGCGACTGATTTATAATGTTTTGTCAAGACTTCAGTGGGAAAAGAAGCCCGTGAAGGTTGATTCAGCTTTGAGTTACTCAGTACTCTGCACAAAGCATGTGCGGCGGGAGAGTTGGGAGGTTGAAACTCCGTGTGGGAGACAGACTTTGAAAACCCTGCTAATGAGCAATTTGCCTGGGAAAACTCTCGCTGCTTCCACATGTCTGTTTTCTTAGGATAACTAACCGCAAGCGGTGACCTTTCAGAAGTGAGTGTGGTGTGCAGTTTGCCGGTTCGATTCCGGCTGGACATCAATGCAAATCTCTGACAACGTGGTCCGCGTCTCACGCCAATATCTCAGCTTGGGTCTCAGTGTTGTGTTGGGTCCACAATGCTCAAGGAATTTGTTAGGATAAAAAAAAAAACAAACAAACAAAGCAAAACTAAGTTTTCTTTGAACTTTCTACCATTGGCTTGGCTTGGAGCCTGTTACGAGTCAGTTTTGGCCCACAGGCCTTATGTTGGCACCCTCTCTATTATGCTCAAAGACGCAGATATTAGTCATTTACTTGGAAATTAATTTTGCGCTTGAGTAACTTTATTCCGTTTGTTTTTAAAATTTCACTTTTCCCCAGTTCTTTCTTTTTTTTTTTTTTTTTTTTTTGCACCAAAAATCAGTATTTCTACTTGAACAAAGACTGTGAATGTGTTGACCAACTCTGTCAACAGCAATAATAGTCCAAGCTTGATTACATGATTAATAGCAATGAGAAGCATTAATTCTGAGGTTTTTTTTCCACAAAAAAGTGAAATTAACTTCTTCTTTTATATTTAAGTCAAGAGGCGTATGGCTCCATTAACCAAGCAGCATCATTTCAAGGTTTTTTTCAAGTGCATGCTGCAGCCTTTATGTGAATTTAGGTTATGTCTTTGTTATTTAACAGTGGATCCAGCTTTGAAGAATAAAGCCATTTTTGAACTATAAGCCAAATTGGATTAGCGTATGTATTATTTATACTAAACGAGAAACTCTTAATTCAAAGTGTACCAATATAGAAATGCGTGAACAGCAGCTATATGCTAATTTAGATGCCAGGTTGTTGTGAAAGTATGTCAGTCTTTCATCTGTGGTGAATATATTTCAATCTTTTTGAGTTTTTAATCTGTCGTCAAACATAGTTTTCACCCAGTTGAAGTCGGTAATTGTTCGATTTTGACCAACGTGGGCTCCCCTACAACAAGAGCAGCTGTCAAACATCAGTGGTGTCAGCCACTCTTTGAACAATAAATAGCTAATGTAGAAAGAAAACACTCACGCTGACAAACACATCAAGTATATCTGTTCCTACAACTGATTTCCTTTGTGGAACTTTTCATTTCATCCCGCCGGCTGTGTTGAACTACTCATGCAGAGCAGCAGGTTTCTCATGGCAAAAAGAATTGTGGCATTGTTATCATGTACTGCAAAAGCTACCAATCATTTCTTCCTTTTCACCAACCATTTCGGGGGTAATTTCATTTTTTTTTTCATATGAAATATGATGACACGCATGAGTGATGAAGCACTCATAACTCTTGGGTGTCCTGTTTTAAACTCAGCATGCAGATGCACCAAACAGAGCACAGTGCCTCTTAGCGAGATTTAGACTTTTTTTTTTTTTTTTACATTTTACCATCCAAGCTGTTTCTAGTTGTTCTCATTATTAAGTTAGTCTTAATAACTGTTTTCTTCTCATCATAACTTTATGATGGGATTTATCATACCTATATCTCATGGATCCCAAAATGTTTTTTATATCTAGAATAATTTCTCAACAGACCAGAAAGCAGAGAGATTGAGCTTTGCAGTGATAATGATGGTCTCCAGGACTCCTGTATGATCGCCTTGTCACACATGTATAACATGAGCTCTTTGCTCTTTGGTCCTGTAAAAAACCTACAGCAGTGGTCTGCATCTTGTGGCTCTGGAGCCATGTTTGGCTCTTCAGTTTCTCTGCAGCACCTCCATGAAACTTTCAGAAACGTATATATTAATAAACATTTTCCTTTCATATTTATTCGCGTGTATACCACACAGTTTAGAAATACCGTGCTTTTTCGAGAAGTTCCACTTTGGGAGCAGATTTCAAATAGTTGATTAAAATTTAAATGATTAACTATTAAAAATATCTAAATAGATTCAGATTTTAATAACAATGAGCAGTCTTAACCAAGGAATTTGTTTTTTAAAACTTATTAAAGACCCTATACTGCAGTGGGTTGAGGGGAAGGTTTCAGCACCACGGACAGAGACACGTGAAAGACCTGCTCTTTACTATTTCAGCACCACGGACAGCGTCACAAGCGCTCAGTTTGAATGTTGGGAAAGAATGAAGTCAAAAAAAGTTGACGAGTAAATGCAGCAGTAACACTCTTGATCACTCAAAGATGACACTTGTCTTAAGTTTGATCTAAACCCCAAAGACAAGAAAAATTCCCAGCCCAAATAGGTCAACATGAATGTTTTTCTTGAGAAAAAAATGCATCAAATAAACATGCAACCAGTCAAATGCAGAGACAGCATTCAGAATCATCGTTCCCTTTGAAGCCCTACAATCTCTTCCAAAGCCCAGAGCTTTAATATTTTCAGATAAACCCACTAAATGGCAATAATGATCTTCACTGCTGTTCACATGCTTTTTTTTTGTTTTATGTGTGTGTGTGTGTGTGTGTGTGTGTGTGTGTGTGTGTGTGTGTGTGTGTGTGTGTGTGTGTGTGTGTGATGAATACCTTCAATGATGCAGTATAATGCAGGTCACTTTGTGTCAATCAGTGCATCTCCCCATTCTGCTACATTAAAAACTATCAAATCACTAAACCCGTTCCATGAACTAATGAAACGTTCCCCTTTATATGTTGCACTTGATAAAATGGCAATGACGAACAAGTTCAGGCCTGTTTTTCCAATTAAAATGGTGCTTAACAAACATAAATAAATAAATCCAAGGCTATCAGAAAGATACTGATAGCCTTGGATTAAAGAACGTTTCAAAGATACTGATTCTGAGAACAGGAAAAATCTTGCAAGAAGCAGTTTTCAGGTGAATTTATTGAGAACTTATACATAGAATATACATAAATATGAATAAATAATGAAAAAGATTGAAAGATTGAAATAAAATTAATTATAATATAGTTCATGTTACAAGATAAGTATGTCAAAATATACCATCTGGGACCAACAGATGTCACTGTATAACAACTGAATATTGTTACAATGCCACAGGAGAAAACTTCCATTACTACTGTCTTTGACAAAATTTTACCATAAAGAAAAATCCACACCTCAAAGAGATTTAAAGAACTATAGAAAACAGAGAACCAGGAGGAGTTTGTGTGATAAATATGTGAGAGACTGTAGAAAAGAAAGTGGAACTGTAACGAAGGAAACAAAGAAGGCTAATGGTGTGAAGAGCATGATGGTCCCCAGCTCAGCTGAGCTTGAGAACTTTGCATTAAATAGATTTATAGTGTAAATCTATAACTCTACAAATTGTACAGCATGTCTGAATATGGTTTTCTTTAACATGTGCCAAAAATATGGGATATTGAACAATCAACAGCTGAGACCCCCTTTTTCTGATCTTACACGCTTCCTGGTTGGAAGTTCAAGTACACAGGTTGGAAGTTGTAGGAATTTGGGAAACTCTTGAAAGTTTAAAAGCGCAAGGACATTCTAGATTGGAAGGCTGGAAGTTGGAAGAACTTTAAATGCTGGAAACATTCAGATGTTCTAGGTTGGAAGTTCTGAGAAGGTTGGAAGCTCCAGTAGCCGACCAAGATATAAACCAGAAAAAAGGGGTCTTCAGCCCCCCTGACATGCTGACACCACACCACGGTTCTTGTCATGGTGGAATGATCACATAAAGTAACTCCTTATGGTGCCATAAAATAATCAACATGATGCTCCAAATGAACCTTAATGTGTGATTGACAACCACAGAAGGTCCAGAAAGTCTCCCTTCGTGCAGCACCGTGAAAAAGAAACACACTGTTGGACAGATGTACCAGGATGTCACTGTACATGGAAACAACATCCACACCTTTTTTTTTTTTTTTCTGTCGTTCCACATCAGTGTGCCCACATATGCTTCGCACCGTGTTCAAATGCACGTCTACACGGAAATCAATGGCGTGTGTGTGGGCCCTGCTTGAATCAGAGTGGCGGCGATGATTGCGGTGTAATCATGATTATACATAAGCTGTGAATGCAAAAAGGGGGGACAATTTATGCAAGTGTGGCCTGGTATGTGGATATTGCAGAATTAAGTTTGGAGGCATTAGAATAAACAGTTTGGAGCTTTACAGCTCACATTCTCTATTGAATCAGGTGTTTTTAATCACAGAAAATGCTCTCGTGTAATATATTTCTGTATTGTACCACAAATCATACGGTAATCTCTCCTCTTTTTATGTAGCCTGTAATTCAGTGATTGTTTATAGTCACTGATCTCATATTGCTGCATTTTTCCCCCCACTTTACTCAAATAAATACAGCTCCGTGCAAGTCGAAAATAATCACAAGTGTTAAATTAACTCTGAATTGGTATGGATATGAATTCTGGCACTGGTACGAAGCTTTGACTTCTCCCTTGTTTTTTGCTGAGCTGGTTTTAATCTGTTTCAAGAGAAGGGAGGAAAAAAAAAAAAACCCCAAAACAGATCCGTTCCCAGAACGGCAGTTTAAACTAGAAAAATTTGCAGTTCCTGAAGAAACTGCAAGTGTGAATGCTGAGCTGAAAATGCTAAACTGTAATGCAGAAGAAGTTCAAGAAGAAAGGTTGAAAAGGAAGTTGACAAATTTTGACAAAGCTTGAAAACACTGCAAAGAGTTGAAAAAGGTTGATAAAGGTTGAAAACCGTTGAAAACACTGCAAAAAGTTAAAAAAAACCTTGAAAAAGGTGAAAACGCTGCAGAAAGTTGAAAAAGGTTGAAAAGACTGCAAAAAGTTGAAAAAGGTTGAAAAAGTTTTAAAATACTGCAAAAAGTTGAAAAAGTTTTAAAAAAGGTTGAAAACACTCTAAAAAGTTGAAAAAGGTTGAAAAAGGTTGAGAAAGTTGGAAAACACTGTAAAAAGTTGAGAAAAGTTGAGAAAGGTTGAAAACGCTGCAAAAAGTTGAAAATCGTTGAAAAAGTTCAAAAACGCTGCAAAAAAGTTGAAAAGGGTTGAAAAAGTTAGAAAACACTGTAAAAAGTTGAGAAAAGTTGAGAAAGGTTGAAAACGCTGCAAAAAGTTGAAAATCGTTTCAAAAGCTCAAAAACGCTGCAAAAAGTTGAAAATCGTTGAAAAAGTTGAAAAACGCTGCAAAAACTTGAAAAAAGTTGAAAAAGTTTGAAAACGCTGCAAAAAGTTGAAAATCGTTGAAAAAGTTGAAAAACGCTGCAAAAACTTGAAAAAAGTTGAAAAAGTTTGAAAACGCTGCAAAAAGTTGAAAATCGTTGAAAAAGTTGGAAAACACTGTAAAAAGTTGAGAAAAGTTGAGAAAGGTTGAAAACGCTGCAAAAACTTGAAAAAAGTTTGAAAACGCTGCAAAAAGTTGAAAAAGGTTGAAAAAGTTGGAAAACGTTGCAAAAAGTTGGAAAAGGTTGAAAAAGTTTGAAAACGTTGCAAAAAGTTGGAAAAACTTTAAGAAAGTTGAAGAAACAGCAGAGTCAGTGTCAGAGTAACAGAGGATCAACAGAGCTCCAGTCTTAATGGAAAAGTCCAGACTCATCAAGCAGCAGCCAGCACAACAGGTGTGTCTGTTGCTATGGAGACCAGCTGCACAGCAGCCATGACAGTGAACCAGCAGTTCTTATGGAGTGCGCATGGTTGAGAAAATGTCATTCCTCGAGGACCCAGAGGTGACATTGAAAAAGATTTGTTCACAATCAGATTCAGAAGTCTTTCATGAATTTAATGGTGCAGGAATCATGTCTGTAGAATCATCCATTCAGCCACTGTGATGTTGCGAACATGAGAGAAGCTTTGGATTTGAGTGAGAAAATCTCTCTCCAAAATGCATTGGAGCGGATGGGAGAAAATCCTGCGCTCTCCTCACAGAAATGCAGCTGGAGAGAGAACCGTTTGAGATAGAGACCAAGTGACTCAATTGTACGGGTCACAAGAAAAGTGGCTACGTTTAGAGAGGTAATTGTGTAGATTGAGCTAGAAATGTGGCCAGGGGGACGAGAAAAGAATTATTTTTTTGGTTTAAATCCAGAGCCTCCCGCACTCTAAATTCCTTTCTCCCACTCTAGCTTTTCCAATACACACCCATTGTAAACTCCAAAAACGGCTGAAATGCTCTCCATACTTGAAGGCTCACAGTTTGAATTTGGTAAAAGATGTGGACATGAGATAACATACCTAAATAGAGGACAAAAATGCCTACATTTTGCAAGTAAAATGAAGTGTTTATGTCAAAGTATGACAAAGTTGTAAGGGGTCAAAGTTGAAGGAGTTCAAAGGTCCGTTGAAGGGTTTTCCCATTGACTTCAATGTTAAAAATAATTTTAAAAAGTTGAAATATTTCAAAAAGTTGAACAAAGTTGAAAAAAATTAAAAAGGTTGAAGAAAGGGTATAAAAAGTTGAATAGTTTAAAAGTTGAATGGTTAAAATCGGTTAAGATTTGAAGAAGTTATAAGGTTCCAAAATTTGAAAAAATCTCCATCCGTTAACATGGGGCAAAATGTTGCACAAAAGTTGAAATATTTCAAAAAGTTGAAAAGATATTAAAAAGTTAGAACATTGCCAGAATGTCCTTAAAAAGCTGCACAATTTGATATCTGAATGGTTCAAATCGGACAAGATTTGAAGGAGTAGAAGCGTGTCAAAAAACGGCGGAAGAAGTCAGAATAATAATAATAACTAGAAAAATTTGCAGTTCCTGAAGAAACTGCAAGTGTGAATGCTTAGCTGAAAATGCTAAACTGTAATGCAGAAAAACTGAATAAGAAAAGGTGAAAAACCCTGAAATAAAGTTGAAAAAGGTAGAAAAACACTGCAAAAAGTTGAAAACACTGCAAAAAGTTGAAAAGGGTTGAAAAAAGTTGAAAAAGGTTGAAAAAGTTTGAAAACACTGCAAAAAGTTGAAAAAGTTGTAAAAAGGTTGAAAACACTGCAAAAAGTTGAGAAATGTTGCAAAAGGTTGAAAACACTGCAGAAAGTTGAAAAAGTTTGAAAACACTGCAAAAAGTTGAAAAAGTTTGAAAAAGTTGGAAAACACTGTAAAAAGTTGAGAAAGGTTGAAAACGCTGCAACAAGTTGAAAACAGTTGAGAAAGGTTGAAAACACTGCAAAAAGTTGAAAACAGTTGAAAAAGGTTGAAAACGCTGCAAAAAGTTGAAAAACACTGAAAAAGGTTGCAAACACTGCAAAAAGTTGAAAATCGTTGAAAAAGTTGAAAAACGCTGCAAAAAGTTGAAAAAGGTTGAAAACGTTTGAAAACGTTGCAAAAAGTTGAAAATCATTGAAAAAGTTGAAAAACACTGCAAAAAGTTGAAAAAACTTTAAGAAAGTTGAAGAAACAACAGAGGCAGTGTCAGAGTAACAGAGGATCAATAGAGCTCCAGTCTTAATGGAAAAGTCCAGACTCATCAAGCAGCAGCAGCACAACAGGTGTGTCTGTTGCTATGGAGACCAGCTGCACAGCAGCCATGACAGTGAACCAGCAGTTCTTATGGAGTGCGCATGGTTGAGAAAATGTCATTCCTCGAGAACCCAGAGGTGACATTGAAAAAGATTTTTTTACAATCAGATTCAGAAGTCTTTCATGAATGTAATGGTGCAGGAAACATGTCTGTGGGATCATCCATTCAGCCACCGCGATGTTGCGAACATGAGTGAAGTTTTGGATTTGAGTGAGAAAATCTCTCTCCAAAATGCATTGGAGCGGATGGGAGAAAATCCTGCGCTCTCCTCACAGAAATGCAGCTGGAGAGAGAACCGTTTGAGATAGAGACAAAGTGACTCAATTGTACGGGTCACAACAAAAATGGCTACGTTTAGAGAGGTAATTGTGTAGATTGAGCCAGAAATGTGGCCAGGGGGACGAGAAAAGAATTATCTTTTTGGTTAAAATCCAGAGTGTCCCGCACTCTAAATTCCTTTCTCCCACTCTAGCTTTTCCAATACACACCCATTGTAAACTCCAAAAACGGCTAAAATGCTCTCCATACTTGAAGGCTCACAGTTTAAATTTGGTAAAAGATATGGACATGATATAACATACCTTAATAGAGGACAAAAATGCCTACATTTTGCAAGTAAAATGACTTGTCTACGTCAAAGTATGACAAAGTTGTAAGGGGTCAAAGTTGAAGGAGTTCAAAGGTCAGTTGAAAGGTTTTCCCATCCACTTCAATGTTAAAAATAATTTAAAAAAGTTGAAATATTTCAAAAAGTTGAACAAAGTTGAAAAAGTTTAAAAAGGTTGAAGAAAGGGTTTAAAAAGTTGAATATTTTAAAAGTTGAATGGTAAAAATCCGTTAAGATTTGAAGAAGTTATAAGGTTCCAAAGTTTGAAAACATCTCCATCCGTTAACATGGGGAAAAAAGTTGCACAAAAGTTGAAATATTTCAAAAAGTTTAAAAGATATTAAAAAGCCAGAACATAGCCGGAATGTCCTTAAAAAGCTGCACATTTTGATATATGAATGGTTCAAATCGGACAAAATTTGTAGGAGGAGAAGCATGCCAAAAAACGGCGGAAGAAGTCAGAAGAGGAATGTAATCGTGTGAATGCCTCAGGCATTCACACAATAATAATAAAGAAACAGGAAAATAAACGTGTGAATGCCTCAGGCATTCACACAACAACTCCAAGGATCTCGGACTGAATCGAACACAAGCTTAGGAATTAAACACCTCAACACGAGAGCATTTATTAATCTGGAGAAGGTTTGCTGAGTGTGCATTGTTGCCTCACAACCACACTGTGCCTTCGAAGCTTTTTAGTAAAAACCACAGTCTTCGGTAGTGCTCAGGGCCATGGAGGCGTCCGGCTTGCACACTCAGAGACAGAAAACACATGATTCACTCTCCTCAGGATCTGAGCCAGGAACTCCTCGTCTCCTCAATCTTCTGTCTAAACGCCCCACTGTCTGAGCAACGCTGCTGACAGTATTAGAACATCTCAGCGGGAAAAAAAAAAAAAAAAAAAGGCGGCGAATGTTTGGCAGAGGAAATGGTGAAACCACAACATGGCAAGTGGGACTAAACAGTACACCAAAGGTGGGCATCTAATTTTCCCAAAGGGCCACATGAAAAATGAGTGCTAATATTTGAGGACTGAAACACAAGTTGAAGAATTATCCATTGACAAAATGTAGTATTGTACATGATATTTATGAGCTACTGTTGCCTTGTGAGACTTTTTTCAGCCTTTCTCAGTCTTTCTCTGGAAATCATGATTAATAAATATAATAAATGTCACTATTTTTTCTTGATAACAGCTACAACACAACCAATAACGCAATAATGGGCAGTATCATGAAAAATGTGACCACTGCAGATGTAATAAAACCAATAATAACAGTAATGTTCATTACACCAAACTCCTGCATCATTAAAGAAATAACCCAGTTTGCACAGATTTCCAAAAGACAGATTTTTTTTTTTTCCATTGAACTCCTCTGTGTGAAAGCTGAAGCGCCCCATCTTTGTTTTCTTTGAAGCAGACTTTAACGAAGAAACCATTTGCATGGTCCATAAGGTACTTATGATGCATCACACACCAGCATTATTGCAGTACATATCATCCACTCACAGGGAAATTGAGTACCTTGGGACATGGTAAAAGGTCTTTCCGCTTTCATGTGATAAAACACTACATGCTGCGCAGTGTGTTGCTTATTTTGTTTACTTTTTCACATGAAGAATATCTGATCTCTGGAAACGCACATTCATGAGATGCTTTTCTTCAAACATTTTTGAATACTTCAGGCTGCAGTGGACTCTTGGGTGGAAATTCAAAATGCTTCAATCCAGCGCTGTAGAGATGATTTCATATACGGTGACAATAACGCAGAGATTAAGAGTTGGGCTGCACGGTGGTGTAGTGGTTAGCTCTCTAAAGGTCAGCAGTTCATGTCAGGGTTAGGCTTGAGACTTTTCTTGGTGGAATCTTTATGTTTTTCCTGATTAGTTCAACAGTCGAAAAAGACACATTTTTTTAAAAAAATTACATATTTCTGAATGTGTATAAATGCAATTGCAGTTTGATTAATGCATCCTGGTTGAAACCCTCAGATAGATCAAAACAGTATAGAAGATAGATGTGGAGCTTAATAAAAGAGACCACAAAGAACAAATCTTTAAGCTCAAACACTTAAACCTCATCAACATGCTGTGTTTGCATTTCGGATCACATGAGATTTCTCCTGATCCTAATACATTCCCGATCACATACTCACATCTTTTGTGGTATGTTGACTTGCAAAGTGGTTGATGGGATACAAAATTACTTTAGGTTGTGTTCCGCATCTCTGTCGTTAAACTAACTGTGATTTTAAATTATCTATGTTGTCACAATTTATGTTGCAAAGACAGGTGACGGCAGGACATACTGCAGATTCAAAAACTTCCAAAGTATTGCAATCATATGGACTCGATATCTTCTTTACCTTTCTGCAGATTCTTATATACGATTTAAACTCTCACTCTCTCTCTCTATTGAACACTACAAACAGATCACATATTCTTTTTGGTTTTCATGTATATGTTCAGTGTAAATGTATATTTCTATATTCCCACCCTGTTTGAATACTTGCTTTTTATATCTCTGATTATCTGAATATCAACAGTAATAGAGAATTAAGATACTACATCATAATATACATAATATATAATCTCATCCTTTCTTCTGATCACTAATAAATAGCAATCGCATGGCTCATCAAGGTAAAGGAACCTTTTGATTTCAAACTTCTATCATCTATCGTGATTGCTTTGGGAGAGCCACACTACGACATATTAATATTTCCTCAAGGCTGATTGTGCTGCAGTGGGGTTGTTGCATATTTTCTTCACATATGTTGCTGTTGATTTCTGCTGAGCCAATCGGCTCAGTCTGCCAATGACCAATCAAATAAAAAAAGCATCAACAACATCCCCAGTCCCACACCAGCGATCAACAATCAACCAATCAACATATCCCTTGTTAGTAGTTAGCTCCAATCGAATAATTAACACAATATCTGATCACACAATGCATGTAGACCTGATATGGTGCAGCTGAGGTGTAATTATTGATTATTATTGACCTTTTAAATTGTGACATCCTCTAAGATTTATTTGCTAACTTATGGATATTTTCGGGTTTGATGGGTGAATTCAATGTCTTAAAGTACAATAACTAAGACTTAAAGATCCAGTAGCAGAAAAGTGACTAAGATAAATCTGTAGGATTTGATAGGGTTGTTGATCATTCTCAACCTGTCATCCAGAGCTGAGCCAGGAACAGAGCTTTTCTCACTTTCAAATCCCTCTGCCTGTACTGTTGGAACAACCTCAGCAGCTCTCATATTCTCAGCCGCTCGGTGATGGATGATGGTGTGAGTGCCACGAAAAACGCTGCTCCCGAGCCAAAAAAAAAAAAAAAAAAAAGAAGATTATTAAAGTACTTAACATTTGATTTATTTCCTCTCAGTCGGATGTGTCTGTTATCCCCCTCTAATTAATGTGGCTTTAATATGTGTGTCAGTTACAGTTCACCGTGAACTTGGTGGAAGGATTTTCTTCCTTCAGCGGTTAAAGGTTGACCGAAGCCGCGTCGGGAATCGTGCTCGCTCGCCTCGTTGATTGATGACGGGTTTGCGTTCCTCATTAACAGTTTACTTAAATCCAGGGCAAATTCTCTTATGTGGCTTAATGAGCAAGTAATTCCAAGTGGCGACAGCAACAACAGCCTTGTTGATATTTATCAGAAACAAAAGGGGCCAAATAAGTCATCAAGGGAAATGTCACGGGGAGCTGTAACCTTTTAGAGGGGGGCTAACCTTTGAGGCTTAGTGGCAAGATGGAGAGTCATTTGGTGGAGGTGGAGTGCTGAGTCGTAATGAGAGCCGCCGTGGTGTTTGTGACAGAAATTAACTTTAGCTTAATGATTAGGGAAGTGTCATCTGGGAGCTCCTTAGTGCACAAGAGCCGCACAGGCAAGCCCAAACAAACAGGCAGGGCTTCTTCTTTCTTCTGCATGTGCACAGGCTTCAGGGCGCACGCACGCACACACACACACAGAGGGGGGAGAAGAGATAGGGGAGGGAGAGGCGTGCCGAGACTGTCATGGGGCTAATAAAGTGGCAGAATAATCTGTGAGGACCAGTGGAGGCTTGAATGTGTGCATCTTAATCTGTTTGTGTGATGCAATCTGTATATATGGAGTTAGCTCGGCGCATACACCCATCAGTGTGTGTGCGCACACTTGGGGTGTTTGCCAGTGTATGATGATATCTGCATGTCTGCATAATCAGATTTGTATTTGAAGTTAGAGTTTTGTGTCTTTAGGTTGTGCATACATTGAACTGTGTGTGCATTATCTTCACATGTGGACTCCATTGGTGATATTTGTGCGTAGACTTAAGAGTTGTGTAAATACAGGTCTGTGTGCATGACAAAAGAAATGTATATGTGATCATAGTGTGTATATGTCCTTAAATGTGTATCTGCATAATCAAACTTGTCTCTTTAGCGCAATGTTTGTTTATAAGTGTAGATTTGTGTGTCTTTAGATTTGTCCACGATCATTAGGTGTATGTATCGATATGTGTGTACTAAATCTGTGAGTGTGTTCTTAGATTTGTGTATACAAAGAAATGCACGTGTGTGTATTTCGGTGTGTGTCAAAGCAAGTTGTGAGTGCATGTTTGACCAAACTGTGTGTAAGTAAATACACTTGTATGTTAGATTTATTTCAATGTTATCAGATTTTTGTGTCTGTGATGCAGATATGGATGTGTAGCTACATTTTTGGAAACACTGATGTGTGTGTAACATTTTTGTCTTTCGTTCATGCATTCAGTGTTTCAACATGTGCACAAACTGATCAATGTTTAGTGTTTGCAGTTGTGTAATGTCTGTATATATACTCATATTTGTGTTTGCATATTGACATTTATGTCAGTAATTTGTGTGCACACTGAGCTTTGTGCATCCACCCAACTTCGTGTGCATATTAGTTTGTGTATATTAATATTTAATCTGTGTGTGATGACATGGATATTTGTGCATTCATGCTGAGATGTATGTTTAGATTTTTGTGTCTGTGATGCAATTTTGTGCGTACGTCGTTGAATTTCTGAGACTATGAGAATTTTTGTGAGCTTAGGAGATGTTCATAATTCCTGTCCATGTTAACATTTATTATTATTATGACATTCTAATCCGTGTGGAGCAGTGCTGTAAAGAATTTCCATCTGGAGATAATAAAGCAATATCTATTGTAGTCTTTGTGTACTGAAAATGAATATTACTTGCACACACATTAAGAACAGAACACAAAAGACACAACAAAAAGTATCACACAAACATTAATCCCGCCCACCCACACACACACACACACACAAATACCATCAAAAAAATCACAAATCCAAAGTTCAAATCCAAAATTACTACGATCTGTAAGTGTATCTAAATACTAAGACTTATGGTCACCTACCTCTATTGATACTTGACGCTTACAAATCTGTCCGTGCACACACTCACACACACATACTGCAGGTGGACACAGATCACATTGATACAAACAACTCTTTTGGTAAACACACAAATATAAACTTACAGATTCAGTGTGAATGCAACTTCCACACTCATCCATCCCATTTGGTGCACATGTATTGGATTACACACTAACAGGTTGAGATACACACATACTGTACATCTCTCCACACACACACACACACACAAGTCATTCTGCTCCTATATCGGCTCCCTGCACTGCGATGCCTTGATGCACGTCGTCTTGTGGCTTCATCAATTACTCCCTCGAGGCCGTCTTGGATTATCTGGTCAGCGGCTTCACAGTGATTTGAAACAGGCGATCGAGATTCAGATCAGGTGTCAGTTAAGACTTAACCTCAGAGCACAATCTTTAATTGGATTAGTCTGTTTTGTTCTCATATACACCCACAAGCCGACAGAAAGATTGAAATTCCGCTTCTGCGGTGCGTTGGTTACGGACTCCCGGGGCCAGTATTGATGTTAAACTTCACCCTAAACGTCCACACAACAATCCACAGGAGGCTTTCCTTTCCTCTCCAAACAGAAGATGGTAAACACTTTATCAGTAATATGTTTGGTCATCAGCGCGTGCTGTCAGCGAGGCGCCCTGTGCAGCTCTGCCTGCATGATGAAACATCTCGCCCCGGGTTTAAGTCATAAAAGTAAAGCTGCTGGGCCAGAAAACCACATTTTCTGAGTAGGTAATCATGACCATTAATCATGCTGGCACACTTCTCTTTCCCATTGGCCAAAAAGAATAGGTCATGGCTAAAGACTGCACCTCCACACCGCCGGTGAATATGCACCCTCCTCCCCTCCTCTTCCTCACTTCCACCTACTCAAGGCCATTCTCACTGATTTGTAGCAGCAGTCGTGTGAAATTACCTGACTTGTGCTTGTCGAAATTAGAAAATAGTGATGAATTGCGAGCGTTCCCGGCTTCCTGACACTGCTTTAACACGGCCAACTGCAGCTAATTCGATGCGCTGATTTGATAGATACAGCTAAGAGGGTTAACATTGAGTTTATCTTTGAAATCATTTTCAAAGTTACTCAGCTAAACTCTTTGATTTCTTCCTCTAGATTGGGGGGAAAAAAATATTGGCTTTTTTTTTCTGGCTCACAGTGTATCTAATTTAGGATTTTTCTTTTTTTTATTTTTTTTACTGCAGTGATTTGCTTTTAACAGTCAAGAATAGGTCTGTGAGTACTTGCTTCTTGCTTAAAAGTCTTTCCTTTAAAGCCATTTGTCTCCTTTGCATCACAAAAAACAAAAATTAAAGCGAAGTACTGAAACTCCAGCAAGACAAAAGTGCTCTTTTTAAAGTGGAAGTTGGCTTTTTATGTCGATATCTTGTAATAAAACAAGTCTGAAGACTCCAATTGATCCTCAGAAACTCTTTATATGAGTTGAAATTTGCACATAAAACTAGTGTGAATTAAACTACGTTCAACTTCAAGCATAAACCCAGCATGTTTCAAAACTCATAATCAGTCACTGCAATGTTCCTGGTGACTGATGTCTCGATGCATTAAATGGAATCTTTAATTAAGACGAGTCTGAAAGGGAAATGCTCAGCAAGCAGCACAGATTTAGCTCATTTTATAGTGTTTAGAATGTTGCAGTGTCATTAGCTTAGTTTTATTCAAGCAGTGTTGACAGACTTTGCCCAATTATTTGAACCCTCACTCATTTTAAGGCTTCTTTTCAAAATTTCTCACAATATTTGGAGTCCTTGCTGATATTTGTTGGGTGGTTTTGCATTTTAACATGAAAACATTGTGGCATGAATGGGCCCTTAATCCCTGTCCCTGAAACAAAGATATGTGAAGCCTTTAACCACAATCATGAACAACTACCTTCAAATTCAAATGCTGATGAAAGAATAAGCTCAAGGTTAACAGGTTAACTCAGAGATCAGTCCAGGCCAGAGGACAGCATCTCAGGGTAAATGATGTCAAACTGGTCTGACGCAGGCCAGTGTTGCTAGTTGCTAGTAGCAAGGTTCTGCATTCCCACCCTCACCCATGGTTATGAACTTTGGGTCACGACTGAAATTAAACATCCAGGAGAGACTCAAAGTCGAGCTGCTACTCCTCCACATTGAGAGCGGCCAATTAAGATAGTTCATCTGATTAGGATGCCCCCCGGTCTCCTCCCATTAGAGGTTTGCCTGGTACGTTGGCTCAGGAGCTGCTGGAGAGATTATATCACTGGTTTGGTCCGGGAGAAGCTTAGGGTTCCCACAGACGAGCTGGAGGAAGATGCTGGGGATGGAGCTGGCTGGGCTTCATTGCTATCTATCGACACAAGAAGGATTAAGAGGTAATGAGGATGGATGGATGGATGGATGGATGGATGGATGGATGGATGGCTGGTGAACAAATTTCAAAATGTGGTTTTCAAACTGGAGACAAAATAGCAATTCAAGCCACTGACATCTCTTTTATCCACCAGACTCATGTTTCCGGATGAGACGAGCAGCTTTGCACGGCACCTTCAGTGCGGCTGTCTTTCATTCTCCATATTCACAAACGCGGTTGCTCCGCGGCGCCTTTCGGGAGACTGGCTCAGCGCGGGGCAGATTATGATAAAATTAGGTCACACACATAATGTCGCCGCTGCTGTTTGTTGTTTGCCACATTTTGGAGCCAGAGCAAGTTCTGTAGAAAGTGCCCCCGTGGGTCCTTTTAATCTTTCAAAGAGTAGACTGATAGCTGACAAGCCTGGGTGCTGTCACAAGTCCCTGACCTCATACCAGAACCGGATCATTGCCGCTGTTGGCAATATTGCTGACATACTGTGCTGATACTGGATAATGACTTTTCTCATGTGGAGAAAAGAAATCATGGAAGCAGTTATTAGATTCAGAACTAATTTAGAATCGGAGGCAGTTTAAAGTGAGACTTTATCTCACCAGTGCAGCATTTGACATGTCGGTGGTGAACGTAAAATCACCTTGTGCTGTCAAAAAGCCTGTCATGACAGCTTTTATGTATCTGAGGCAGGGTCAAGTACCACACGCTCGCCCTTTTCTTCTTTTTTTGACAGTTGGACATGGTCGCACATGCTTCTCAGTAAGTGGTTTCCAAAGATGCATGTCTCCTTTTGATTATTTCAAATCTAAAACTGATGAAATATGCAGAATTACATTGGACTTAGTACTTGCAGTTTTTTTGTGAGCCGATTCTGTTAGTTTTGAAAGCTCTTATACTTATAAGGCAAAGCTACCTCTATTTAACTTTTCTGTTGAGTTATCGTGCAGTCTATTGTTTCAATCAAATCCCCAATGAGCTGTACCATTTTTTAAGGTTGGTACTGTTTCTGGGAGAACTGTCAGTTTGAGTGGAAAGCCCCTCAGTGGACTGCTGCAGTCACTTTCATACAGCAGAAACACAACTTCGCGCAGCGTGTGTGTTTATAGATGAGCTCAATCTGTCAGCGTTTGAATGGCTTTGTTAAATGTTAATGAAATACACAAGATCAAAATATCTGCTGCCTCACATGATGACACATGGGCAGCCTCACAGTAAGAAACTTCCTTGTCTGTTCTCTTGCCTGTACAGGCTAAACCAAACTATCCATCCATCTTCTCTGTTTGCTGAAGTCAAAACTGACAGAAAGACAGCCTGCTAAGAAGTAAACCAGAAACAGAATGAGGAGGATGGTCAAGAAAAAAAATAAAATAAAAAAATAACCATCTGTCAGTCATAGAACTAAAGATCAAACTAACCAACCAGACTCAGACTCTGCATCTACAGTACACATCGAGCTGTGGATCCTCTACAAAGTCCCTTCACGCCTGGCCACTGAAGTTCTATGAGCTGCACAGTAGTTCACCACCATAACGGTAGGAGTGTTAACGGATTGGTTGTGAAACTACATGAAACTCCTTTGTATTGTTTATTTTCGAGTCATAATGATTACTCAGCAATCCAAATCACTGCATCTAGTTGTTCAGTTGGCACTTCCATGGCAACAGGTGTGTAAAGTCGACCACAAATGCAAGCAAGCTATTTCTCCAAACATTTGTGAAAGAATGTGTCACCCTCAGAAGCCAAATGAATTCCAGCATGGCAGAGTGATAGGATGGCAGCTGTGCCATAAATCCAGCAATGAAATGTCGTTAAAATGAACTCTGAATTTTACTTTAACAAAGTAGAAATGATTGGGAACAACAGAAATCTAGGCGTCAAGTTGTAGGCCACGAAAAATCATAGAGCGGGGCCACTGGATGCTGAGGTGCACAGTACGGAGAGATGACCAACTTTCTTCAAAAGAGTGAGTCAGTAGCTACACACTTCCAAACTTCATATGATCTTCAGATTAGCTCCAGAACAGCGAGTAGAAAGTGTCATGGAGGGTTTCCATGGCTGAGCAGTTGCATCCAAGCCTCACATCACCAAGCAAAGTGACGGATGCAGTGCTATGAGGCACACCGCCACTGGACTACAGAACAGTGCAGACCTGTTCTCTGGAGTTACAAACTGCTTCTCTGTCTAGCCATCGAATGGAATAGTCTGAGTTTGGTGGTTGCCAGGAGAATGGTACTCATATCACTGCATTGCACCAAGTGTAAAGTAGAGTGGAGGTGGGATTCTGATCTGGGCTTGGTTTGAGGGAGTTGGGCTCGGCCACTCAGTTCCAGCGAAAGGAACTCTGAAAGATTCAGCATTCCATGACATTTTGGACAATTTCATGCTCCCAACTTTGTGGGAGCAGTGTGTAGACAGCCACTTCTTGTTCCAGCATGACTGTGCATCAGTGCATAAAGCAAGGTGATAAAGACATGGTAGGCCTTTATGGTCCATAAAGACACCCAACGGCAGTTTGGTGTTAGGGATGAATTACAGCGGAGACAGGACTTCTCCACCACATCAGTGTCTGACCTGACAAAGGTCCTTCAGCAAGAGTGGTTTAAAATTCCCAAACACATTTTAAAACCTTGTGGAAACCCTTCCAAGAAAAGTTGAATGTTTTAGCTGCGAAGGGTGGGCTGAGATCATATTAAATCCAATTGTTTATGAATGGAACGTCACTCAAGTTCATATGTGTGTGGAGGCAGGCAAGCAAATACTTTTGGTTATATATGTGTTCTTCCTCGTGGAGATAAATAACAGAGCTTCGTAAGTTAAGTAAATAAAGTAGAAAGCTTTATTTTTTGTTATATTTGTGAAATTCAAAAGTCTGATCAAAATTAAATATAACCATTTTTGTGCCAGTTTCGGATGTTTTAGCTCCTAAAGCTGCTTTAGTTAGTAAGGACGAGAAGTTGACAAACCACTGACAAACTATTTTATTCAAAATATGAGATAGAAAAGAGATCAGAGCAACATTAAAAAAATTAAATAAACACATTTATTCACACATAATTTTGTGAAAGCTGCAGGGAGCCACTCGAGGGGCAGACGAGCTGCAGGATGCAAACTGATGCTATTCAAGTCTTACCAAACAACCAAAACTTTCCAGAAAAATATTTTGGAATGAAAAAGGAGTAAACACTGCCTATTCTGAAAAGGCTGTATTTCCTCTGCAATATTCTGAAATCATAGTTGGAAGATGGCATAAACATGACAGTAGGGGTCCCTCCTGTCTTGAATAAGCCTTTCAGGAGCATCGTCTGAACCACAGTCGACTTGAGTATCGTTCCTGATCACATCGATCCATATCATGACCACAGCGTTTCCCTCATTTGATCCCCTCGCGTTCTAACATGTTGGAGCCCACATGTGTATTGTTTCCTCCCATGTTTCTTCGCTCTGAACCACAGTCTACCGTCCTCCGATGGCTGCTTCCAGTAGGATAACGAACCTTGTCACAAAGCTCCAATCACCTCAAACTGGTTCATTGTCCTCAAACAGCCTCCGCAGTCACTAAATGTCAGTTTGATGAAGCACTGCCGAGATGTGCTGAAACAAGACATTTGCATCATGGATGGGAAGCAACTGTGCAATGCTCGCATGTCAATATGGACCACAGTCTCTCAGGGAGCTTTCCGGGGTCTTGTCAATCTATGCAACCAAGCATGATGGCAATTCTGAAGGGAAAATGGGTCGATCCACGTCATGTTGAGGCTGACGACTGGATATATTGTTTTAAAGTATCTGCCAATGGTGTTCTTTATCGTCCAATTCCAAACAAATACCGCAGCTAACTTTGCATGAAAATGTGCAACGCAACCTTTTCGTTAACTGTACCCATCTTAAAAACAAATAATCATCCTGAAACAGTAAAGAGGGAAAGAAAATGACTCCAGGACGGGGCGATAAGTATCTCTGAAATGCATTATCACCTTCAGACCGTATCAGGAGATTAGTATGGCGCGCTGGAAGTGAGAGAAACATAGTGAAACATTTGTATTTACCCATCGGACGCATTGATCAAAGTAAACACATTCTGGTCGACGCCTCATGTGGACTGAATCAATGGGAATCAATGAAATCAGACCAAACAAGGTACAGCCTGCAAATATCAAAGGTCGATTTCCACGGTCGGAAATGTTTGGCAGCTGAATAACAATTAGGGGTGAGTTGCACTCCAAATTGAAAAGACTTCCTCACAAATCTCTATTAGAAACTAGACAAGTGAAAAATGTTTTTGGAGGAGAATATAAATAAATCCAAATTACTTCTTCTGCAAAGCTGGTGATGATGAGTTTGGAAATAGAAACAGATGAGTGAATCACTGGGGCTCAGCTGGTGTTGTGAGGTAGTGTCTCGGGTTCACCTGGTACTTTGTAAAAAAAACCCCTTTCACCCCCCTTCTCTCTCACAGCTTTCTGCCTTTTCACCCCCAGCTAACTAATGATGAAGAAATGCCATCAAAGTAATCTTTTAAAGGGCACTTCTCCAGACACAGTAGCAGGTTTCGGTGCTCCCAACGGAAAACATAAAAAAAAAAAAAACCCTCAAAGGTGGAAAACAATATGAGGCTGCTTTGCTGACTCTAATAGATTCTCCCACTTTATTTTCCTTTCTGCGACTTTAAAAAAAGTAAAAAAAAAAAAAAAAAAAAAACAAAGTCATTATTTTAAAAATAGAACAAATTAGTGTTTGTTAAAATGCCTCAAGCTGTCTGGAAGATGAAATTTCACCTTCACCTCCATCTCTCGTCTTTCATCAGGGATCTTTCTGCCCCTAACAATTCTGTATCAACACCAGGCTTCACAGGAGGGAGTGATTTTCAGTGGTGCCTCACTGATGATTCAAGATATTATTGTACAACTCTGACTGAGACAGACATGTAGACACTGTTGCTGAGTGGAAGTGAGTGAAGCAGATGTCAGACTGCATCGAGGATAGAGGATTCTTTTCTTCTCTTCTCTGGAAGCAGCTTGACATGATGGAATGAAGACGTTTTGGGAGGTTTCCTATCCGACCAAAATCTATTGAATGCAGAAGGTGAAGACAGACTAAGCAGTCATTCCACTACGTGGACCGGACAAAACATGTTGCCTTCACTGCAGACTGAATAGAACTGCAATGTTAAAGGCACATCAGATTTGGGTTAACTTTTACAAAGCAAGCAAAATGCTTAAAATGCAGCAATGTTTTGGTTATGAGACAGTCCAACAGTGTCACTGTTTTCATAAATGCCTGCAAACTGTCCATGGGTACATCTATCTCCAAGTTTAGAACATAATCATGTTTCATAAGACAATTAGAAATGTAGTAAAGATTGTCAGATACGAATGCTTAGAGAGGACAGAAATGTAAAATAACGAGAGCTGAAACACTTTATACTTAATAGATCAAGCAGATTAAGAACAATGTTGTGTTTTGCCTATTCTCAAGTTCCATGTCAAGCAGAGTTCAGTATGTGATAGGAATATAATTTAGGCCCCTCCACTGGTGTAGTTATTGTATTCTAGTGGCAGGTAGCAGCTGCGTAATCACACCTATCTGCTGGAGGCATTTTTAATCAACAGCTTCATGCAAAGTGCAACAATGAAATCCTGCTAGTGTGGAAGCCCAGATGAGGACCAGCCGTGGCTAATAGTCCTATTCAAACAAGGCCGTTGTTATTTTCATTATTAATGAGTTACAGCTCAGCCTCGGTGTTTCAGGATTTCATTCATTCGCAAAATGAAATTTCCCGACCCTCTCGTGCCCTGTGTATAATCGTGCAAGGTCAAGATTTGGGAATTTGTCACTGTCTGGTTCATTAACGCGAAAGACGCTTTCTGAATGTTCAAAATCCATGTATCTGTGGAACAGAACATTTATAGCTCATAAGAAGCTGATGTGAATTAAACAGACCTGCTTCAAACATATAGATAGATAGTCGATCAGCTCTCAGTTTGGAAATGGCATTGTAGAGGGTCTCCAAGCTGAAAGCCCCACTTGGCAAAAAAAGTGGCTTGGTCTCAATGAGTGCAGCATACACACTTGCACATGCGCACTCGTAGTTTTCTGTATGAAATCCACACTGCAGTGCAAGAGGGTGGCATGCCCCTCTCGTGCCCCAAAGGTGTGGTTAAGGAGAACAAAGCCTGAAGCGGCAAGACAGAGACTAAAAACCATAAACCATGCTGACACACTAATTATAGGCAATTTAGGAGGGAGGGAGCAATATTAATCGAGAACAAAGTATTGCAGATAATCTTAAAGAATTTATAGCATGGTTTTCCTGCAGTCCTTTCCGATGACACCATCACATGCATTTTATATAATTATATTCAGTCGAAATTCTTCGCAGTGTTGTGTACTGAAATCAAGAACCGAAGACTCCAATGATGTGAACAGAACCCAGGAAAGCTCCCGCTGGTTGCAAAGCTTTTCGTTGGAAGATCATTGCATTTTCATCTTTTTAATAGACCGATCAGCAGCCAAGTTAAAACACTATCACTTTTTTTTCTGACTGAATGCACAGTGCACATAGAAAAAACATGCTTTCCTATGTAAATCTGGAAAAAAAAAGTATTTGTTTTTATAAATTAATTAAAAAAAATAAAGATAAATATTCTAAATATTTATTATAAACATTTTTATTTTGTGTTAAAGTGTAGCATTTATTAAAAAAACATTTCAAGTATTATGAATTAGAAATTCTTAATTTTTTCGAAATTATTCTCAAAAGTGTGTTAAAAATGTCTTTTAGATCCACTCTGTGCGACTGATTTCACATGCGTATCATGTTCAGCCTGTTAAAATTCAGTTTCACGCACATTGATGAGGTGTTTTAAGGGAGAGTCGACATGAAGAACCACCGACTTCAATGTGTCTGATCAAATAAAACTCTACAAATGGTAAGTCTTCTTTCTAGAGTGTCTGTTTTATCCAGTAAACACTGCTGTTTCACTTGTATTTTTTTTATCATCTCACTCAATTCCAAAACCTCCACCGCCTCCCGTTCTGAAGCAGCCTCTTTGAAACCCAGCTGTGTTGACAGTCTTGCGTCAGACTTCGGCTTCAGTGCACCTCGATACTTTCTCATGTAGAAGCACATCAACAGTCTGTCTCACTGAGATGTTACACGGGCTTTGTCTCTTTTTCTTTTTTTCCTTCGTGCTCTCTCTTCCAGCAGCTTGTTTGACACCCGCCGCATTAGAAGACACAGTCGACATGAAATCAACTTAAAGCTATTCCGAATCAATGCATGCCCTGCTAGGCTAGGGTTGCATATCAACCTCTGGTTACCACGTAGTCTGGCATTCATGTAGCCATGCATACTTGCAGTTAGCTTTGTGAAAGTGCTTGAAAGCAGATGTGGCTTTTATTCTTTTCTACTAAAGATACGGTATTACAGCACAACCTAGCATAAATCATCCAGCAGGAGGAGATCAAATAACAGTCTGGATATTATCTCAAAGACAGTTTCGTGATGTTTTGCTGGTATACCTGCCAAAATCCAAAAGTGTTTACCTGGACACCATGTTTGCAACACAAGGTGGTGTAATGGGACCCCATGAAGCAGCAGAAGGGAACATAGAAGGTGGTTCAGTCTACATATTTATAACATAACTGGATCAGATACTAACCAAAAAGAAAATTAAAATGAGCAAAAACAAAGCCATCATTACCAATCTCGACTGCAATTCAGATGACTCTCCTCGGCCACCCAATGCACGACAGAGGCATGACAGTGACCATGCATTGCACAACTGCTTTATCACGTGTTGTTATTTTATTAATCCTAAATACACATGATGTACTGAGTCAATCAAATAAGCAGTAGAAGTTAAGAAAACAGACTGAGGCTCTGGACTGGCACATGGTGATGTTGTGTACATGATGAGCTGATAAATGCCACACTTCCAAGTCTTGTTGATTTTGGCATCCTATTTTGATTTTAGTTTCAGTCTAGTCTTTGTGCCAAGCTCTCATTTTAGTTTTTATTAGTTTTAGTCATGTTCAATTGCATCTAGTCACGTTTTAGTCAACTAAAAGTCTAAGCATTTTAGTCTTATTTTAGTCAGAATAACTCAGGGTTATTTTAGTCTAATTTTTGTGGACAAAAACTGATGATATTTTAGTCTACTTTTAGTCAATTAAAATGTTTTTTTTCCTCTTTATTAATAATGCGACTGTAATTAACCAATCAATATAGTATAATTTCTTAGTATAGTATAGACAAAGCCAAAGTTTTCTTTTCGTCAAACCTGTTACACAAATCAAACATGTTTATTGTACTATTATATTATTGATACCTTCTAAACTCAAGAATACACCCATTCCAGGCATGGAAGATGCTCTGGCCAACATATTAGTTTACCAACCAAAACTGCAGTCACAAGTAACATACAAATCTAGATGAAAATAAATAAATGAAATAGCATCACGGCTGACAGAGAAATATGAATATTTTCAAATTTAACATAGAGAGAAAAAGTGTGTGAATGTAACATAAAGCATGTGTGCCTTGCTGAATGTAAACTGAAAATATAAAGAAAAGCACAGCAGATGACACTGACTGCAATGCAGCTCAATCAACTGGACCCTCCTGGATGTCTTATTTTAAAACTGGCAGCCACACATGCCAAAAACAACAAACAAAATGTTAAATATCTCTATCATTGTCAAAAACAATATGATGCAATATCATTTCCATAAGACCCGCATTAGTTAAACTGTTGGGGTGCAGTGACCCTGGTCCTACCTGTACTGAGAAACAGCTGTTGTCTTCGCCTTTGCCCAAAGAGAAGCGGAGGTAAAACTCTGACAGTGTCAAATTGGGGAATATCTCAAGCTGATGTCAGAAGCCTCCAGCTGAAGCAGATGATAATAAAAATGTTCCATGTCCATATAAGGAAGTTAGGCGCTCTACTTGGCTGCCCGCTCTCTGCCACATGGCAGCTCGTTCTCCGCCCCTCAGTCAGTCCACTGCAGTGTTCTCCACCACGCCGCTGTCCAACACCTGGCTGCCGCGCCCCTCTACCTGCTCTCTGCCGCCCTGCTACCTGCCCGAACCGCCCCCGCTCCCCCCACCGCGACGCTGCTCTCAGCTCCAGCAAGCTGTGAAACCATTGACTGTTTATAAATCTGGACGAAACTTATGTGACGTCACCCAGAGCGTTCCAAAATCCCGTTTTGAGGATTTGAGCAGGAAGTTTCCATACTGAGTGTTTGAAACCGGATGTAAATGTAATTGGTCAGCCCCGTCACGTGACTGCATCAAGTGGATAAAAGAGTCACTGTGATAGGGTGATTTACGTGAACTTTAACTCATAAAATGAATCCACAGATCATTCATATGAAAGTCGGAGTCTGGTCAAGCCAACACGGTTGTAGAAACTAGTGATTGAGACCAAAACATGTTCTGAAACCGAACGCTTTATATGTTCATTTGCATTGTGAAAATCGGCATTTTTGAATGGGTTCCAATGAGCTCTTTTTGGAATATCATCACCCCCTGCTGGAATTCCCCCAGTATTACAGCTTCTTCTGCACGTCTGCATTGGCCGCATTTTTCACCAGTAGGTTGGTGCTTGTGCAAAACACAACCATTGATTACAAACAAGACTACACACTGAAATGTTAGTTCGTCTCATCATGTTTTCATCATTGAATATGAAGAGACATTTTAGCAGCTTTTATTTTATTTTATTTTATAATACACATTTCACATTTTTATAAACCACATTTTGCCCTGTTTTATTTGTCAAAGATATTGCATGATATAGTTCATTATTATTTCATCATAATTACCGTCACAGAACCACGATTTTCATTTCATCATGTGATAAAGGTATGTCGACCAGGACATTTCGTCGCATTTATCGTTGACAAAATCAACACTTCTTCCAACACTTTGATTAGCAAAAACAGACTGATACCGAAGTGAATCAACACTGTCACCAGGTATATAATAGAGACACGAATACAATTTTATATGAGGCGATTTTAAAGATATTCTGAAGAAAAAATATATATATAAATACATGACAAAGTTCTTGTATCCAAACCAAAATCACTAAGTTCCTCTATTTCCCATGACCTGGTTATTTGCAATCCAACTTTATTTTGGGAACCCAGAGGTTGAAGAAGTGGACTTGGGATCAAAATATTGCAGGTTTGATTCCTATAGTGAACAGTGTGGGTCACATAGCAAGACCTTTGATCCCTATCAGCTCTCAGGAGCACTGTGATCTGGCTGGCAATCACATTGCTGTTATAATATAGGTAAATGTGGAAAAAGGAGTTTCATCAAGTGGATTGAAAAATAGGATTTCTTTTATAAGTTATTTCCATCTGATTGTATGTTGAGTCACATGAGGCAATGAAGCAAAGCTTAGCCTAAACAGACAGCTACTGAATTGATTCAAAATTTCCACCTTATGAGCAACATTGGGATCCAGAGTCATGACTTATATCTCATTAAAGTAATACCTCATGGTGAAATACTTGCACATTCACCACAAACCCATTTAAACCCGTAATACAAGATTGAACCAACAGGTGGTGTGTTGAGGCATTCAAAGAAGCAACAAACAGTAACGCAACAATAAGAGCAGCTTCCAAACAAGAAAAGGCAAAACTCTGCAAGTCAGATGAAGGACAACTTCAAATAAAGTGAGTCAGCCACCCAATGAGCAATAAAGGCATGACCAAAATTTGACATAATGCCACTGTAAAGACATGCTGCAGCACAGAAATGACAAGAATTACATGAATCACTGACAATTGCAGTATTTTCTGAAAGTTGAATTTTTGGGACTCAATGCACACAGCTCTTATCAAAAGCCTCCATAAGATACTGTTGAGCTGCAACACCTTAACATATAAAACACCCACATTATTCTGCTTCAGTTTGGATAATAAAGCAAGTCCAGGTCCCTCTGAGGTGAAATGATTGAACTCCAGTGATAAGCTTCTGCGTGTCTCTATGATTGGATAAAGGTAAGAGCAGCAGCCTGAGGAAAGGGAGCGTGATGTGTGGGGGACGTTAAACTTTACTGCATGCCAACGACTACACGCTTCAACAGTTTCTGGTGCTCGGACCACCCCACAAAAGCTACCACCACAACAGTCTCATTAAAATCTTTCCTTCCACCCCCCCAAAAAAAATCATCTCATTGCAAAGACAGGTGAAATATTACATCAAGCTCGGGATAGAGTCACAAGACTTTAAAAAAAAAAAGGCATGCATCTAGTAAAGGTGATCTGCAAACTGTCATGAGAGGGGTAAAAGTAACACTTTGTTTTGCACTCGCCTTACCTGTGCAGATGGCTCCAGATGGGTGGTGAGCAGATGACTGATATCTCGGCTTGTGGATGCCGTGCACACGCTTTGGTGAGAATCAGCTGCGAAAGCAGAGAGGGGCAGGAGACTGGAGGAAGGGAGGAGGAGGAGGAGGGGGGAGGGAATATAAAAAAATGTGAGGAGGCTGAAGGAGGATGAGGAGGAGGAGGAGGAGGAAGGCGCAGATGCTGAATTATGGATGTGGAAGGGTGAGAGAGAGAGACAGAGAGAGAGTGAGGGATTCCTCTGCCGGTCTTACTCCCCAGATCGCAGAGCGTGAATCATCTTCTGCATGGATCAAATGGCACAGTCCACTGAAGGGCTGGGTCGGCGCAGTAAGCAGAGGGTATCTGTCGAGACTGGGACAGGGTGGGGAGCAGGAGGAGGAGGAGGAGGAGGAGGAGGAGGAGGAGGCTAGAGTTATGCTATATGAGAAGCAGCACACCAGAGGAAGAGCTACAGACAGTGTGAGGAACCATTCTTCAGCTAAAACACTCAGCAGCTGCTAAACACTGTTTTTTCTCCCCTCCCTCACAGTCTTCCTGTCTGTACTCAAATGCAGAGTCGCTCTCTTACTGAGCAGTTTATACTCTCACTGTAGCGTCTGCTTAATCAAGTAATCAATAACCTGGGATTCTTTATGGGAAATGCCTTTCAATATCCACTCCGATGGATATTTTAGCCCTCTTAACTGGCTGAAAACTGAGTCTATTTTTCAGGCTTGGAAAAAAAAAAAAACTCTTATGTTCTCAAATAATCAGTTGAGTACCTGTGTTCGATTGCTGTATATTCTTTGTGTGATAAAAAGAGGCAGAGAACTAAAATCGAAACTGTGTCAGAAAGGTTGATGAAACTATGTTCAAATGTGTTTTTGTGTTTATAAAATCATTTGGTCGATGTGTTCCGAGCACCTGGTCATTTTAGAATTTTACCTCATTAATTTTGAGCATTTTGGGAACGTACTTCTGCACTATTAGTTTGTTATTAAGAGAAAAAGAAGGATAGATATATGCCACTGGTTTGTTTCATCAAAAAATTCACGTATTCTCAATCTTCAAGATGTCTCTTTATAGGAAAAATCTCGGAATTTCTGTGAATTGTTATAGATCCAATTTTCCACATCTGACAGACATTTGGTGACCGTGGCATATTTTACAAAGCTTGATGGCTTCAAACTCAGTTGTTGGTGGTATAAACCTCCATCTTGCCCTGTCGACATGTCAAAGTGTCCTTGAGGAAGACAGCGAATCCCAAGCTATATGCAATGTAGATCGAGAACCTTGCCTTGCATGGCTGTTACATCCGTGTGTGTGTGTGTGTGTGTGTGTGTGTGTGTGTGTGTGTGTGTGTGTGTGTGTGTGTGTGTGTGTGTGTGTGTGTGTGTGAATGTGATTGACAGCACAATGCATTTTAAATCTGCTGAAGCAGTGAAAAATGATATACTGGGGTAGTCAATTCAGTGAGTACTAGTTTCCTACAATATCATGTATTTTTTGCAGATGGTAACTTAAATGTGACTTTGAGATGAAAACTTGCACACTTTAAACTTTAATTGAATATGTGCACGTGCATATCATTAAATACAGAGTTGATGGAGTGAAATAAATGTTTGTGAGATGTGTAAAGCAGAAGTGGCATCTATTTTCATAATTTTCACAAGTCTGGATATGCTGCAAAAGACATTGTCTCAATGTCGTCATAATTTTTTTGGTAAGTAGTTACCAAGCATGGTCATTTGAACAAGAAAGGGTTAATCCCCATCTCTGTTTGTCCTCCAACAGCAAGAAAATGTGTTTTTAACCGTGAGCAGGAGAGAACATCTCTGAATCTCCTTTTGTTTGTGATGATGAATGCAAACTGATGCCAGTCTGGACGTCCCACAGATCGTAATGTTTGCAGATGACACTGCAAATTGCTGTGAGAATAAAGACCCGGCGGAGAAGAATTTGGAAAAGTGGAGGTCTGCACAGGAGAAAAGACAAATGAAGGAACAGACAAGACAGAAGACGTGTGTGAACGATGGGGAGACAGTTGGAAAGGTGAAGATACAGAGCAGAGGGGGAAGATGGATGAGTCCAGCTGTCCAGAGCAGTGGACAGTGCACAGAAAAAAATGCAGAAGAGAGTGCTGGCAAAGTGGAGTAGGTGGAGACGAGTGTCAAGGCCAATATGTGAGAGAAAGATAGCAGGAAGAGTGGAAGGGAAGGTTTGCAAGAGTGTTGTGAGAACTGCTGTGATGTATGGTTTGGAGAAAATAGCAATGATTAAAAGACAGTAGACTGAGCTGGAGACTGCAGAGATGAAGATGTGATTTTTGCTGGGAGTGAACAGAATGGGCAGATTGGAGCGACTTGAGCAGTTTAGAGATAGGGCAGGATGAGACAGTTTGGACATGAGGAGAGATAATAGACAAAGGATGTTGGAAATGGGCGAGAGAAGATTCATGGATGTGGTGGAGGAGGACTTGCAGATGGTGGGAGATACAGTATAGGAGGCAGGGGATGGGGTGAGATGAAAGCAGATGATCCGCTGTGGGATCATCTGTTCCCTGAACGAAGCAGTGGAAATATGAAAAAGGACACCCAACCTTAAAGAGCCTTGCTGGGTGTGTGTTTATGTTAGCTGTGAGTCCAAATGGAAAAGATATAACAGACATACTGGAAAAAAGGAAAAAAACAGCAACAACAACAAAAACAACATATGACCACATAACTGACATTGCTCCCCTATGATGTTGAAATGCCTGATATGTTAGCAAACATAGAGGGAAATTAGCATATTTACTTGTAATTGAATTCCTAGAAGCACAATAAACAGCCTCTAACATGCTCCTCTTTGGCTCTCACAAGCTGAAACATCTGTTTCTATAGCTGCTGAACATTTCGCTATCTGCATTTACTTGTATCATCTGGCGCGAAGATGCAGTGGGTTCATCTTCCCCCTCATTAAACAGCTGCCTTTTGTGGCTGGAGATGCTGTTAATGAGACCGTTGGACCTCAGTAGTTTGTTGCCCGTTGAGGAGTCGGCATATATCTCTGCTCTCCTTCCCAACTCAGACATTAAGTCCATGTGGTCTGCAACTCGAGGCCTTTCTCCTCCACCCTCACCATGGAGGTTATATTACATTTGATTATCATACCACTTTATTGCCTCCTTCGAGCTTGGAGTGGAAAGCTATAATTTACAGTAGAATAAAATAAACTGGTTCCAGGGAGCATTTCCTGCATTGATTGAATGCTCCGACAAACCCAACTGTGTTATGGCAGTGCTTTGTGACGGCTGCCGCGCTCTGTCTTCCATCTGCGAGCAATAGTCACCTCTGAGAGCACAATATTTTATGGGTGATGGACAAGTGATCACTGGGAAGTGCGGGGCAAGGACACCACAGCAATAAGCAAGGATGGAGAAGGAGTGAGAGACGGCAGCCCTGTGATGATTTCAGTGAGTAACTGACTGTAAATGCTTCTAATTTCTGCTAAAATTGTATTTACTGTTGCATTAATTTATTATATTTGCTTTACAAATACTGATACAAAATGGTTGTGATAGGCATTCTTGCTGTGAAGGTGGTTTGTTAGTTGTTATTCTGGTTCCGATGGTGTTGGATTGACCTGTTGGAATACATGGAGGGAAACTTTGCATTGCTAAAACATCTCTGGATTCTCTTCACCACTGACTTTAATTATTAACAGCAACAGATTCCAATTAGTTGATTTACTCTGGAGCCAATTTAATTAATCTTTAACTACACTCAAACATCTCCCTCATTTACCTTTGTAAATTGCTTGTTGGCTTGGTGTTGATGTGACACATTTCCCACGTTGTCTCCACTCTGAGGGTCAGTCTGATAAATGAAGTTGAGCAGTTATTAAACCAATCTGAACATCCACCGAGCTCTCATCAGCATCTCAATCAGACCAAAAAGTGTTTCAATAAGTACATTCAGCAGAAAGAGTGTCAGTTTGTTGGATGAAAATCTTGTTTTATAATCAAAATGAGGAACAAATTGTATAAAATAAAAAAAGAAAGAAAGAAAAGGCATAAACGCTCTAATTTCTACTCAGGACTGATCACTTTTCTTTGATTGTACATGCTATTGTTTTGATAGAAAACAATGTAAAATTGTTTTTCATGTTGTTTTTTGGAAAAAATGGCTCAGACATGCTTATTGAACTCCTTCTTTCTTTGCCTGCCATGTACCTTAAAGGCTGATATATGATGGGATGTATGGCGAGCCTATCTGAGGCAGCTATTAGGTTATATGTTATTTGTGAAAGATAGCAACTGTCACATTGTCCAACCACCATTCTGTTAGGTACCAGAGGAGGCAGGTGATTGAGCTGATGGCATTTTGCAGTTTTAGAAACAGTTGGATGTGTGTGCTCCTTCTATAACCGCTCATTGTTTCTGTACAAGCCATTGACACTTCTCCTCTGTCCTCATCTCAATCTATACCATCAGCTGTGATGCCTTTTCAAGTGTACATCATTATATTGACGGCTGTGAGGAGCGTTTGTCTCCCCGCGAGCGCGCCCTTGGCTTTGCGATTGAGCTTTACACCTGTGTTTTCATCCCTGTTAGATTTCTGCCTTGTTGAACCTATCCTTAGCTTCTTCTAGCTCTACACGATGCGGCTCCTTCGCCTATCAATGTCAAAGCTGTCAGAGGAAGAGGAGGAGGAGGCGGCCCAGCCATGCGTCTGTAATCATTCTGGCTGTTGCGGTGCTGATTGGTACTCCCGCGTCTCGCCCTGCTGTAGGTGAGTGATCAGCTGTTCCCTGGGATACACAAGCCCACCGTTGATCAATTGCCCCATTAATCCAGCGGCAGAAGGGATAATGCACGGCTAGCAGAGATACACGCAGCGACACAGGTGCATGTTCCTGCTCTGAACCTCTTGTAAAACAACCCCCGGGGTTGTTTAAGGAGACGAGAACTCTTACATGGATGACATCCTCCGTTGCCATTTGCATAATGTGGCACCTATTATAGTGCTCAATATTACCTTGGTGGAAAAGAGGAAAGCTCCCACTCCCGTGTTGCTCTGGCTTATAGTATGCAGTCTTGAGGTTGATGAGACAATCCTTCAATCCATCTGGGAAATAATACACTTATAACCCAATTAGAAACCACAGAAGTTTGGGGGATTTCGTCAAAACAAGGCCACAATTATCACTTCATCTGTACGGATTGTGGAAACGATACAAATATAAGTGGTATGTGATTTAGACATAAAAAGATTACATCAATCTCGTTCTGATATTGATTGCATTAAATTTGCACTGGATTAAAGTGTAGCAGGATTTATTTTCTTTGTTGTGTTTCCAGTGTTTGATGTGTTAAATATATTCAGCTACTCTGAATACCAGAACTAAACTATACTTACAGTTTTCTATGTGAAAGCTAGTCCTGGGCATGCAGAGGTTACCATTGCAAAGTTAGAGAAATTGACCATCCTACATTTTCTTCAATGAAACTTGGAGTTGTCATCATGTATGTTGTTGGATGATTGTTCAAGCCAGAGCACCTGGAAATAAAGTCATGTATGAGAGAATACCTGTATGCAAAATCAACAGAAATGACCTGGAACCCATCAAACCAAATAAAATAAAACTGAGCCAAATCAAACTGAACTGACCCAAATCAAAACGAACAGAATTGAATGAAACCAAAACAAACCAAACTGAAACAAAACAAACCAAACCAAATGAAATACAGGTCCTAAAAAGGACCTGTGACAGTGTGTTGAAAAATGTATTGATTAGAATAAAAGCTGAAATCCTTGCAGAGCTGCCTGGAACATGCACCTGATGGATTTCCCCTCTTTGCTCCTGATGACGGCCACTGGATGTGACAGCAGATAGACGTTTACACACTCCGCTGTCACTCATCACACCGGGATTCACTCAGTCTGCTGGATGGAGTGAAGAAAGAAGATAGCTCCTCCAAATAAGACCTTTTACACCTCAGCAGTGACTTTAAATATGCCAAAATAGACTAAATGTCTCAACCAGTTGGTTTGTTAAGTCTTTATATTTTTTTAATGTAGCTTAGAATCCAAAGAATAAAACTGAACCATGACTCTTTGGAAATTTGATTGTTGCGACTATTATAATAATGCATGGCACAATTAATACAAAACACAATTACACAGGTAAATGAACTACCACACTAAATTGCATAGAATTTATGCATATGAAGTAATTAGCCACATAAAATTAGGTCATTTGTGATTAACAGTTTGAAGGGAAAACAAAAAAAACAAGAGTTTAATTTATATTAATAATTATGATAGTTGTGTATTCAAAATGTATTTAATATAAACTAAACTAATTTAAATTAAGGTAAATTAAATTAAACCAACAACCAAAACTTGTTGTTTTGGTTGTTGGTGTTTTACTTGCTTTTGTGGGAAACAATGATTAAAGCGCATATCTTGTTTTCATACTTGTGACATATTGAGCCAAAACTTTACATTTTTACCATTTGGTGATCGGGCATGCTGGAGATATGAGGGATTTTAAAAATAATCATGCATTTATGTGATCTACTGAAAGGGAGCACAGAAACAGTTGGAACATTTATGTCATCTCAGTCTTTAAATCCCAACTACTTTTAATTTGATGCACACTGCTGACAGGTATGCGCTATTAAATAGTACATTTTTTGTCACTGGAAAACAAACAGAAACTGAAGGACTTCAGTGTTACAGTTACAGCTATTGCAATGATACAATACCCCAACCCTGAAATGGTTAATTTGTTGCATCAATTTCTCCAATCCATGCAAGGTGTGGTGGGATTGGGTGGTGTTTCAGATCACCATTGAAACCCCCACCCCCTACCCACCACCACCACTGTAAAAGTATGTCATCAACCAGAAATTTGTGTGTGTGTGTGTGTGTGTGTGCTTCACCCGTTCAGCCGAGAGATGATAATTAAATGCGACAATGTTGAACTTTGAGTCATAAGCTAAATCTGAGCTGGCATACCTTACAGCTAAGAGCTAAAAGATGAGATGCTACATGTGCACAAACACATGACAAATGCCAACAAAGTATCAAATATTTTTTCAAAAAAAGAAAAGAAAATCTTTGTGAACCTTTGTAACTGTCACTGCCTGCCTCAGGATGCTGCTTCCTTTGGGGTATAGACTCATGAGCATGCTCATACTTTTCAACGGGATTCACAACATTAGGAGTGTTACAAGTGTCTCCTTTCCACAAAAGGCAAAGCTCATAAAATACATGAGGAGCCATTGATTATTAGTCACCATCATAGTGTCATTGCAGAGGGCGATTACGCTCTGACCTATACGAGGATGTTCCCCCACGATGGAGTGCAGCATCTCGAGGTTGATGGAGAGCGAATGAAGAGCCGTCCTTTAAGACCTGGATGGATGTGATGTGGAACAACACCTGTGATGAGCTTGATGGAGGCAGCCGTGGATTCAGGCGCTGATGAAAACTAGAGGTGAACGGCGGCGGCGGAGGAGGGTTGCATCAATCTGACACCGAAGAGAACCGAAAGCTTTTTACATCTGACAGCAGCCAAATCGTCGGCGCAAAAAAAAAACCATACAGCAACACCAAGACACTGACCTTTCCGAGCTTAAATGTGTGGACAAGTAATAAACACGATGGTACATTCAATCAAACACCCGAAATATTCTCAGCGCACGGACTGATGTGAGTATTGAGCACATCCCCTGGCATGCAGCTGCTCGGTGGAAAATAGTTACTTTTTGGAGAGAGAAGTGAACATTCAGAGCTGCTGACATTGAGCTTGCTGTCATTCCCACTCAACGGGGTAAACGCTGAAACCGGCATCTGCAGAGCTTTTTGAAGCCGCTGCAGCGAGGCATCACACGGCCGTGTACCTCGCTTTTATCCTTTTTAAACATTATGTTCACATTCAAATGAGTGCAAAAGCTTGCATTACCGCTACAAATTGTTTTTATCATTGTTGATTTAGTACACAAAAAATGTGTCAGTGCTGCTTTACATCAGATTCAGATCGAACCTACACAAAATTAAGATGAATTTCTGTAATCAGGACACAAAAATTTCAATTAAGATCTCTAGGACTTTTTTCATGTACAACAAAAGTGTCTACCTCATGGAAACTTCAGTAATTGTGACTATGCAATTAATGTCATCATGTTCGTGGTTACTCGAATAACAAAAAAATGTTATGAAAGTTACATGTAAGACTACTTAATGACAGTTATTCCATTAGCATTTCACAAATTCTGGAAATATGAATTTCTGGGGGAAACGTTGCTCATACAAGAGGACAGAACTGCACTGCAGAAAGCTAATAATGGCAGAAATGTAATCATCAGTAATCAACAGGAGGTGGATTTGCACCAACTCTCCTGGATGCAAACATCTGATTCTCCATTAAAAGTTGATAATAAGTCAGATCCTTGTTAAGGCTGGATGACTTTTGTTTACAGGCACTGCTTCCCTTGTAATTGGGATGTGTGAACGCTAATGAGCTCAATACAAAGATGCAATTTCCATACACAGAGACAAAAATAACAACAATAATAGCAATTAAGTCTCACATTTGCACTTCAGTGGGAGACAACTTTGGGGTTTGTTTTTAATGTTTTTATGTGCACACCACCAACTCTCACCTGGCAGTTGTTTTTGTCTCCAAATTATGAAGCACTGCTGGTACAGTCCCGGGCAGTTGACACACATTTACTTGTCCTGAAGGAATGGACGAATCAGGTCTCAATCATTAATTACGCAGATAACGCTGAGCAGTGCGCCGCTAACTCATTAGCTGCGGAGCGTCTGGGTGTGATGTGTATTCTGCTCGATGCTGCACTCCCTCCGTGTCTCCCCGGACGGCCTCAAGGTCACCGTCTGCACCAGCTCTCCTCTGTTAGCAACGCAGTGTGTACTTATCATACCCCGCGAAGCGAGCGGCCACCTTGTTCCACGAAATTAGTCGATCATTAAAGAGCAGTTCAAACATAATGACTAAAATGCGGCACTCTCTCATGCAGTTACAGAGCTCGCTGTGCAGGCTGAATTTCTCCCTGTCTTGCCATTTTAGCTTTATTGCCTTCCTCTGCATTGACGGGGCGCTACATTTCGAAGCACAGTGCGGTAATGCTACAAAATGCAACCTAAATGGCTTTTTGTACACCTCCGTCTGTACACATCCTCTCTGACACAAATAAATGAAAGTATTGGTCAGGTCCCCTTCTGTGTCTCCGTAAATTTATCTGTGTGTCTTCTCTGTGCCGTCTTTTCCTGTTTTATTTCGATACTCACCTGTCTTGTCTCCGTCGATGCACACTTGCTCTTCCTGCCCGTCCTCTCTCTGTATATCAACCCCATCCTCTCTCGTCTCAGTGCCAGATCAGATCATCTTTGTACCTTTTGTCAAGACATCACACTTCCCTTCTTATGTTTTTTTTCATGCTTTTAATGTTTGTTTGGACTTCGATCGTGTTTCGGACTTACCTTTCTTCTAGCCCCTTTATAGGATGTCTTTCCATTAGACTACATCTTTATTATACTGTTGAACTACATCTTCTTGCATGAGTCTGCTTTTGGGTTTTCCACAGTATTGAAGGCAAGGCAGGGAGGAAGAGCAGGACTTTCTCCTGCTAGCTCTCCTACATCCTGTCTCCCAATCACCCGGGATGATTGAGGCCAATCAGTGGCATCGGGCCTCACCTCTTTGCTCTCCCTTCTCCCCTATTTGTGACCCATTGTAAAAAAAAGTATTAAACCTGCTTTGCCAATGTGATCCTCCCTCCACACACCATCATCCCACACTACACCTAATTGAGGCCTTCTAAATCCTCTCCCCCGTACCTATGGTTCAATCATGCCAAGATTATATCATCCATAAACATTGTGGCTTTTAATGCCCATGCATTTATGTGTATCTGAAATCGGTTGGCAGGAATGTGCTCGCTTTGCAAGGTGGAAACATTTCCAGCAGCTTTGAGATTACTAGCTGTTAAAAAAAAAGAAAAAGAAGCCCGGGAGTTGCACAACCTGAACTTTAAGCTTTGTAGTTAATTGAATTTCATGACATTTTCATACAAACGAATTTCCATTTCCCTCATGCTTATCAGAGAAGTCATTTTATACAACAGGGAGTCGACACAAGCCCACTCTGGGAGGCCATAATGTTTCCTCTTTTAAACACCGTGCATGCCTCCAAAGGTCAGAAAAATCTTTGCTGCTTCTTTTCCTGCGCGACCCTGAAAGATGTTAATCGACTGTTGTTTGTCGGACTTGTAACTGACAAGATGAGTGAAATTTTCCTCTCCGGTAGACGAGTGAATATCTTTCTACTGTTCGGGGTTCGATCTGCAGGTAAACACCTCAGAGTACATTAAAGACGCAAAACCTGAAACACTGAGGCATGTTAGTGTTTCTGTTACCGACTGAAAACCCTGATTATCTACGAACAGTTCACAAGAAAACACATTTACTCTTTAAATAAAGATTTTTTTTCATCTTTTTGTCACAGTCAAACATTTCAGAGCTGTACTGTTAAAGCAAGAACTTAAACTCATCCAAACAATTTGCATCACCTCTTGATCTTACAGTAATCAAGAACAGAAAACAATTACAGTTTTTAAGAAACATAAGGACAAGACCGTACTTATTTCCAAAGTGAATTTTAAATGTATTGTATTCTAAATTTTAATTGGTAATTTAATTCAGATAATATTCGATAATAAATCATTTGTATTTGCACAAATTTTACACTTTTTCAACATGGAGGGTGTTTACGTACCACAGGTGGTACACAGATCATTTTAAAATCGATATTCCAGATAAAAGTGATCATTTGGAGTTTGGTTAATGTCTGAGGGGGAGTTTGGTAATCTCTCCCTTGATTCAAACCAGTTCAATTTTATTTATATTTCATCAATGACAATAAAAACATCTCACTCCAGTTTGAGAGACAGAGAGAGAAAAAAAACAAGCATTCCACTTGAGCAAGCATAAGTGAAGGTAGAAAGGAAAACCTTTTAACAGAATGAAACCTGCAGGACCAGAGTCAGATATGGAGACTTTGTGCTGTTTCCATTGGGATTAGAAGATGGAAAGAGGGAGAAGGTAACAACAGAGACAAAGAGCAACACGCAAATAAAACAATGTCATCAGACAGCCCCCAACCAAATCTGATGATGGGGGCGGGCAGCTCAGATCCCGACCATCAAAACCTCTGTGTTCAATCATCATATTGGTATAATGTAATAATATAAGTCGATCTGATACTGGTCTATGGTGGTCTGATTGTCCAATGGTGAGATGTTGGTGTCTGTTGGTCTCGTGGCCTTCTGGTGGCTTATGCTGGCTTGATGTTGATCTGTGATAGTTTGATAATGGTGTGATGTTCATCAGTCTTGGTCTGACGTTGGTCTGCATTGGTCTAATGTTGGTCTGTGTTGGTGTGATAATTTGATGCCAGTCTGATGCTGACCTGGACTGATCTGATGTTGGTCTAATGCTGACAGGTTATGCCTGATGTGGTTCAAATCTTGCTTCATGCAGATCTAACGATTTGATATTGATTTAATGTTATTATCTGCCAATCAGACGTTGGTTTATTTGGTTTTCTGACGGTCTGGTGTTGGCTGAGACAGCTTTAAGACCGACCAGCATCAGATCAGAATAGGCCAACAAACAAATGATGCTACATTCTCTGTATCCACAGACTTTGAGGTTAAGTTTTTAATTCTGTTGTATTTCACAAGGGTTTCTGCAAACACACTGTACAGTCCCGATCAAAATAACTGCACAAGTGTTAGTTGAATGAAGCAGGCAGTGAACTTATCAGGTCCCACTGGTAAGTTACAATACTTTGACATTAACCTGTTTTCACATGGGAAATGAACAGCATCCTGTTCAATTGCTCCCAAACCCACCCCATTGATCCATCCTGTCTTTATTTTTACATTTCAAACTTAAGTTGCTCCCTCTGCTGCCTCTGTCATAATCACAACCACCACTGGACATTTCATTAAATGTAAATATCGATTGTTGCTCCCTGCTTCCACAATCGAGCAATGATTCCTCCTGTGAGAAACACTTTTTTATTGTATTTGCTGAGAAGCTGAGAGAAAAAGTGGGCAATAACTGAAGTGATTAGTCTTCATTTTCTCCAAAACAGCAAATGTCTTCTCAGATTATCTCATGATCTAGTATTCAAGATTTGACTCAACAGAATGGACCAAAGATTAAACCCTGTAGCAATACACTCATAAATTTTCTACCTTCTCTCAACTTAAAGTCGCAGGGTGCTGGAGTCAAACCAAGAAGAGTATGGAGAGGCAGATTCCACTGTTATCCATCCTTCGCAAGACATTTGCTGTTAAGGATATTTTAGAGTCACCAGTGAGCCTCAAATGCTTGTTTCTTGACTATGGGATAAAAACTACATACAGGCAGGTATCTTTAGTAGTCTCTTTTTGCTTTCAGTGGGGTTAAAAATAGCAAATGAAGGACTTTATTGCTTCACACTCCCCTTCCTGTCGGATTCAATGCTCCTTTGTGGTGTTATGGTGGTGATGTGTTCTGCAGTTGAACTGCAGCCGTGTGTTTACTTGCCATTTAAAAAGCAAACTTTTCAAAATTGGCAAGAAAGGTCACTGACAGCACAGACAAAAGGAAGCCAAGGTAACAATGAGCAGTGAAACGCAGAAACACCACATCATTAACAACCTATTACCGAGGCGGTTTTCCAGGAAACTCAAGAAAACCAAAACAAATAACGCGTGTGAATATTCTAATGACTTCCAGCATAACTACAGCTTTACATTGTGCAAATTGAGAAACCTTGTTTGATTCTTGCGAAGCATGCACACTGTTAGGTCCTTAAAAGTGGAAATAAAATGATCCCAGGAGATCTAGTGAAGTATTCACCATAGAGAGGTCAATGTTGTGCTTCAGCTGCCCGCCTCATATCATCCCTCAGGGAGTCGTCAGGCTGTAATGACCGTGGGGTTTGAGCTCCTGAACATTTCCTGCCTCACCTGTGACCCTGATGTTACCTCTGCAATGGGCAGCTGGTGGCTCATATAAAGCATTTTTGATCCTCTTTTTTTTTTTTTTTTTTTTTTTTCCGCTTCACCCTCCATTAGGCAAAATGATCGTAAAGTGTGTGTGTGTGTGTGTGTGTTTGGCTGACTTGTTAATCTCTGACTTGTAGCGCCTCTCTCCATGTCATTTCAGTGGGATGACACGGAGAGGAAAGTCTCTCGCCAACAATGGACACCCGAATATAACAGGTCGATTCATGGTTATTTGTCTAATTCATTTTTTTTATGCGTTTATTCACCTTCCAAACCGACGGTTTCTATGGTTCCTTTCCCAATGTCACCTTTTTTTTTTTTTTATTGTTTTTTTTGTTTTGTTTTGTGAAAATACTCACTCACACATTGTGTTACTGGCAGTACAATACAAAAAGGACAGCAACTTTTACATATTTATAGTGTGCCTGATCAACAGCAGTTATTTTTTACATGTGTCTGTGAAGTAGCAATTATCAAACATCACCGACTTAACCACAGATTTTTCTCTTTTTCATCAATTTCAGGTGATTCAAAAGACAAATTACTCAAAACAAAATTATCTGGAATTTCACAGCTGTAATTATTGCACCAGGTGCTTTGGATCAGTAGTTCCCAACATGTTATCCTTTGAGGCCCCTAGACTGACTTTAGACACACATCATTTTCAAGTTTAATTATTTGTTTTAATTTTATTTAGAGATTTGCTTTATCTTGATGACTTCCTGTAATAACAGAATCCCCTGTAGTTTTGTCGCTCTCTCTTCAAATTGAGAAGAGGTGTGCTGCTACAGTCGCTGCTGTGTGTTAAAACACAATTCAGTACATTGAAAAATCATTCCAACTTGTATCATTAAGCTCACAGACATTATGTGCACATTATGTGGACTTTTTGAGAAATTTTCTGAGACGTACAATGACGGGTTTCACCTGCTATTTGGTTGATCTCAAGCTAGATTGGGAGAAGAGCATGTCTGTGGTTTCTCAGGCTATTTGCTGTGTTTCTTCTTTTTCTTTTAGAGGTGGACTTGTTTGAAAACTAGACAAGTTCCTGAACTGATTTTATTTCAGTTGGCTCCGGTATGTGAGCTCAATTGTTTTCGGTTTTGTTCTTCATTTGTTTATTTTATATTTTTCATGGTAAAAGATTTAAAAAAAATTGCCACTGTCGAGTGTAAAAAAAAAGAACTGCCCAATCAGACAAATATTGACACACATTTCTCTTTTCAAGTGTTCTGTTGAATGAATTGTATGGATATATGAAAGTACGCGTTAGTTCAGACTGCACAAGCCACTCCTGAGTAGAGAAGTGTGTGTGTTATAAACCAGACAAGTTCCTGGACTGATTTTATTTCATTTTGCACAGCTGGCTTCAAATAAACCCCGCTCCAGTGGCAACACAGCAATGGTCTCTGTCTCATCCCTCAACACAACACAATGCAGCGATTTATCCCAGTGAGAGAAGAGAGTCTTTCCAGACTGTCTACATTTATATCCCCTATACAGGTCTTCTGATTTGGGAGAACATTACAGTACCATCAAACACTGGTGGACCCGTCACTTTCATTGAGAAACATCAGTTTACCGTGTCTCCTTTAGGTTGTAGAAAGCATCTTGCTGTAATTTTCTTTGACAGAAGAAAATCTAAGCCTACAACCTGAGGTTTAAGTCTTAAGACTCCCTGTGATATGTGATCACTGGTGCCCATCGCAGTGGTGTCTATTGCTTTAAATGGAATTTGTGCATTTTCACCACATCAGCAGTCTCAGTGTGTTCCTCTGTTAAGCACATTCACACACCAGTGATGAAGGCTGCCATGCAGAATGCTCGACCTGCGTTGGCTGCAGTTCAGTGTCTCGATCATCGACCCTGATCAACACTGGCACAGAACAAGCTGGGGGAATTTTGGATGTTGAAGAAATCCCGCTGGACTGAACCGTATAGCTACCCAAAATTAATCTGTGATATTCCTGCAATAAAGTGTTTGGTGATTAAACACTTTTTATGAGAATACACCGATATTTCTCAGCTCTGGCATCTGTTTGCCTTCAATCATCAAACCATTACAATTGCAATTGCATGTTGCTGCTGGTGAGACTTGAGTGTTTCAGACCCCTCATGGTGCAAAAGTGCCACTCTGGATTTTTTTCTTTTTGCATTGCACCCATGCTTCATATGCTTGCTCATGTTGAAATGTTGGGTTTTTCTATGCAAAAGTGCCTTGAAATGACTGTGTTATATTTGGCTCAATACAAACAAAATTGAAGTGAATTGAATATTGGCATTTGTGTTGAGTGTTTTCACACCCCTACTCTCCCAAAACCGATTAAACTGTGATTGTCTGCAAACTACGAGTAATTCCAACATGTGCATCAAGTTTTGACTCAGAAATTGAATCACTCGTGCTCTTTTTCCTGTTCAGCTCAGGTAGGCTGGAAAATATTGCTTGAGTATATACTGTATATATATATATATATATATATATATATATATGAAGTGTCTGTTTTGTCCATTCAGTCCTATTACATCAATAATAAAGGCATGATGCTACAAAACAGAATTGTGTAATTCAATAAACTGCTTACTGCCAGTCCTCTGAGGTGGAAAATGATGTAATTCCCAAAGGTTGTGTTAATATGTTTGATTCAGACAGAAGCGGTGTGTTGTTCTCCCTACCTGTCCAAACAGATGAGGATGAAAACAGTAATTTGGCTGCTGTCTGGGAAATTGCACACACTTTGTACTACGAAGAAAATAGGCCTGAAATGATGCACCACCGCATTTTTGGCTCATGGATTTTTATTTGCAGGATCTGATAAAAGTGAGGTGATTTTTTTTTTTTGTTTGTTTACCTATTTTTATCATTCTTCTCTCTGCATTGATTTTATTCTTGCTAGATAAGTTTTGAAATAATAATTAAAAAAGTATTCATGTCTTTCATGTGTATTAGGGGGCAGTGTTAAACTTCAGTTTCAATGCACCGACTATTCTTCATGGTACATCTTAATCTGACTCAATGCACCATCTTGTGGTGCACACTAGTACTGCAAGACTTGTCAGTTAATAAATTGGCTAATATTTGTAGATGAATGCATCAAGTTTCTATCCAGCAATTTATTTATTTATCTTTTTAAGTAGATAGTGATGCAAAAATAAAACTTCCTGTTTTTTATAAAGATCTGGTCCAATGGAACATTATGGTGCCTGTGGAGTTAGCTTTAACTTCAGGTTTAAAACCTCTTAATTAGGGAGCTAATGGACACTGAGGGTTTCATTTAAGTTACCATATTCTTTGGACTACAAGTCGCACCTGTCAGAAAATGTGTCACGAAGAGGGAACTAACACTTAATTTACTGTTATCAGCATCTTTCAGTCGGACGTCAATGACCTGAGGTATCCAAGGTTGCATTTCAGGGGTGAGCCTATGTCAGCCTTGGAGCTCCGCCTCTGATCCTGCCTGAACCTGTGTGTGTAAATGTATGAGGAGTCCAAATAAAAGACTGGAATAACAAACGGTGTGTGAGCGATCTGTGTGTGAACCCTGCTTTTAGGTAATTTTCCATGGGAGCTGATTACAGATGATTGTGCTCACCTTGCACCCCGGGTGGAAATCAAACCTTGATTAGGTGGGCTGAATGTAAACCAGCGAGCCTCGGCACCCATACGGACCAACAATTACAGCCCCTCACTCTTTCAGTCACCAACATGCTGGCTGTCAAATGGATTACTCAGCTAATTAGTTTATTTCTATTTGCCAAAACAACATATTTTCAACCTTGTCTTTGTTTTTGCAGAATCCTGACATGACCCGTTTTTATGCAAGGATGGTCACGCTTTCTCTTTGGAATTCTTTCTCAATGGAATTTTGTTGCTTGAAAGGGGCACCGCACTCTGAGGCCAATCCAGGGGATCAGTGAAGGTGTGATATTACCAACAGTTTAAATTTCCAATAGATCTGGAGGAGAATGAGAGGATTTTTTTTTCTCTTTGCTGCTTAAGCCAGCTCTACTGTCTAATTCCTATAGCCCTACTTCATATCATTTCTGACATCTTATCTTTCTTGTCTCTGGATTTTTGGCCGTTGTCTTCAGTTCTTTCTTCTCCTTTTCCTTATTCTTCTTCTTCTTTTTCTTTTCTTTGTTTACCAGTGTCTCTTCTCCTGTCCGTCCAATACCAAACAGCCTCTTGAAGCCTCTTCTTTTTCTTCTGCGGAATCATCTCTTGCAACTCCAAATTCTTCTCCTCTAATTATTCAAATCCTGTGGTGAAGTGCAGCATCGGCCTCCTACAGCCCGTCCTTCCCTTTCTGTATCTGGTCGTTGTCAGGCTGCAGTTGACTGTTCTGCTCCTGCATCATGACGTTGACCTCCTGGATACGGTCCTTCTTATCCTTTGGATGTTTTTTTGTCCTCCAGCTGTTGGACGAGCTCTGCTTGCTATCAGTTGTTCTCTTGCAGTTGGTCAGACTGTTGCTGCAGCAGGTTATTTTCTTCCTGCAGCCACTCCCACTCGCTGTGTAATGTTTTTGCTGTTTTTGCACAGCTGGGCGTTTGCTTTCTCAAGTTTACTTTTTTCCTTGTCCAGTCGTCAAAAGTCCTGCTGGTGTGGACTTTCTGATTCTGGCTTTTAGCAGCACTTGCAAAGATGCGGTCCTTGTCTCTCTCGAGTGAAGGTGACTCAATTCTGGGTCATGCAAGACTCTGGGATCCTAGTCAGTGTGCTGCTGGTTAAATAGAAGGCATTGTTTTTGAAACTGCCTCTCTCTAATCTCCAGTCGATGGTGATTGGCTGGAGGGTTTTGCTGAACAGTCCAGCGAGGAGCATCGGAAAATTGGTTTCTGCCTCTCTGATGCTGCCTAAAAGCCACTGTAAGTTCAGAATCACTGCTAGCTTGTTGGATTTGAAGAAAGCGTCCTTGAATTCAGATACAGTAGTTTGATTTGTGGCTGTCAGACTGTTGGAAAAGTTCCTCTCTTTCTCTGTGTCTCATGATCGCATGAAAGGTCCAGTAGGAAGTGAAGAAAATGACTCAGTCCTCAAAATTTGTTAATCATGATTAATCATGACACCCTTTGCGTCTCCACTTGCTGGATTACATTCACCTGGACCAGTGGTCCCCAAACTACGGCCCACGGGCCAGATACGGCCCGCATCCACATTTGGTCCGGTACCCAGAGCGCATTTTGATTTTTTTTCATATACCGTATTTTACGCACCTTAAAGCCTCCAATTTTGTCAAAAAACAACAGTGCGCCTTTTTTGTAGAAAATACCGTAATACAGACCACCCGGTTGTCATTCCGAGTTGTTTGACTACGGTTCCCATAATACTTACGACGTGACCACATGAGCAAACAGCCCCCGCTCGCTTGTAGCTATGCTAGCCAGTTGAAACAGAACGGCAAACATGAATCTTCAGGCACATTCTCCACCTCTAACCTGTCAGTCACCATAATCACACAATTGTCCTCCAGTCTCCCAACCGGGGAGCTCGCGGCTGCACAGCCCAGCGAGCCGCCCGCCGCGGGCCGCCCTGACACTGGGAGCGGCCGGCAGCCCGCCCGCCGTGATGTGGTGAGCGGCCGGCCGGCCATGGCTGAACTGTCGGTGGGGGACTTCACTCAGGAGATCAGGAGGGGCTCACCAGCTGGCTGGACCCCGGTGATCAAGCGGGTTACACCGGTCGCGGCCGCGCTGCGCTGCATGTCCGTGAAGAGGAGCATCCTCAGTAAAACTGGCTTTGATATGTCGCTTTGCTCACTATTGAACACATTTCAACCGAGAATAGAACCACCTAGATCACCAATATGTATTTCACTCATACAGAAAGTGGATGAATTTTTTCCTCCCCTTTTATATTGGACTGGACACTAAAGCGATGTTTTCAGAATGTTCCTGTTCAGCAGTGTGGCTGCACACATCTTTAAAGATACCTTTAGTGTGGACAGGGCAATAATCGTAAAACTGGTTATTATCTGAGTGTCTGAATAAAAGAAACAATAGTATATGCATGGTTTAATCGTGAGGGGTGCGTGGCCAGGCGACTCTCATTGAAATGTATTAAGAGGCGTGGGACACGAAAAACTGTGCAAAGCGCTGCTCCTGGGCAGGATTCAATAGATTAATTTACCTGGATCATAGCAGGAATTGTCATGAGACTGGGTTGTCTATTATGTGCCTTATAATGTGGTGAGTCCTATATATGAAAAAAGTAAAAAAAAAAAAAAAAGCCATTCATTGACGGTGTGCTTTATAATCTGGTGTACCTTATAGTGCGAAAAATGCAGTATGTGTATTTGTATTTGATAATAAATTTGGACTTTTGCAAACTGACCCTGGCCCCAGATCAGATAAGGGAAAAGCTATGTGGCCCTCGCAGGAAAAAGGTTGGGGACCCCTGACCTGGACTATGAATAGCTCTTTTGAACTCCACCCGCGTGCCAGTCTGCATTTGAGTCCAGCCCCAGTCTTGACAAATTTAACACGGAATACAATGGGAGCCATTTTTCAGCTGATCCCGAGGCCTTATTTTGAAAGGCCCTTTTTACCCCCTGAAAAAAAATTTTTGTGCAAAAATTATTTTACCCAATTTCTTCAATCTTTGTGAAGAGCCATTAAACCCAGTATCATTAAAATCTGAGATGGGCAAAGAAACATGAATATAAAAACAGTAGTGCTGTCAGTTTTAATCGCATTGATCGCAATTTAATCGCATTGATCGCAATTAATCGTGATTAATTCATGGAGAACTGTCAACAATTAACTTTTTTAAAGTTGAGATTAATTGCAATGAAGAATCTAATCCTCATAAATCAGTCCCAATGTCAGGAAAAAAACACTATTATCCTCTAGTTCTTTTCTTTGACCCAATTGGCAGACCTCAATGGATTAATCGCGATTAAAATTGACAGCACTAAAAAATAGGGAATATTTCCTTACAGAATAAGAAATACATTTTTGATATTTAATTTATTAGAAATATCTTCATCAAGGGATTTTTTCCTTTTTTTTTTATCTTGTATCATGAGTATTTCCTATTGTGAGCCTCGTATTGTATTTTGTATGGTTTTGTGAGTTCAGCATTTCTTTACACACCTACTTTCTCTCTGTTCTTAATAATAATAAATAATAATAAACTTTATTTATCTAGCACCTTTCAAGAACATAAAAGTCACAAGGTGCTTTACAAAAGCATAACACAACAAAGCATAAAAGCACAGAGCAGAAATCAACATAAAACAAAAAGAGATAAAACAAACAACAAATCACAAAAAAGCAAGTCTAAAAAGATGGGTCCTGAGCCGGGCTGCAGCCGGAAGTTCATCTGCCGTCGGCGTCTGAAGAAAAGCCTCCACCCGTTCAGCCCAAACCAAAGAAACCTCACGGGATCTTCAAACGAAACAAAAAGAAGAGTACTCAAGGTAATCCATCCATTAACTTCAAAAAAGTTCATGCTTGCAGCACTAGTCTCTTGAAGTGTCTCAAAGGGACATCACTACTGGTCTTGTTTTTAACGCCGTTAACATTTTACATTTTATCTGCGGGCTATCATAGTGTATGCTCCTAAAGTAAATGAGTTAATATTTGCATTTTAAACAGCAGTAACATTAAGTTTGTCTTTCATGTTAATAATTTCAGGAAGAGCGACAAAGAAAGCACATCATATGAGGCTGTAAATGCACCCTGTAATAGAGGAAACCTGTTTCATCTGGACAGGAATGCTGGGAAAAGGCATCGCTCCAAACTCTCTGGTGCCCCCAAGAAGTGCTCTCACCACACTTTAAAAACCCCTTATAGTAATACTAAAACCAGCGTTTATAATTATTCAAATATCAACTTCAGCAAATGTATTGACCCCCCCTATATTCTGGATCCTAAATATACAGCCATGTTAATAAGTTTAGTCTGGAGCATGGAGCTCTTTCACATTTCCTTTCTTTCCCAACTTAATAAGGATTTTTAAGCTTTTTCTCCTCATTTCTCCTCTTGTATACCATCGCAGAGAAAAAAAAAAATCCTCATGTGTATAGTTTACTTCTTCAGATCTGGCACCGGTTGGCAGTGGTGGCCCGCTTTTAACACGAGTGCTTCCAGGCGCCGCGATACCGAACGAAAAGAATTGAGCAGGCCAGACGTGATGAGGATGATTTTAATTGAAAATGATGTGGAAAATGCAACACTGAGCTGGCTGCGACGCAGAAGGCCCTGCAAGCCTCCGAGGAGTGACAGCAGGAAAATGACTGACAGCTGCGAGTGTTCCCTTCCCCGACAAATATGTCTTATTCAGAAGTCTGGTCACAAAAAAAAAAAAACTGGATGTCCACTGCTGGCAAGAGGCAGCGTCATGTGCCAAGAATCAAAAGGATCGTGCTTGGCAGGAAATTTGCTCGAAATGTCGTCAGTTTGTCACAGACAGTCTGAAGAAAAAAACCGCAAATGATTGGGGAAGTGAAATTTAAAATAAAGTACTTCTTATAAAATCCCAAAAAACTGGCAAATCTATCCAGGGTGTGTTAGGTAGTGTTGTCAAGATCACCAACCCCAAGACTGTGTCAAGACCAGGATTAGAATGTCACCAAAACAAGACCAAGACTTTTAGAAGCCAAATCTGAGTCAAGAAAAATACCAAGACAGGGGCATTCCAAAACCAAGGTTTTAAGGGGCCAAGGCCGAGATTACAATTTTGTGCTTGGTTAATATTGAAGAAAGACACACAGGACTCCCAGAATACAGCCAACACAAACACAAGATAATATTTTTCAGTCGCTGTGGCCACAAGTCGATTTCTTGTGTTGCTATTCTGGAAAGTATTTGACACGTATGTTGTTTTCAGGAGTCTAGAGTCTTCTGTCTCATTATGGAGTCCCAGCCTGTTGTCTCCAAGACGCTGAAATCAGGCCTCTGTGGGAGCCCTGCCATCTGTTGCAGGACTCGTTCTGCTTCCCTGCCCGGGCTGTATTTTTCTGGGTGATTGTCGCGGCGCGGGCTGAATTTGGGACGAATCAGACGTCTCCCTGGTGGTAAAACAATGTGGAGAAGTGTGGCAACCTGTGAATGCACCATGTGGTGATACAAAGCATTTCCTGAGTATTAACTATCTGAACATATTTCCATTCATACTTTTAATCCAACCCATAAAAAGCCAGGACTGAAAGTGGAAAAACTTCAATGTGCTAGTGTAGTGAAAATGTGCAAAAAGTTTATGCTGAGGTAAATAAAGTAGCGAAAACATCAGGTAACTTAATAAAATATACTTTCACTCAGTCTGATTTTAGTTCTTTTGCTTGAAATCTACAGTGAATCTACAGGTAGTCACCATTTCCAGAGTCAAAATAAACTGATTAGATCAGTGGTGTGAAACACGATCCTCGTGGGCCAAAACCAACATGCAAGAGGCTCCAATCCAGCCCCCCAAACCACCAATCAAATTGTAAAAAACTCCAAAGAAAATACTGATTTGAAAAAAGAAAATACGCAAGAAACCCGGAAGTTTTGCTGCAGTTTTTTTACTGAACCAAAATCACTGATTAATCATTGTGAAGAAAGAAAATCGGGGGATTTTTTTTTAAGCTCAAGAACTATAATACGGGGTACATATTTAGTGTAAACTCTGCATATCGCGGGGTGTGAACAAATAGAAAAATGTGTGTCTTTCTCATATTTTCGTATTAAATTTGGAGCGAGCCGGCTGGACTCTGTCTTTCCCTGAGGGACATGAGGTGATCCTGCTTCCTGTGTAGAATTCTTTGGTGTTTACACAGCCGTGATTCCATTTCCTTTTCATTTTTATTTCCGAGGCGAGCATTAAAGTGTCAAGAGGCGAGTAAGCTTTCCGTTTTCGAGCGGGCTGACATTTTTAGAGCGGCACCACATCCATATCTACCTTTTACAGTCGGTTTGGGAGAGGAACATTTACATGGCAGAGATTTGCTTCTGAATTATTAGTGCTGACAAAGACGGTGTTAAATCGTGGAATTTATAATTATTCCCAAGAACAAACAACGTGCACACTTGACAAGGACACACAGGATGGTTTCTTCTCCCTTCTGATGGTTTTGCTCATTTCATGCTTCAAATAGAGTTTTTCTTCATGATTTTTAAAGATTTATTGCACATACAGAAGTTAGAATATGAGCAGGGAGACACCAACACTGCTTTACAGAACACTGATACCGGGGAAGAAATACCAAGTACGAATATGATCATGAGATTTGAATTTTCAGAACCACCTTTATTCATATTAGGTCTATTTATTGATTGATTGACAGGTGTGATGGTTGTAACTACAAAGGAGCATTTGTGTCTTTAAAAAAGGTGATTCTGACATACCTCAGAACTAACAGAGTTGTTTCTCAAGTGTGTGACCATTGCAGGCAACAAGTCAAGGACATTTCCAGGACATCTTCAGGACGCTCCTTTTTTAAACCCCCTTCTGCACTAAACTAGCTTTCCAGAAGCCTCTTTCACACAGCTGTAAACAAACGTCTTTATGCAGCATTTCATACAGAAAATCTAAAATCCTGATACATGGTAAAATACTCACACAATGCCCAGTCCATTTCAAAGTGAATGCATTCAAATATCCGAAGTCATTTCTGCCAGCACACGTGAAAAATGCTGTCAAACACATCGGTAACAAACATTTCCTTGATTTGTTCCAGTGCCAAATCCTTTTCACTGTAGAAACATGAGCAAGAGAAGCATTTTAAGTGAATGAAGAGAAATCTGAGCTTATTCTTCAGTGCTATTATCCTTCATTGAAATGTTTCCACCTAATTTTGAGCAGCTTCCAAAAAAAGGAAGACACATCCAGCAGTCATGTCAAATTAGGTCAAATCCATTCCCAAAGCACTTTAAAACAGATTTGTCAAGAAGAAGCAAGAAAAAGATGAGAGTATGATAGATTAAAAAAAAAAAAAAAATACAAGATAAAAATAATGGATAATAAAACAAGGGATAAAAGAGGAAATAGAAGAACAGTCATAGAAGAAATGAGGCCAGAGATGTGTGTGTGTGAGAGTGTGTGTATGTGTGTGTAATGGATGTGACGACACTGAGGATCCAAATCAAAAATCCGGGAATAATGAAGAGTTTTTGATATGATTTGTGGGAGAAAAAGCTAAAAACCAGTGGGCTGGAGTGACCTCTGCTCACAGTGTGAATCATGAAATATCCCCTCACATCAGGCGTGGATGTGCTAACGCTGCACTTATACAATTTCAGCTTGATGTTTCAATACATTTAGAAAGGGGGATTTCATCCTGCAGCAGCACAGCTGATAGACTGTTACACAGCTAAAAAAATAAAATAAAAAAAAAAAATAACGTGAACACTCGGGTGATGAATCGTCCTGCTCTTTATTCTGGTTTCAATTTTCTCTTTATTGTACATCAAGAGAGGATAATTAATTTAACACCGTGCAAAGTTGGCGAGATTACACTGTACATAAATCACTCTGCTGTTATTCTAAAGCCGTTCCATCAGCATATTTTGAGATGTGTTTCACATCGAGATAAATCAAATTGACTATAATGTGTTCGTTAAAGCTGCAACAGGATTTTTTTTATGTTATTTTCGTTTTATTGGAACCTAAAGTAATAGCGCAGTGTGATTTGTGCTCATTTCACTGTTTTCCTATTCAGTATTGCTCTATGAGCTTGAGTGGCTCTAAAAGCACTTCACAAATCAAGACCTTGCAAGCATTTGTTGCTTCTTCTTTCTTTCTTTTTTTTTTTTTACTTCCATCTGGGTCGAGTCCTTTTTCTCATTTTTCTAACAAATGACAAATCTTCCAAATTGAGGAGAAAAGTTTGCACTTTTCTCCTATTCAAATCTTTATTCAGCAAATGGCTGCATTTATACACTTCCATCCAAACCAACAAAAGACGACTTAATGATAATTAGGAGATGGGAAATCGCTTTATTTTGTGCAGGATCTGTCAAATTTGCGTGGAAAATAACAAAACGTGACTCAAATTTTCAAGGGCTCACAAAAACCTCTTCACATTAAAACTGCTCAGAAATGAACTAACAGGGTATTTACTTATAAAAGCCATTAAAATCAATGATAATATGCACATTGTGAGCCTCCTTAGTATACTGTGTTGTATATAAGTCACATTATAGAACTGAATGAGATACAAAAACACAATAATTCCCATTAAGACACATTTTCTTTTACGTTCAATTTATGATCAATAGATCACACATAGTAATGAAACACTCTTGTTATTTTCGGTCTACTCACACGTCCAGAACTATTTACTAAGATTGTGATACACATGCACAGTAGCAGAAATTTCAAAACGTTGTGTCTCCATTGACTCAGAACGCTGCTGTCGTGTAAACGGACCCCCAAAACACAATGAAACTCTTTCGCTCTCCCGTAAAAACGGGGCCTTCAACCAACTTTCACCACTAAACAGGAACAGTAAACCTCACTCCCAACCGTAAACATGCAGTAAATGACCAAATGTGCATGACACAGGGTTCAGAGCGTGTGAGAAACTTAGAGATTAGAGAAAAGCGGAGTAGCCGTTACTGTGATTTATTTTCAGCTGCCACTTATAGTAAGTAAAAATACTGTCCAATCAGGACCGGTCCTTCCATTCTTTCAAGATGGGACCGAGCATGTTGTGCTGCCAGGGCATTTCAGACATTTGTTGTGGCAGAGTGACCCAGTTTCTTACAACACTGTGGGAACATTGTTCTTTCTCAGCCTCATTTTGTGAAGGACATCTCCTTCCTGCTAAATAATTACACGACTCTGCACAAGCAGTCAGCCCGATGCATAGAGATGCAAACACTCTCCTGCCCTCAACCATCAAAAGTGGCTCTACACTGTCATAGCCAGCAGGGACAGAGGAGCAATAATTATTCTTTCCTCTAATGGTTTATGTTTGCAGAGATGTTTACTCAGCTCTAAACCACTCACTTATTCAGTTCTTTTCAGATTTGACCTCGTGTGTATTTGCAGAGTCATAAATCCAACTCTGGGGTAGAGACACGGCCTGAATACACTCGATACACTGCTTGCCATGTAAATCAATCTTCCCCGCAGGGGGTAGAAAACAACACATTCTCCTTGTAGCTGCTGAATTAGCACCAGAAGTGCCACTGCACACTGTCTGAGCTCTCAGATGTAGAATAGAGGTGTTTTTTTGTTTGTTTTGTTTTGTTTTTTTTTTGGATCTAAAATCTATAAAACCCGAAATTCTCAGCCGAATAATACAAAACAACAGTCTTGGTGACATTTCCGAGAGAATCTTGAGGTGACTATTTCCCCAAAATCCTCTTTTCCAACTTAAATTGGCTTACTTATGCTTGCAGTACCAGTTTGGAGTCACTCAATGAGGAAGCATTTGGAATAGTAACAATGATGCCTGAAGTTCAGACAGTCACCAACCAAAAAGTGGACTTAAAACAAAGTTCTGGATTATAGTTTTGCAGATCAGTGATCCCATCATGTCTGGTAACTGAAGGAATGAAAGAGAGAAAGAGAAGTTTATAGGCAGTGTTACAGCCACTGATTACATGCACTAATCACATGACTCTGTTGCACCTGTGGTGATTACCCAAGTGACAAAACCCGAGCAGGCAGAGGCCATGTAAAGCCCTGTTTACACCTATGACAAGGTTTACAAGTGAAAACGACAGACTTCCGTTATGAATTTTATGTTGTGGCTAAACTTTTCTGAAGCGAAAGTAAAAAAACGAAGCTGTTTTCAGTCGATCATCTGAACAGGACCCTAAACAGCAGGTCTGTCACCATTGGATAACAGAGGATAAATGCAGCAAAAGTGAGGTTCAATGTATTTTGCTGCCACAGGGTTAGTCCAAATATTCTCAGTGAAACAATGTCTGAACAGATTTAAAAGTCAGCAACAATTAATTTTTTTCTTTCTTTCATAGAACACATCCAACAATTCTCCAAGAATCCAATTTAGAAAAAATAAATTATGAAAGAAATATAATATATAAATAAAAAAATAATAAATTATTGGAGTTATAAAACAAATTATAAGAGCAAACAATGGCATGTAACTGAACTTTCCCACTTTCTAAGCTCAAGATGTTGCTCTTATACTGACGTGACGATGTTTTCTTGGTTCAATTACCTTGAACTAACAAAAAATGAACTCATGCTTTCCATACACAAAAATATAGACGTGGGAACTCTCACAAACCTCTGCTCCACCTCGCAGTGAGGCGGTAGCTCTGCATAAATACAGGAAACACAAACTATCACTGTTAATGCTTTGAGGTATTTCCTCTGGGGAAGTATGTAGCTGTGGATGGGAGGAGCATCCACATGAATATGCAGCACTGCTGCTGGAATAATGTTTGAATGTCGAAAAACTCAAGGGCATGCATGTTTTTCTCCCTTTTTCTCCAAGTTGGACCACTGTAATTCAGGACAAGCTGTAAATATGCTACCATCTGTGAGCGCCTGACATCCAACTGTCTGTGCAATGCAGAATAAGTGCGAGAGTAAATAGTCCTGTGTAGTTAAGATACTAGCCTTAAGCCAACGTATAAGGAAGAAGGAACAGGAGGACTGCGGTGGCTTTTGTGGTGAAAATATTGGCGCCGCAAGCTCTTTGCACAGAGCATGCTACAGTGCATCCTCTCCTTTGAAAATCACAATGAGAGCCCTGTTTGTTCCTGGCGGAGACGGACTCTAACTGTGAATGACAGCGATGACAGCGGGTCATCCGCTCAGCTCCAACATGTTCCTCCGATTGACTGACGGGATGATAGAATAATACCCAGGCAGGTAGTGTTTTTCAGTCGCACACACGTGAGCTGTTTTCCCCCCTGTAAGACAAAGAAAGGAACAAAAATGGTGGTGACACCAACCCGAGGAGATGAAAGAGTGAAACTCTGCAGGGAGAAGACACAATGAGAGGAGACACTGCGGGATGTCACGATCCAAGGCAATAAAGCCCAACGGGGCACAGAATGCTTCATACGTTCCATGTATTTACATTGGTAAATTTGCCATTTTATGGAAGAACTCCATCCGAAATCATGTGTTTTCCACAGATATATGAGAGCCGCACAGACTCAAACCCATTGATCTCTCCTCTTAGGGATTTAGTGTCCTGCTCAAGGACAGTCCAGCAGGTAGCCTCTGCCGTCACGGGAGCCGGAATCTGGGCCATCGCTGTGAGAGATGGATGCGCTAATTTCCAGCGTTTTTCTTTCCTTGCCGGTGCTCTTCTCTTTTTCTTCTGGGATCTGAAAACATATTAAAGCACTCTTGGAAACAAGGGTTGAACAGATACACTTGGATCACAGCTTTAAATGTCTTTATGGGATTAAAAGAAACATATGAGACAAATACTCAGAGAGATTGTTTAAAAGAATACACTCAATGAAAATATAATGCTTATTAACATTATTAATCCTGTCCTTGCTGTGATTGGCTTCCGCTCCCCGCAACCCTGAACAGGACTAAGCAGTATAGATGATGGATACACAGATGGACTTTATTATATATGGAAGAATGTTTTCTTATTGTGGTTGTATTTTTAATCTGTGACATTTATTAAAGCAATCACACTTAAAGCTGAATTTACTGTGTTTTAACATGATGACATATGTAATCTATGCATGGAAGCATGATTTTTCTTGATTGTAATAAAGCAGTTGTCTAATTCGTCTTCAGGATAATTAGAAAATGAGTACATAATACATGTCATTTGAAAACACTTGATAAATATATACATTTAAATATCTTCAAAAAATAAACTTGTTATCAGAGTAAAGAGTAAATCAACTTTTTAACCAGTAGTATATATTAAAACATATCAGTTTCATCATGTAAAATGGAGCAAAATCAAAGTTATGAGTCCTACAATTTGTTGTGCTTTTTAAAAAAACAAACAAACATACCACACACCAAATTTTTGAATTATTTCAAAGACAATACAAGACACTTATTCAATGCAAACTGAAAAAAACACAACAGTGTTTGGGTGATTATGAAACTATTAAAGTATAATTGCAGTCATTGGTTATTTAAATAATTTTAACCTAATAAAACGTGATGAGATGAGGATATTTCCACATAAGGTGTGTTTCCTGTTAAAGGTTTGGGGCCTGATGAGACTGGTCCTCGTATCCGGTCCTGCTTCAGAGCCGACCCTTCATCCCGATTTCAACTCAGCTTCATCAAATAAACATAAACCTGTCACAGTGTCTCAAAAGAACAAAGAACATCCAGTTTCCTTTTTTTTTTTCATTCTTCTTTTCTATTCTGCCATCACAACCAAATTTAAACAGCATTAACATTTTACATCCTCTTCCTCAGAATAGTCGCGGAAACTCGGCGAGGCTTCACCAAAAAGCCTTTGGAGCATAATGAGGCTCACAATAAGGCCGACAGTGTCACCGTGGCACAGATGAATAATTTAATGTCACCTGGAGTTAATTTTTCCTGCATTTTTCCACACCACCACAGAGAAAGAAGCTGTCAGATGGTGTTCAGATGTGTGGATCAGCGGCTGCGTGAGTAAACACCAGTGTAGCCGTGTGTTAATCTTTGCGCCCGAGCCAGAATTGTGAGGCGAGTGTGCATCTTTATCTCCTTTATCGCGGCAGAACAGGCCACGAGCTGAGCCGCCGCTGCCAGAGACACAGGAAACGTCTGGATCCTGGAAGACTGCACACACACACTGTCTTCGCTCCACTCCAAAGAGCAGTTACAGATTCACTTCTTTCAGGTGAACATGTGTGGAGCAACCAAGAATGTAATGATGGCCAATTTCAATGTAATAAGGCCAGTAGCACAATAATTTTGTACATTTTAAGGCTCCCAATGCTAATCACATGTACTGAGGATACAGGCTATACCTACGAAGGGACATTTTAATTGTTGCTTTAAAGCTAGGGTTGGCAATTTGAATGAGATACATTTTTTTAAATACTGGTTAAAATGATCTTTATGACCCGATGGGAAACAATTCATAGCGTGTTCTTAAAGTAGTTTGGAAAATATCCGCTATCTGCAGCAGGAGTAAAACGGGAAAAACAGTAACCAATCGTCTTGACGGGACACCTTTTTTTAAACCAATCAAATCCCTTCGCCGTTCGACCTGCCCCCTGCGCGTACATGTTAATGGCGTGCACTGACCCTGGCTCAGTTCGCGCGTAGAAGGACGGAGTGTCGTTGCAGAACGGCGGAGAGAATATTTGGGGCTTTACTTACCGGTGAGTGCGCCATACTTGGCATAGTGCAAATAAAGAAAAACGAAGAAACGAAGCGCTGAGGACGGGTTACGCCAGGGACGCACTGGACGCGGAAGTGCTGCGCGCACCGCGCGCGCTCTGCGTCTCCGCTCCCAACGGAGCTCCTCCAATGGGGTGGGAGCTGGGCGGAGCCTTGGGAGATGCTACATTCGTGCTACATGCTAGTTTTCCAAGATCGCCAACCCTAGCTTTAATTAAGCAGTAATTCATCACATCCAGTGAATGGAAAATATAAATATCTGAATTTCTATGAGGATAAACAATGCCCTGATGGAAACATTTCACAGAGGAAATTAATATATCTTGACACTGGATTTGGTGGCAAATGGACTAAAAATGAAAAAAAAAAAAAAAGATCATAAAACATTGTCTGACTTTGTAAGCAAGTTTTTATTGTTTTTCCTAGAGCTGCAGTAGAAAAAATACAATTTAGTACTGTTAGTGATAAGAATTTAGAAATAATTGGTCATTCCCATCATCCATCTTCAAAAAAGTAAGTTTTCAACTTTTATTAAAAATTGAATTGAATGTCAAACTGATTTTTCACCTTTTGTTGAACATTTCCTTCTTCTTCCTTTTTCTTTTTTTTTTTTTTTTTTGTTAGCATAGCCTAATTGCTCATTCTTCAAACCCTAATCTCTTCAGTTTTAATAGCAGTATTCAAGTGAGAAAATCAAATGGACTTCAGTCTACAATGGTCCCACACTTGATTCAGGAGAAGCTTTTACTTTTGAGTGTTCAGCTCCTTGTGAGGACAGCCGTTGAGAGAAACTGTGGCGTTTCCCAGCTGCATTCGGTCTGCAGCGGAATTAGATCCTGTACGTGGGTCCGTCCAGACAGGAGAGGACTTTCTGTTTGGATGCACGGCGCTGCCTGTGTGCTCGTGAGCCGCTTCATTTATTATGCATAGCAGATTCTCTTAGTGGGCAGCTGGAGGCTGCAGCTGGGAATTTCCGACAAGAAGACCATCAGCCAGGTGGTCCAGGAGCCCCCAGAAAGCCATGGCTGACTGGTCCACTGGCTGTTCACCTTGTAGTCACGGGCCTAGCAGACATCCATCTGCACCTTCAGCCATCAGCGTCCTCAAACCCACAGAGTTTATGTCCACTACTTTCTGTAACGCATTTCAATTTTATTCCATTTGCCTTCTTGCACGGAATCCAGATCAGATTTTGAATATAGCTTTTGGGCTAGCTCTACATAAATGTATCAAAATCTGAAACATCTGCTGGACGCTTGCAGGTTCATGTGACTAAACTTTATTTTGCTGCTATTAAATTGCATGATTTTTTTTTTTATTTTTTCTTTTTTTTTGCCAATCGAGCAATGACGACTTCCATAACTTCATGAAACTTCATGTCGGCTTTGGGCAGAGATGTGTCATGTTGTCACAGACTGATGAAGATGAAGACACATTTCTCTCAGGAGGAACTTGTGGCTGCTGGTGCGACTCTGACAGCAGTCTCAGGGTGATGTGATAAATGAGGAGAGAAGGACAATTAACCACAGAGAGGATTATTTTATTAAGAGCCAAACTAAATTAAGGAACAGTTCACAGGCTTTCAGTGTTTTCTACCCATTGTGGACCTGGTTAAGAACCCAAAATTTCACTCATTAATTTACTACACATAACTCACTCATGGTGGTTACATCGTTTGAAAAGTATTTCATAGAGTAGTTTGTAAGACTGTGTCTTGATAAGGAGGTTAAGAACGTAGTTTGCTAGTTTGTCGGGTAGTTTGTTAGTTCATTGTTAATTTTTCTAGTTTGTTGGGTAGTTTATAAGGTACTTTGAAAGTTATTTTGAGTACTTTGTAATGATTTTTCCATGGTAGTGTTCTCATCTGTGAAATTGTTTTTAGTTTGTTGGGTATTTTAGTTTGTAAGATAGTGCCTTTGTAAAGTAGTGTGTCAGGTACTTTGTTAGTTTGTTGGCTCGTTTGTAAGATCGTGCCTTTGTGAAGGAGTTTAAAATGTACTGTGTTGGTTAAATGAGCAGTTTAAAGGTATACATTTAAATTGTTCTGGTACCATTACTGTGAAAAACTCCTTGGCAAATCACATATATTGTGTCTGTCTTCTATCTAACTAAGGATTGTTTAAAATCTCTCTATTTGGTGGACGCCACAGCAACTAAACAGTTATCAGCGAGAGGCAAACCCCCTAAATATCAAGGTAAATATGTTTTGACAGCATCGGCAACTGCAATGCAATGAATTTAAGTGAAATATTAATCTTAACTTGGCACCTGGTGTTCAATATTTCTTCAACTAATGGTCAAACTGCTCATAACTCACTGTTCGCGCCATAAACATCCATTGTGTTTAAGTTAAGTTGTCCTTGTAATTGCCAGCCAAAAAAAATTGATGTAGCATGGCGCGGCCTGCTGATCACAGCTGACTCTGCAACTCACAGTATCCTGATGAGAAGCCTGCCAAAAAACACTGCATGTTCACTCATATCTCACTCCCGTCATCCTCCAAAATCAAAATCCCAACCGAGACTCCAGCCAGCCAAGATTTGCTTTAAAATATTAATTGACGGAGGACTCAGTTGCGATGTTGCTGGCATTGCTCAGGGGGAAGAGTTGTCTGTTTATTGGTCCTTTGGGCTTCGCAGCAAAATGCCTCAGTAAATATAAAGATGAGAAATCAGATGGCAGAGTTTCTAGAAGATCACAGAGGTAAACGAAAAGACAATGGATGAAATAGTGCCTGTGTTCTACATGTGCCGTAAAGTAGGGACTCGGCAGGTGACCAACCTCATTCGAGAGGATGTTCTTTTTCACTCCTGCTGACCCACGAACCCGTGAATCAAACAGATGATGGCAGCCTATTTTCTCCCACAGCATCATTTTTCAAGCGATCCAGATGGTTTGGGAGATCAAGGACACTGTTGATTCCCTCACCTGTACAAAGAATGAGGTGGAATTAGGTCTCGTCCGCACTGTGCCCAGTGTAAAGCCATTGGGTTTTATATGCAATCAAGCACCCAAAATGGATCTTGATGACATATTTGTCTAAAATGTAACCACTAATCCTCTAAACCCAACAAAAATCCAGTCAAAATGTATAAAGATCATGAAAATACTAAAGTTGCCCAAAATATTTTTGTTTCTTTCATGTGCAAAAACCAAAAACTTGTAAGTCCTTGTCACTTTTGAGTACATCTGGCTTCCTTTCAGTGCAGAAATTACGGCATCTTTGAAAAGTACAAAGTGAACAAATGCTTTTTGCACCTGAAAAACAAGTGTAGCACAGAAAAACCTGCTGTTCACAGCTCAACACTTAAATGATGCATGCAGTCCCTCAGCAGGAAAGCTCTCACTGAAGGGGCAAACTGCCCTTATGTTTGGGCGCTTTGAAGCACGAAAACTTCAACCAGGACCTTTCGCTTAATTTACCTTTTGCAGCGAAATTTGGAGACGTGGGCATTTTTAAGAGTTTCTAAAAGGTCTCTGACACACACACAAGTACACACACACTGAGAAATGACAAGAGACATGCTCGACTGCACAGCGCTGAGTCAAATTAAAAAAGAGGCTCATGACTGTATTGTCTTGACTTACCAAGACTTCAAGGGCAAAAGGGAAAAAACCCAGAGACGCAAAAATCTCACAAAACAGCTCCCGTCCGCGTCTGTAATTTCCTTCAGGTTGGAAATTACACACAGACACACACACACACACACCACCCCCTCTCTGTGTGAGCCAATGCGTCGGGCGTCGCGTGGTGCCAGGAGCCTTGTTTTATGTGCAAATGCGATGCAATTATGCTCTTCAGAGTGTCCGCTGCACAAGCAGTTTGTGACGTCTCCAAACTGTGGCCCAGCACATACACAAGGAGTCAAGTCAGGTGAGGAGAAAAACGAGGACAGAAACAATAATGAACAACCGTCATTGCAGCTGTTTTACCACAATGTGCTCACATTCACACCGAGTTGTAGTTTTAAGGAACTGAAATGCAAGTTTATGGACTGTGGAAAGAAAGTGGAGAAAACCCACATGTGACGCTGGGCTCAGTCTGCTGTTCCAAATGTCTGCTGATTATGTTGCTTATATGAACTTTTGCTTCCTCTTGATGTTTTTACAGAACATGATCATTTCCAGTCTGCTTTGCTTTTGTCATTGCCATCGTCGTAAATTCTGACATGACTTGTCCTCTTTTGTCTACCTGCTGCTGATAGATGACACATTTGTCAGGTTGTATCAGGGATATTTTCCAAGTCCGAATACTTTGTACAGTATTGTACATGATTTTAATCATTGAAAGGTCCAAATTTTGTGCCAAATGCAATGAATACTGCTCTGTTATTGGAAAATAAATTCTAGTGACAGTGTTTACAGAAAAATAGCCGGGAACTGATAGTGCTGCAGCTTTTTGACATAAGAACCAACTTTTCCATTTTATTTTCTTTGTTTCATGTTCATTTATTCATATTTCCTGTAAGTTCTATTTCACTATCTGAAGACTTAATTGATATTTTCCAATGCCCTCTCTACTCTGCCAGTCACAATTATCCTTGGAAATTATTATGTCTGTATTCAGAGATATCAATAGTTATTGTATGGATTTGATCAAAAAACAAGAGTAATTTGAACATACATGATAAAAAGGCTAATTTTCTTCATTGAAATCAATCTTAATTTAGTCCCAAAACTGGTTTGTTTTTTACAGTTTGTAAACAACAACCCTACCCCCACCCCACCTCTCCTGCACAAAGAAACACTCAGGCCATTTTTATTCTTCAGGGATTCAACAGGAAAGCCATGGATACGTCTCCCGGCTCCAAACCTTCAAATCCACACAGAGCTTGGATGATATTCCCTGAGATCCCTCTTCAGATTGCTGTGTGACTGGGATGTCCTCTGAAGCATCCCAGTCACGCTGCAAATCCATGCTCCGCACTGGCTGTCCACTGTAGAAGATAACGCCTCGAAGTGAATAATGCACCCGCACCAAGGAGAGCACGGGCTGTATTTATTCACCACTGGTAACTGATACAGTCCCGCTCAGGGTTTCATATGTTATCTGCAGCTGGGGGTTTCTCATTTGGCTCCGATGAGCAACTCTGAGCCTGTTTTTCTCTGGAAATTCCAAGGATCCATGAGGGTGTGCAGTACATGACTGCACAATAATGAGCTGAGCTAATTCTAATCATGTTTCATGAATGTAATGGGATATTCCAGGCTGTCTGTGTGATGTACAAGTAAACCCAGAGAAACTGTGTTTCTGCACGGTCAGGTGATATTCAGCTAAACCCATTCATCATCAGCTGAGCAATAACATGTTTTCGACATAAAAAAAAAATGATTTAGAAATACACATGGATAAGCTAAGCCAAATCTAAACTAATTAAAAAAAGGGTCAGATAATATATAGCTATACCCAGAGACAGGTATGTCCTTTTTTTTAAAGGATATGCAATTGCATCTGGACAAGCTAAGTGAAACTTAAAGACATTTAAAAAAATAAGCAATATAAAATGAAGTAAATAAAGTGGCATGCCACAATATCTCGAAAAGCTAAGTCACATCAAAACATATCAAAATAAAATTCAAAAAGTGATACACTATGTCTCCTCCCAGGAAAGCATAGCTAATTCTTCAATTCAATTCAGCTTTATTTATATAACGTCAATTACAACATAGTCATTTCTAGACACTTTCACAGAGAAAACCCAACAGATCCACATGAGCATCATGAGCAACTTTGAAAAGAACAATATCCCTTTTAAAAGGAAGAAACCTTTGCAGAACCAGGCTCAGATTTGGAGGCTTTCTGCTATTCCAGTTGGGGTGAGGGGATAGAAAGAAAGAAAAGGATAGGACAGACATTTCCACACTTCCACAGATTAGATTCCATGGGAATATCCAAACACATCTGTGGACTGGTTCAAGTCATACCAATCTGGTCACAGATAGTTCATTAAGATATATTCGATCCCAGCCAGCTTCATTCTACTGTGGTGTTCCCCTGAGCTCTGTCCTCGGTCCCATCCTCTTCATCATGTCTCCCCCTTGGCTATATTTTCCATAAAAATGCAGAATTACACCACTCTGCTCTTGACCCTGAAACCCACCTCCACTCCTTGACTGTCGACAGGACATCACATCCTTGTTCTCATTCCAATTCCTCAAAATCAACAGTAGTAAAGCAGAGGCTCATCTTATCAGCTCAAGTTCACCTCACTAAAATTCATAGATTTTTCACCACCATCAACAGTTTCTGTTTCCCCCTCCTGTCAGGTTTAAGATCTCACCTTAAAACATCCATATTCATATTAAACACTGTTAGTCTGCTGCAAATCCCTGAATAATATTTGATTTTTCCTTATTTTTAACTGTATTTTAACACTCATTGTCTACTGTGACCTTTGACCTCTTAAAGGATGCTGATGAATACATCCAGCAGCATCTTGACAAGCCAAGGAAATTGTAAGCCTGTTTCTTAAAGCGGAAGCATTTATGAGAACATGTGGCATAGAGCTGGATCATGATGAACTGAGGTGTGAGCGAGGGAAAATGAGGGACTTTAAGCTTCTCCCAGCAGGGGTTAAAGGTCAGATATGAAAGTAAGTCCATGTATCTATCTTCCCTGTCTATATTTTACCTTCCCCCTTCACTGACCTTGGCCTCTCATTTAGTGAGTGGCCCTGCAGAAGCCACAGGAGCCTGCCTTTATGTTTAGTCAGGAAGGAGCAGCTTACTCACAACACAGTAGGTACATGCATTCAGTTTCCCCTTCCAAGGTATTTTAATTCATTCAGGGATTAATGTTTTCCTTGGCACGCAGACCTGCCTCTCTTAAATCTAATTTGTCATGAATAAGTAAAACAAATGGTTTGATTTACATCAGATTTCAAGCTTTGCATCGTAGCTTTACTTTACCACAGTTTCAGTTTGAAGCCAGGACTTAATCAGGTAACGGTGTTTCAGAAGTTTTCATTTCCATATTTTCACAGAGTAAATAGGTGGAAACTCACATGGATGAGTGCATCTATAACCCTCATCTGCAGTTTGTAAATGGAACCACAGTGGTATGAGGGAGCGAGAAGGTTCTCATGTTATGGGCCGCTCTCTACATTAAATCAATCAATGATGAAATAAATAGATAGATCATACTTGCCCTGGCTCTTACAAAGACCTGTATGGAATTCAAACCAGTGTACTTCATAAGCTCATAAATCACAAGATCGTTCCACAGAGGGATGTGTGTGTGTGTGTGTGTGTGTGTGTGTGTGTGTGTGTGTGTGTGTGTGTGTGCGTGTGTAAGTGTGTGCATTCACATATTTACTTACCGGCACATGCCTTTGTTTTTGTATGTATGTATGTATGTATGTTAAAGGATTCTCTTAGAAATAAAAATGTGTCTCAGTGAGAATATCTGTAGAAATAATAAATGAAAAACATTACATTCACATACATGAATAATGTAAAGTGTTTACTTTAGGTGAACATAAAAAAAGCTATTTAAATATTGAGGTTTAACCAATATTCTGAGACTGGCTGGTGATAATGAATGTAATGTTCCAGTACAAAGGTTGGAGTCACACTGAAAATTAGATAAAATATACACTTGAATAAAGACACTATGTATCTTCAAGAGTGGCTTAAAGGTGGACTGATAGCTCACCTGTTTCAGGAGGTGAAGCAAGAAAATATTTAAATACTCTGTAACGTGGTTTGCTGTGGTGCATCTGTGCCTGTGAGGGACGGCCGTGACTTTACAAGTGGATTTCAACAGGTGTCACTTTAAATGTATTCCCCTATTGACCAGCAGCCATTTATAAAGTAGTCTGAAATGCTCCCTGCGTTGAGTTTTCAGGTTGATTTAGAATCAGTCCCTCTGCTCTGACTGTTTATTTACTCTGTACTCCTTCACCTAGACTCACCTCCCTGAAACAAGTGCTTCGTGATTCCCTCTGAGCAGAGGATGCGTTGAACAGACAGTCTGTCACACTGCTTATTTACACTCAAAAATATATGCATTTTTCTCCCTTCCCTCTCCACCTCTCTGTATTTCTGACTTTTTCTTTCACGCCACAGTGACAAGACAAGCGCGCACTGTGTCAGGCTGACACCTGCTGTGAAGTGGGATCAGACTCATGTGAGCGACGGCACCTCTGTTGTCACTTTCCCTTTTTTGTGCATTAAGGTGACAGATGCGGTACGGCGCGACAAAGGACTGGGAGTTTCAGCGTCTGAAGTCATGGAAAAGAAACCATTTTACTCCGACAAAAGTGTTACCAACGGTGAAATATGCAGCCGCTCTTTCATGTTTCTCTCTGCTGGTCCTGGATCATGAGTTTTAAAGCAGCTGTTTGCAGAGTTTATCATTCTCTCGCCTTCGTTAGAGGTTACAGTTTTTAATTATATTATCAGTAGATTAATGAGGAGGGGTATCAGAGGTCTTAAAGAGAAGAATCTGTTTTGTTTTTTTTGTTTTTACTTATTGGAAGATATGATGAAAGAAACAAATACTATATGGCTGTGAATGCTTCAGAATGACTGAATGTGACCTAATGAAGTTGTCCAACTTCTATTAAAAAAAAAACCCTAATAGGACTTGGTACAACTGAAGAACGCCTGGCGTGAGCCCAAAACCGTCAAACAAGCCTGAGGAACCACTAATTTTCTATTTACTATCCCAGTAACCTGGTCATGTGCAGGACTGTCTCTGGGACAGCTTTGCACAGCCTACACCTTGGATCCGAGCGACAATAGTATCACGTCCTCTGGCACTTAGTTTAGTGCCTGCTCTGGTGCTGCCATGATTAGTGCCTCAGTATTATCCATCAGTCCAGCATTTTCCAGTCATTGGTGGGTCTTGATTCAGATTCAGGAAACTCTATTTGTCCCCAGAGGCTAATTAAAATTAATTAAAATTGATATCAGCCACTTCTCATCTATCTGGTGATAGTACACACCATGCGAAGTCATGTTGCTTAATTTCCCACCCGGATTAGCATAATCCACACCACCGGGATCTACAGCACTGCCATACGAATGTCATTTGAGCAAGACAGTTGCAGTCCGATGGAATCAAACAGGATGATCATAAATGAAGCGGTTGATGGCAACACAAAGGAATTCCACAATAGTTGCAGCGACTTTGGGAAGCCACAGGCTCATGGTGTATATGGGCAAACAGGTGGGGTCAAAGGCTGATCCTTGAGGAACCCCTTAGGTGACTGTATGAGTTACTGATGTGACTTCACTTGCTTGGACATATTCAGTCAAGAACGGCATCCCCGAGCCAAATGGTATTTTGGAGATGGTTCCATGCAATATTGTAGTTTACAGTGTCCAAAGCTGAGGAGCGGTCGAGGAGGATGAGGAAAGAGGGTGAGCCAGAATCTGCTTCCATCTGTTTGTTGTTGACTCTAAAAAGTCTTGTTTCCGGTGTCACTAATCTCTCAGCTATGTGCACTGTTGCAATTTTCTGTTCAGTTTTGTGTGTCAGTGCCGTGTTGTGATGTCTTTCCAATAAAGCAGCTGCTACTTTTATTGAAAGAACTGAAGTGATCTCTTTTCTTTCTTTCTATGCTTTTCAAGGTCATCCCCTTATATGCCTACTTATATACTTTATTCTCTTGGTAGCATCACAAATACCAGACTTGGTTTTTCTTCCATGAAGCATGAAAAGTACACTAAATTTGTGTTTATTCTAATAAAATTTGTTATGAACTCAAACCACTATCAATTTAAACCTCCGTTTCAGAGGAGTGCAGAGACTGCAGAGGCGAAGCCTCATGTCTGCTGCCAGGGCTGGAAAATAATGAACGCACAAATTTGCACAAGCTCCACGCGTCTTTGAGAATATTCATTGCCTCTGGGTGAGCAGTCTCATGTAAAAACAGGAGTACAAGGTAACACCAGCATGTTCACGTAAATGTAACCGACTGATCCATTTTAAACAGAGGGGCGGGTGTTTTTCTCCTCCGAACCCTTAAAGCCACTGGCCAATTAAGGAGGTTCTCGTGAATGAGCACGAAAAGTGTCTGTTTTCTGTTATTTTTACCTTTAATTCAGAGGAAACCAGATTTCCTCTCACAAGATGAGAGGCGTAGTAAAGTTCCTTTAAAGAAGGGCAATTTGCTTTGTTTAGACACCGTGTTACTGAGAGAGAAAAGAATCATATGAAAAACGTATTGACCTTAGGTCACCTCGAATTACCCGCCAAAATGTTTCAAGGCTCATGATATGCAAACAGCTGTAGGGCAGACATCGGCAAAGTTCGGATGCTTTTGTTGCATACGATAGTTAACATGAGTAAACGCATACGAAATGATCAGCCGATCCACCTGCAAGACAGAAAATAACAGGTGAAGAGATGTTTTCCTCTTCTTTTATCAATTTTTTTCTCATTAATCAGAGCTTAAAGGTGCTATTGTTGGGCTGCTGTACAGTTTGAAAGTATCTGACATTTAGAGGAGGGACGGATGCCTGAAAAGCTTCAGAGAAGACCTGTTGAAGATCTGAAAGGCCTAACAGAATATAAAACTTGCTCCAGAAACGACACTACACATGCGTGAGACACAACGCTGACAGGTTTGAATTCCATTGTCGATGAGTCGCTTTGGGTCTCTGAGCAAGGTTGCAGCAGCCCACTTCTCCAAGTGTGAAGTTTGGGTTATAGTAGACTGATTATCTAGAACATCTTTTCTGCTGTCTAGTGTCCAACATTAAAACAAACAAATACAAAAAAAAAACATGTTAACACATGTGATGGAATCCGATTTACAGTAGGCTATTAGCAACATTATTTCTGACAGAAGAGCGAAATAACATTTACCACATTCACTTTTCATAATAATGCATATTATTAATGAAACATAAAGTACTGTGAGGCATTTATGCTAACATTACTTTTCAACAGATACAAAGTGATTAAAGTTAATGCATTGTTATGATTGTACCTGTATTTGAAGGAAAAGTAAAATTAGCTCAACCTTTAGCAAAAATGTGTATTTTTTTTTAAATTGCACGAGGCAGAACAATCTCAGATATCGCCATCTCCAATTTTATGTGTGGAAGCTTTACTTTCACAGATTTCACAGATTATCTTATTATTTTTTTCCATTCTTCACAGTTTTCCCATAGACCAGCTTCTGTATTGCATTTGTCCAAGTCCAGTATTGGCTATCCTTATAATCTTTGATTTGTTGATGACTGCAATAACACATGGATCTTAGTAAATTTGGCATTTAGTGTTGTTAATAAAAAAAGACAAAAACAAAAAAAAAAAAACAATGCCTACAAAAACACTTACATATGCGGATCATCACAAATACTAGTTTATGAAATCACTTCAAATCCTTCAAGTAATCATGTTCAAAAGAAAGTATTAACAAGAAGTGTAAATACCTCATCTTAAAAAAAAAAGATCTCTTCATGGTCGTGTGGAAGACTAATCGATATCTAATCATATGGAAAGTGTTTGTGCTTAATTTCACAGAATGCAATCTATTTCTGAAACAACAGTTTCAATAGTTGAGCAAACCGGAGTCAACTTTCTTTTGACGGCAGACAGATATTGTGGCTTTTCAGGGAAAGAAAAAAAAAAACCTGAAAAACATCTGAAGGGGGGAAAATTCTTCTTTGATGTCAAGTTACAGCTCTGACATTCGTTCTTTCTTCAAGCTGATTCTTGGGGTTATGCTGCTTGAGGCCGATCCGATCTGCTCCCAGAGATCTCTTATTTTCTCTCCACTACAGCACATCAACCTCGCTGAATTCTTAGATATCTCATTGCAACACCTTGATGTTGCTGAACTGCACCGCCTTCCCTGCAGTTGTCTGCAGAATTGTTTGACGCCTCCCTTACCGGGTCAGCAGGAGCAGGGCAGCGGCAAGTTGGGTGAAAGCGCAGTCAAAAACTGTTACCATTCATTTCAAAGGATGACAGTGATTAAAGTGATTGCCGATCACCACGAAGAACACAGATTTCACAAAAGTACAAAGGGAACACAGTCCCATCCGGAGGTGACACCCAAAGTACGGCAGTTTCCTCCCAATTAGACGCGAAAGAGTCGTTTACATCAATAAACCGGATAAATGGAGGAGGAACCTGAACACCTCACAGTTTTAGGGAAAAAGGCTTGGCCAGGGCATCTTTAGCCACAGGCAAGCTGGAGGAGATTTCCATTATCCCGCGCTTCACCGTTAAGGTGCTACTAAACAAGAATAATAACAGACACCCAGCATGGATCGAAACGCAATTACCAAGCATGTCTGCGATAAATGCAAAGCGGGCTCGCAGTACGTCTCTATTTTCTGCATTTAAGTTCATGTTCAGCTGAAAAGTGACATTTCTACTTTCATATCCTCACAGGTCAGTTCCACCTTGCATTTCCCTGTTAAAGCTGGGAAACTGAAGTTGAAATTCTTTTACTTGGTCATATTCTTGGAAATCGGTCCGAGGCGTGGACCACTTCTTTTTTTAAGAGTAAAACAAAAACTGATAATTGCACCATTAATGACTGACTGCTATTAAAGAATAAATTGATTTCACTTATTTCCTACAATTCCCTAATTTCTTCAAGTTAGATTCAACCAAATACAGGGTCCTTTAGCTCAAGTGGAAGAAATTTAAGCTTCTGTATCTTGTTAAAGGACACTTTTTAACAACGGAGAGTTGCTATTACGGCTGTCTCAAAAAAATGGTCTTTTCAATGATTCTGAGCATCACTGTCATGTAAATGAACCCTGATCATGCACTGAACGTTTTGTCTTTACTTGAAAACGTTGAGTAAGTGAGGGCTGAAAAACAAACCATCAGGCTAGAAGACCACTGATTCTGCTCGATGAGCCAAAGAGTAAAGGTGATGTTGGGGTGGAAAAAAAGAACAGAAAAATCAAAATAAATCCAGGCATCTTCATCAATAAATGATGGAGATGCCTGCCTGTCCCTCACCCCCCAGTAAGAAGACTTTTTTTCTTTTTTTTTCCTTACCCTTGTGCTACTTTAGGAGAATCAGGTCTGACTATTTGAGCAGCAATTTCACATTTAACCCCACAGAGTGCAAAATCTATCACTTCAGCTGTCACCTTTATATCTCCAGGGAAGCACCGTGTGGATATCCCCCTTAGCTGTGCTGCAGGGGATTACAAAAGTAAACTGCAGCTTTACAGGGACAAGAGAGGTCACCCTAACACCCGCTCACCTTCCCTCCCACCCTGCCCGCCGTCCTCTTCCAGGCATCCTCTCCGGTACCTCTTCGATTCTTTCAGACGTTACCTCTCGCTTCATCACTCTATTGCACAAATGCATCCTGCCACTGATGGTCTCACGTGGGACTTGTGTGTGTGACCTCCCTCTCATTGTCTAAGTGCGAGAGGACGGAGCCGATAAAGTGCAGGCAGCTCAGTGAAAACCGACAATAGCCGTTCCGTCCACGTAGGCACGGGAAGCGTGTTATTACAGTTGGTCATGGTGGTTGATGTGTGTAGATTGGGCTAATAACCAATTGGAAAGTGAATAGAGATTGGTATTAGATATGGGTTACATGAGATGATAAAGACACTGGACTGGTCATGGCAGATCAGCTATAGGTCAAGGACACGAACGCCATTTTAAATTCTTGTGTCCTTGGCGGAAAGCTGAATGTTTTGGGTGGTGGGATATGTAATACCGCTGTGCCGAGAGGCAGGGAGGGCAGCAGGTTCTTGTGTCAGAAAGGATTAAAAAAATAAAAGCTTATTATGTGAGAAAAGACTTTGGTTCTGCGTCATGGGGGTTCTAACAAACCGTCACACGACTGAGTGCTGGCCGGCCCCAGGCCCAAGGGTCTGTCAGCAGGAAAGAGTTGCTGACCTCAACTGGGGGGTAGATTGGCAGTGGAGGCAGCAATCCTGGGACCTCTTGAACTCATTTGACATGTCTCTTGATGAGGAGAAAGAGGCCAGGAGCTGGAGGGAAGACTTGCTCACTCTCCTTGGGGAAGCTCATCCATGTGGTCAAAAGGACTGTACAGCCGAGGCTCCAGAGGTAGATGGGCTTTGACATAAAACGCTCAAGGCATTGTTTGACTGTCAAGGGGAAGATGTCTTTTAAGTGTCACAGTCCAGTGATGGACTAGGATGGTGGTTTTAATTAATGAGGGGGAAAATCTGGGGGAAGGCCAGGTGAAAGGTAATGGGAAAGCAAGTCTCCCCAACTATCAGTGTCCAATCAATCCTTATGTTTTGCTTTTGCCTTGATTTACTAAAAAAAAAAAAAAAAAAAAAAAATACTTTGAAAACAGTTTCATAATTGACATCTATTAATTTTACAGCTTTCTTATTGCCTAAAACCCAAAACTTCATTGTGATAAACACAATTTGACACAATGTAATATTAACAGTTAAATCTACCACCATTCTCATCTTAGGTTTTTTTTTTTTTTTTTTTTTAAGTACTACTTTATCAGTAACTTCTTATTTCTAACAAAGGGAATTCTGTACTCCTACATAATTATTTCTATTTCTGCTTAAGGTGAAAAATGTGAACACTTTTCTCCACTTGTGGTGTTTTAAAACCCGTGGAGTCTGATAATTGGACATCTGAGTGCTAAGAAGTAGTTCATCAGTTTCAATAAAGTCAAACGTTGAAATCTGACTTTTCCTTGAGCTTTTGCTTTGCTATTGTCACTTCCTCTTAAATCACACTTGCGTTCATTAATTTCTTCCAGAATAGCACCACGGCTCTGGCAGTGGTCTCAGCTCATTTACACATGTGGTATTTTTGAATTTTCCTGTATTCACACTGAATACCTCAACATTTCCCGCTTAACCTAAGCAAAGGGCTGTCTGACTTTATGCTTCAGTGATTCAAATATGTTGTTTGTGCTTGTTGGACTCCATCAATTCCGTGTCCCAGTCCCTCACAGATTAGGAGCTCAAGGTGGAATCTGGCGTCTTTTATGATTTAGGAATTTGACCAGAAAAACCTGAACATCTCCCGAGGGACACACTCAAGGGCAGCTGCTCCAGGATGAGGTTGCCAGTCAGATGCTGTGTTATTATTCTGCAGGGATTACATATCTCTTGTGGGAATGCCTTTGAATTCCCTGGAAGGCTGGAGGAACTGTCGAGGAATTGGCTGGGGATTGCGACACCTGGGTTTCTTTCTCAGAAGAATAAAGGAGGATGATTTCTTTTGTGACTTGGATGAATAGACGGGGCATGTTTAATTTTACATGACAAAGTTGAAAATGCTCTGAAATGGAGGAGAAATGGAAAATACTGTACGTTCAGGGTAAAATATTTGCACGTTGAAAATGAGCTGAATGGAGGAAAAGAAAGCGCGTGAACCGTATCTGTCGAGAAGTTTTGACAGGCAGATTCTTGGTGAAATATTTGGGATATGCCAGGAATGGGTTTTCTGCTATTCTATTGTTTCTGTTGTCTTGGCCTCAAACCAGACTGACCTCAGTAGCCGGGTCACTGATGTTTTCCCCTTGGTCACCCCCTCTGTGGCTCTCAAACAAACCGCCATCAACCAAAGATAATAATGAGGACAGAATGCATGATTACATTAATTGTTTGATTCTTGCAGAAGTCAGACTGGACAAATCGACCACAGCATGGCTTCAAAGGCCCTTTATGCCAGTTTGCTTCAAGATCATCAAAGTCAAGGTGACTTTACTTATGTCCTCAGGCAGATTTGATGTGCAGTAAGAGGGAAGGACATGTGGAAACACCCAGACATTCAAAAACGAGCAGAGGAACAAACAGAAGAATGAAAACTCTCATTGATCAGGTTGTCTCAACATGGCAGCAACTCATTGATTAAGAGAATAGTAAAAAAAAAAAAAAGATGATTAAAATACTGATATGGATTTCTTGTAAGTGAGATGCAGGGCTTGAAAGCGGAATGAAATCAAGATTTAAAAGCAAAAAAAAAAAAAAGATTAAAATTAAGATTCTGAGGGCAGAATGTCCTGAATAAAGAACAGAAGCAGATCACATCACCTTCAATAATGCACAGTGTTGTTCTTCACTTCAGCTCATCAGTTTTTTCTCTAAAACACTCATATTTTCACCTCATCTGTTGGGGTCTGGTTTCGTTCTTCAAGCACCTTCTCTATTTGAATTCTTCTTACCAGAGCGAATTAAGTGGTTGGTTGAACACGGATGGTATCCAAACAAGTGTTTTATTAATAGGTCTAAAAAATATATATTTTATGATGTAATGCAATGTTTGTTCAATTTTTGACTAAACATATGATTTTCATGACCTATGATATGGAGTGTCATCACTAAAATTTTAAGTTTTCAATAGTTTCACAGTGGTAAGAATTTAGGAAAATAAACTTTAATAATATAAATGTATTGAGATGCATAATACTACTGCTACTAATGATAATGATAATATTAATAATGAATATTATTATCTTTTATAGATACAAACATTTTATACTTGTTTAAAAAGTTTGCAGCTTGAAAACTTGTGGTTCTGCAATACAATAATGACTTTGTGTTTCACTTTTAAGAATCAGACTCAACTTTGATATAACGTCCCTTTTTTGGAGGGATGGGGGGGTGAAGTGTTTATCTCTCCATGTCTAGACTTCAGTATTAAGATATTGAGTTGTGCTACCAGTTCCTCCTTTATAACTTCAGAAGGTCATTTTACCTCTTTATATAATGACTGAGTTTACATATCAATAAGAACTTTATCATTAATCTCCTTTCTCTGCATTCAGCTGATTCACATTCCAAAGAACTGCTCGGGCCTATCATGAATTATTCCGGCTCTCTACGTGAGATTAAAAAGATTTTGGAGTCCCTACTTGGGAATCAGAAAGAAGTTTTGAGAAGAACAGGATGTGTTAGGGGAGGCGCTCCCTTGTGAACAAATATGAATGTGCAGCTCTTGCTTGGAGCGCTCAGGTACTTAAACGTCTCCCGTCAGGTGGAGACGCTTTAAATGTCACAGCGAGGTAAAAGTTCAGCCTGAGGCCAGGTGGATTTCTGGGTTCTTACGTAGTTTTTGTTATTTTAATGAAGGATGGACTTCAATTTTAATAGAGTAATGATTTTCTCTTGGTTAATTCTGCTGCTTCACTTCAGGGCATCAGATATCACTGTGCACATCTCTGCTAATCCATTTATTTCATTTATATTGGCCCGTCTTCATATAATAATTACAGAAAAAACAAGTGGAGAGCACAAAAGTCTTTGGATAATTTCTCTCATGATTTATGATTATAATGATTCTTATTGTAATTAAAATGCTTGGTATTTCAAATCCAAACACTACCTTAATAAAAACCATTGTCTCTCCAGTAGTGGTTCCAATACGGTTCCAAGAACATCTTGATGGGTGTTGGAGGTCAAAGTGGGGACAAGTCTGCTCTGAGGTTGTCAAAATTAGATTCTCACATGTAAAAAGACCGCAAATAACTTCTCGTGGATAAAACTAACCTCTTTTTCTAAGGGTTGGGCTGTCGTGTTGAATGATCAGTCAAAACTAGCTTGTATAATCTACAGTTGTCGAAAGATCTTTACACTCTTAAAAACACAATAAAATGAAGCATGTGTGTGAAGAAACTAAAACAGGACTAAAGCTATAGCTTTACAATGCAGAAGAATAAACTTTGTTTGGCAGGAGCAACTGTGAAAGCACATTCACCGTGTGCCTGTTGCAGAAGTCACTCTTTGTCTTCACTGTAATATTTTGACAAATCATTGATTTATATCAGCAGCGATCCATAGACGTCACTGCAGTAGCCAATAATTCTTCTGGACATATGCGAATAGATGGATAATGTCAACAATGGTGGAGTCCATTGTGTCATGCCGCCTTAGTTCGACGTTCTCTTGAGATTTGGTAGTTTCATAGGTGAGAATAATTTGTCCAAAATATCCCAAAAAATGTACATGAAAAGAGGCTTTTCTCCATTACTGTGGTGTAAAACTTTCTAATAACTGATTAACAAGAACAACTTTGCTTGAGGAACACCATCGAAATACATCTTTCATCCCTAAAATTAAGCCTCTTCTGACACTGACCAGACTGGAGGGTTCAGAAATGTAACATGCTTTTAGTGTTGATGTGAAACAGAGTGCTCAACCAGAGAAACAGGTGAAACAGGTTCAAACTTTTACTCATTATCAGAGTAAAAACAGAAGAAAAAAGGTTTTTCATTAGCACAAAGAAAGTGCTTTCTGTGTTATATGTACGGTTCTGCGTGTTGAAGGCGTCTTCAAGACACTTCCTTGGCAAGACACTCAGTTTCTTTAAGGTTTTTCTGTCGAAAGTTTGCATGTTCTCCCTGAGCATGCCTGCATTTTCTTTTAATCCCTCATGGAATCCAAAACATGAAATAGAGGTGAATTAGTTACTGTAAACTGCCAGAGCCATTCTGACAGACAGCTGGGTATAGGACAGTGATTCTCAAAGCTGTGACCCAAAGTGACATAGGTGACTCATTTGCAAGGCTTTTCCAAGCGCGCCCCCCCCCCCCCAAAAAAAAAGAATGAAAATGATTGCAGTGTCACCCTTTCAAACTCCAAACTCTTTGCTTGTATATCCTGTTTTGAGCCTGAACCAACAATGCTCCAATTTAGAATGTTAGACATGAACAATGTTTTGTTGAAGACAATGGAGAACAAAAATACCTGTCGTTTGTCTCAATAAAGATGCTTTATTTCATATTTATGCACAGTTGTGAAGATATTTGGTTTTACATAAAATTGTACTTCTCTCCACAAAAGGCCTTTTCATTTATTTGCAGGTGTTTTATGCCGCTAGTTAATTTATTTTTAGAGCTTGTTTTATTTCTCATTCACCTTTTTAACTGTGAAATAATTTTAAGTAAATGATTCACGAATATTTAAACTTAGTAGTTTTGCAAAACAAAATAATTAAATGCAGACTCACCTATTTATTAGAAATGATAAAATTAAATACCCCTTAAATCCAGCTTGGGTGGTGTTTGTACTAAAACCAAGTAACAGTCAATGCATGAGTCATTATTTGTGGAATAACGATGAACAATATCACCCTGACTTGAGAAAACAGCAATAAACTTGACTATTTTATAGCCAAAGACTCACAAACAAGTACTTTGCTGTAGCAGGAGTTGTTGGCAAAATTGGCATCTCTGCCTGTCAAGAAAGCCGGCACAATCACTCACCTCGGGAGCCGTTTGAGGGCTTTTCTTTAATGTCTCATAAAGTCTGCTTTAGAACAACTCCAATCATCTGCCAGTCCAACACAGTGATTAATCCTGTGGCCTCCAGTTGATCATCAAGAATATAAATTAAGGGGGCCGCTTGTTAACTCTCCCTTTTAAACTGTGTTTCTCCTGGACGCCATTTGATGCCGCCGTTCAAAAGCGCGCGCGCATCCTTTGCCAAGGTGTAATGTGTGCTGTGGGAAGAGGAGGTTATGGGCAGGGCAGTGACTGCGAGCTAAAGGATGTATTAAAATAGAAGCGCTTCCCCGCCACTTTCCAGGGACCCGGCTGAGCGGCGGCTCGAGCAGACAGCTTGGAGAGCGGCGCGTCGGCTCGTGACTGACTGCACGGGATCCTCGCTCCACGCCGCTCCGCGCCATGCCTCACTCTGTTTGATGTGGAGAACAAGCTCCCTTCAGCACTTTGCTAAATAATTAAGAGTGCATTTCACATCTCAGCCCCCCCCCCACCCCCCCTTTTATTGAGCCAGACTGCAAGGCTTTTAAACCAAAACTGATATTATTCGAGTTTATGTTAAAATATAACAAGTGAAATTGCTTCTTTTTTTCATGTTTAATCACACACCGTTGCATATATTCTTAATTATTTGTTATTGCAGATTTCAATTACATCCTAATTATGTTTATTTAAGAGGGAGAACTGGTGCATTTTAATATGGCTTTGCACTGAGCTACAATCGACTGCAGTTGTGTTTTGTTCTTGTTTTTCTTTGTTTTGACAGTTTAGTGTTTGCAGTTTCTGCCTTCCCTACTGCCTGATCACCACCTGAGTCCCAGTGTTTTCATGTTATTGACTCGTGTCTTGCAATTTTCCCCCTTCTTTCCGACTTTATTTCGTGCAGTGTTATCTTGTCATGTTTATGTGACCCTCTGTTTCTCTTTATTTAGTTCGCTTTTGTTTAAAAAAAAAGAGAAATAAATCTTTCTTTTCTCCTTTTTTTATTTAAATCATTTCAACGCCTGTTTTAAACAGTTCACTGTGTTTGGACCTTGTTTCATGCTTTTTGTAAAGCACTTTGTGTCATGTGTGATAAGCCAGAACGTAATGGGTTTTCATGAGTGTGTTTGTTGCTACAATCCAGGAGATCATCCTGATACTGAGCAATCGACACATTTAAGACAAAGATGAGGAAGATTGTTACATTTTCTTGCAAATATCAACACTTCAACAGTCCTCACCTGCATGACGAGGCTGATGATATTTTTAAAGCTGATATAGTTGAGCTGTATCAGCAAGTCTCAATTACACAAAGTTTCAAGTGCCATTTTTTTTTTTTTTTAATTAATGTCCATTCACCCAGAACCTCCTGTTTAGGATAAATAAATCTATTGAATTAGGTAAACTGGACTTGGACACATGTCTTTGAAGATTTTTCTTCCCTTATCCGAGCGACTTCATCAGTTTCGTTTGTTTCCATGTCAAGTCTGATTGAGTCCAACTGAGTTGCTGCTGCATTTGTTGAGAGGGAGAAAAGAGTAGATACATATGCATGCACAGAAAGAACAGAAAAATGCATAACAGAAAGGCCAACTTTTAGTGAGTCTTGACACCATTTGTGTTCATCTGACTGTCTGACTCACACCCTATGCCTCGGTCTAGATCTTACTTTAATTAATCTTGATTTCATTGGACGTCATCTTAATGAAGGAGCTCTTTTAGTCGATCTTGGTTTTTCTCTGTGACCCCCTACCTCCGTGTGTGACAGTTTTTCAGTGTCAATGAGTTTCTGCCATAATAAAGTGCTTCATATTTCACTTTGAAAGAGTGGTTTGACTTTGCTGAAGAAAAAGAAACTGTGTTGGATAAAAAAGGATGCATGGAAATATAGCTTAACGCTGCCCTGTGGTCAAAGCGCAAAGCATTTGTCCCTTTCAGAAATGCACTTTGGAAATCAGTTCAATCAGCGGCTCAGCCATCTATCACAGCAGCCAGTAAACTGATGTAGCCACAACACCGGCTCAATTCGGGGGGTCTGGAGGAAATCAAGTTAGAGACTGCTGGATAGGTGGGCTGAGTGGAGCGCAAGGTTGGAATTGGATTGGTCGCAAGTTTTGAGGAGAAAGTTTTCTCGCTCACACCCACAAAGGAAGCTTCCCCGGCTTGTTTATTGGACTGGACAGGCTGAGCTCTCAATTATTACGATGCAGTCCAGAAAATGGTCCAAACAGGCTGCCAGTGGACTCAAAGGAAGGTGGAAACTTCAGATCTGGTCTGGATTCTGTTTGGCCTCCTGCATTTGCTTCTTACATAGAAAAAAAAAACAAAAATCCAAAAGGAGAAAAAGATGGTTCCGGTGAGAGGTGTCAAATATAAGGCCTGTGGGCCAAAACCAGCATGCAAGAGGCTCCAATCCAGTCTGCCAAACCACCAAGCAAACTGTAAGGATTTCACAGAAAACACTGATTTAAAAACAATCTCAAGAGCAGTGCTCTCAAAGACCGGCTGTCAGGGTGAGTTTGTAAAAACATGCATCATATAACAGCTCGGAGAAGTTTGTGGGATACTCACTGTATTTTGCACCAGATGGTATCCTTAAAATGGTCTTAAATGTTAGGATTATCGTCATTTTCCATAGTAATCAGTAAACCAGTCCAACAGACTGCCGCAGAAGATCTTGCTCCTTGTGAAAAACGCTGTCAGATTACGCTGCAGAGAAGGACTGTATCTTGGTCTTATGGTGGATTTCTTCATCACATGAATGGTGTGGCATGTTTTCGTGACCGACCTTGGGAACATGCGCCACCAGGATGCATTATGGGAACAAAGCTTGCTTGATTAGGCAGCGACTTGTTTTGGCCAGTGTTGTGCTGGAAATAATTGAATCCTGACATCTATGGCGCAGACACTTTGTGTCTACTGAAGTATTTATGCAGAACATGGACACACACTTTCATGGAAACTCTGTGTTTCCAGCTAAGAAGCTACTGTTATAAAAGGAGAAGAATGTTTCAGACTCATAAAATCGTTTTTAAATCTTTCTTCTAGTGACACCTGAGCGTCGGTCAAGTAGAGGTAAAGGGTCACATATGGTCTCTTAACTATTTTAGGGACGTGATTCACATGCAAGTCCAGTTTTAGGTCAATTTAGAGAGGCACAAAATATTAGGCATGTGGTCATAATGTAATGGCTTGTCTGTTTTGATCATCTTCGAGTCAAAAACAGCAAATTTAAATAAGAGAGAGAAAACTGAGAATATCACACATTTTAGAAACATATCGTTCCACACTTTTTTGTAGACACATGATAGTTGTTGATTGTGAATAATTAATGTTTATTAATAGTGCTTGTAATTAAAATTAAAATTGAAAAAAAAGAAAGAAATAGGACACGGGGAGGACTTGTTGAAAGCCCGGAGAGTCTCCTGCAGCACATATGGCTTGCATAATGCACTGGGGTAATCTTGTTTAGACAATGTGTAAAAAGTGACAACCATGACAGCTGTGAATGCTGTCATTCCCATCAAAGTGATCACTGAATTATTCAACCAAATTAATGAAAGTTCATAAAAAATGCAAGTCAGTCTCTGACACTGTAGCGGATTCTTTCTTTTTCTTTTTTTTTTTCTTTTGACAGACGTATCTCCGCGAAATTAAGCGTGAAATGTTTCTTTGAAACGGTGAGAGGTCGTTCATTATTAAAGATCTCTGGGGTTTGATCTCTGAAATAAAGAATTACCAAGTCTAAGTGAGGGACACGTGGAGCCATGTCCTGCTCTCATCCAACACAAATCCAATCTGCTGCAGGATCATTTGTCCACATATTTGGAAACAAGCTCAAAACAAGACTTGAAGGCTTGTTTTTTTTCTTCTTCTTCTTTTTTTTTTTTTGTCCAAGGAATGCATTTGGAATGAGATTCAAATTTGTCCAGATATAAAGTCAGCATAATGTAATGTCATTCCATTCAAGGATTCGTTCTCATTTTTTTTTTCGGCTCTGGAAGCACAGCATGTACTTTTTCAATCCTATTAGTTGGGAGAAGGTGAGACTCCATGTTCCTCCCTTTTGCATCCCTCCCTCACAGTGATTAATGCTGCTCTGCCAGGAGCTCGCACCAAACACGTCTAATAAATATATTTAATCTGTAATGGAGCTGCCAACTCTCAGGCACTCGGTGTGAGACCCAGCACATGTGCACCTTCTCTCACAGGTTTTGCGTAAATGTTTAATTTTCTAATCAAAGCAGGAAGTTTCTCATTGTAGCTTGACAGTCTTTCCCACTTTACCAAAAAGTCAGTGGCCCCAGGAGGAATCCCTGCAGAACAAAGAAAATGTGTATTTCAGATTAAGGCCCTGTTGTTATGACAACTATTTTGCATTTTTGTTTCGGAAAAAATGCTTCATTTACATGGCAACATTTTGAAAATGATAAGCACAGGCCAGAGCACGAGTTGGAGTCGTTTGTTTCTGTAATAAAACGACACACAGACACATGAAGACAACAATACATTTTAAACACTAATAGCGGGAGAACATGGACATTCGTTTGGATGTACGATAAAGTAAGACTGATGTTACTGGTGACTTCATCCAAGTCATCTGAAGTCCAGGGAGAATATGGACTGGGAGTCACGACACTCTGGAGACCGCCACTGTTGTTATTGTCAATTTACTCACACATGCAGAAAACCTTTTTACGACACCAGTGCTGCACACATATTAGCAGAGTTTCAGTAAAGCTGCATTTCCCTCGCTCCCACTGAGACAGTGTTGGACTGTTTTCAAAAAGCTGCCTTTTCTTCTGTTTCCATGGAGACGGAATCGGAGCATTTTCAACAAGTTACATCTTGGGAACCATTTTCATCAACGTTTCGGAAATTTCAGTGACTCCAAGCACCATTGTCATGTGAAGAGATTTCCAAAAATGCAGCGAAAGTTTTCCGCTTGCATTTGTAAACATTGTTGTGTAAATGGGGCCTTATTTACCCCATCCATCAATCTTTTCTCTCCCCACTAAAAATTACTCCAGAAAACTCTGAGCCCACCTCTGCAGACGGTGCGAATACTTCCCCTTCCTTCCGAACTTGTTTTAGTCACACAGCAATGCACAAGCAACCCCAAACAGTCTGATTAAGTGAAACAGCAAGGCTGGAAACGTAATAACTGCAGTTCCTGCGGCAGATCACATACCTGAGGGTTAATTTAAGGAGAACAAATAGAAGTGTTGTTTGTCTTGCTGTGGAAGCTTTGAAGGAGTGTCAATAATTAGATCCATGGGAGACGCCTTGAGTTTGAAGTGGCATGCTGCTGTACGCCAGGAGAAGCTGGACTTACACTGGTTTCTGTAAAGTTGTTGTTGTTCCGAGCCTGAAAAAAGTGCGGCTAGTTAAAAATAATGAGCGACCCTGCTTGGCCTTTCCTCCAGACATCTACTGCCGATAAACAAGCAGTGACAGATGCTTTCACCTTTCACATGTTTGAGCAAATCCTCACATGTATGTTAAACAATCTGCTGATCCAGGAGGAAATTTAACAAAGAAATTTACAGAAACTGTGAATAAATTCCGGGGAAAGTGAAATTTATGCCAAATTTCTTGCACATATTCAGCTGTGATCCACAATTTTTGGATGTATATGTCTTCAGTGTTGTGCCGAGTCTAATGACTGCAGCATAATGAGCGTTTGGCACACACTTTCAGGGACGGAGAAATTTATGGAGTTAATTTGAATCTGCAGTCGAACCTCTTTGGAACCCTGCTGCAACACAGTGCGGGCCCAATTAAAATGCATAATTATGATGACCAGCATATGGGTTCAGTAGCATGCATATTCACGTGTGGTTTAATAAGGCCGGATGTGTGAACACACATAATTCACAGGATCCTGGAGAGTCTCGTGGTGCCGCACAACCCGAGGAGATGCAGGTACGGTCTCATTAGCCGTGTGCACAGTGGTCCGGCATCCGTTTCTGCGGGAGAGTATGAGCTGCAGCTCAACATGTAGCCGCCGGCGCGGCTCAGTTCATATCAAGAAATGACAGTTTGTGTACAAACAACTCAAGAAATCACCGTAACCTAACAAATAAGAGCAGACACATCATTGCACATTGTTAAATGATACATGAGAAAGGAGGATTTGCAGAAAATGGGTAGAGATCAGTATTTTCAACATTTTAAATCCAAATACAAGGACGCTTCAGCTGCCATTCTGCCTGTGTTCATCGAGACTTTACTGTTATTTCTGCAGAATGAGACCTGAACGCAAATTTCCTCACGTCACACATCTTATCTCTTATGAGAAAAACCTCATACGCTTCATTGTGTGAGACTCAAAACAGCGACATAGGGATCTCTTTTTAGATAAGGCCTTTAAAGTCTGATGTATTCTCATCTTTTTTAAAATGTTGACACTGATATTCAGCAGCAACACCAAATACATGAAATATTCACATATACAAGGCGTTGAGAGACTTAAATCCCATTTATATGGCAAGGTTTCAAGTGAAAGTGCATCTTTTTGTGTTTTTGTTTCAGAAGTTTCACGTTTATCCACTCTAAAATAACATGGCTTTAAATTGTTCAGTTTTTACTCAGCTAATCACACAGATATCAGACACCTGTTGTCATATTTAAAGCCCCCGGGGCTGTCCATATCAGCGCCAGTCACATTTCACCGCTTTCCCAGAGACTTCCACGTGAAGTGGCCATGTGTTGGCACCTTCTGCACACTCATCTGGACCCACACACTCCAACACAGTCAATTAAATCTGCATGGTAATTAGGCTCCTCCACATACATGAAGAGGTTGTTGGGTGATAATCTACCAGGCTTTTTATTTATCTGATGTGAAAAACTGCAACTTCACGAGGCCTTTTGAACTGTGTTGAACATAAAAGATTCTCTATGTTATGATTTATTGCTGTTTAAAATATAAGCAAAAAAATTCTCACTGTGAAGTCTTTTCCCCATATATTTCACAAATATCCACATTTTTGTGTAAACGTGGGGAAAAAAAGTTCCATTTTTATTCATTTCAACTTAAATTGAAGCCATTTGTGCAGTGGCTGGCGTTCGACAAAAACCCCTCAGTGAATAATTATTGTCCTTAGTGAGTCGAATTTTAATTTAGTTTCGCTTTGCAAAACAGCTCCGGAGAGATTCCCACTGTTAAATTGGATACTTCACACCTCCACAAGAATGAGGAAGGTCGAGGAAACAAGGGACCTTTTTGTTTTTTTGTTTTTTTTTTCCGTGTAATAGAAACAACAGATATTCTCGTGTAATTTATTCCATACATAACAAGTTGTTGGAGCCGGTTTCCTGTGGTAAATGTGCTAATTAAAGTTTCAAAGATGGTGTCCCCTGTTAACACTGAGCTCCTCTTTTTATGGCCTAATTCTATATGCCAATTGTATTACCTTGGGGGACAAAAAAAAAAAGAAAAACAAAACATGACCAAACATCATGAAAAATTAACTTTTTTTTTTAAAGGACCATTTTAAATACATAAAAAAGCTAATAAATGACAGTTCACTCCTACAACTGACTAGTTACATTTATGAAACAGCTAAAAAGTCAATGGAAGTAAGACATATGTAATCAGGGGGCTGAAAAAGTAGAGGTTGAGTGAGTCACGGACACACACTTTCCTCAGCTCATGCAAGGGATTCCTGTAATTTCCAAATGCTTCATTATATGCTAAAACAGAATCAACAGTATGAAAATAATTAAACAATGATGTAAAACAAAACACAGAATCATGCCACAAATAAATATTCACATTTCACTTACTCAGTGACTCACACACACCTAATCAGCGGATCATGCAGCATCATGTGGTGAACACACATCTTTGTTGCTACAGCAAAATACCTTTAAAACACTATTAGTTTTTAAACAAAAACAAGCCAACCAAAGTCATAAACCAACAAACACACTAACTAAATAATAAAACCAACAAACCAAGACCACTTATTTAGTTAATTTGAACAAATTCACTTTATGCCCCATTTACCATCATTTTTTGAGGCTTGATTTTTTTTTTTTAAGAAAAACCTTTTATCCTTAATTTTCACAGTACAAATGCATATCGGCAGAATGCTTTATGTGCTGTTGAATGAAAAATTCCTCTCATAGCCCACCCAACAAAAACAACAAACAGAAAAAATTATTTTTTCAACAAGACATGTTTCCTGGGATTTGTGAGATGACCATGTCATTCATCATGAAAACATTCTAAATCAACAGCAAGAGCATTGTCAAAAGAGTAAATGTATTGATGGATGTAAAACACACACAGACACACACTGTGTGGCACCTTTGTGACGTGAGACACTTCAATCTGACATTCCTTTGAGTATAAAAGGACATGAGATGACACCTTGAGTGCAGATAAATCCTAAAAACACTCTCCCGTTATTGACACTCAAGATGTCGGAATAGCAAATATCTGTCAACGCACAAAACGGGTGACAAATCTTCGTGACAACCAACAACTGCAGAGGAGACGAGCCGCTCCTGGAGGTGTGTGGTTCTCCTCCGAAGACTTCAGAGCTCATTAGGGTGCGCCGCTCGCCGTCGGAACATTTCATGGCTCCTCCAGAAGCAGTCGCACAAAGTGGCGGTTTGCAGCACCTGTGGGAGAATTCGGCCGGCGTCCAAAACCTCATTAGCAGCACGGCTAACACGCTGGCATGACAATGAAATGCAATGTGATTGCACGGTTTTAATTTAGATAATTCCATGTTTGCAATGGGTTCTCTTCTGTCTAACTTGTGCAACCAATGGGTAATTGCAAACAAACATGCTGCATATAATTCTTTTCAAATATTACCGGTTGTTGGAGCAAATTTCTCGGCTTTCAATGAGACACATTTGCAGAAAAGGTAAACAGCTTTCAATTTATCCATAAAATAACACAAGAATTTCAAGTTGTTGTCATTCTGTGATGACATGCTGGTCGAAATAAGAGACCGTACATAGCTTTGAAGGCTCCATATTACTCTTTTGAATATAAGACAACTTCATTTTTTCAGACCCAAAACAATCGTTCTATTGCTAACATCTTATGCTCAAATCATTAAGACAAGACCCTGTTTCATTAGCTTTATTATAAAATGATTCATGTCATCAGTGAATTCATGCAACCAATGTGTGAGTGTTTGCTGCAGGTTCTCACTTAAAGGAACTGAAACATAACGGAAATCTTTCATCCATACAATGTTAATCATTACATTTTGAGGTGGGATATTTGGTGAGCCTTTAGAAAATACATCATTTTGATTGAGCACAAACTTACAACAGGTGTTTCTAATTTGAAGCCTTTCTTGTGCTAGAGCAGATTCATTAAATATGCTGGTACAAAAAAACAAACCGTGACTCTTTCATTAAATCACACAGCAGAAGTCCGCACTCTGCCTCCATTTTTCTCCCGATGCTGTGAAACGGGGCAACCGCTCAGGTCGCCGGGCTCCGCGGCCTTCACACCGGGATCCCTCCGCCCTTGGCTCGCACCTCCATCAATAATTACCCGTCTTTGGGAAAGTGCTGCTTGGCTGTTAATTTCCTCCTGTGTGAGCGGAGTATCAACGGACGGCGAGATTCACTGCGATGAGGTGATTTTCAGACAAGACTAATATCGGGGTTGAGCGGGGTGAAGGTTTAGGAGCGGACAGTGATGACACATCAGAAACATTAAAGGGCTTCATAGGCTTTATCAGTTGGAAAACTTTGGCTGCATTTTGGGGGTCATGTAGATGTATAACTTTTCTGGAATGAAAGCACAATTATACACTTTCTCTTGAAACGTTGTTGTATGAACGGGTCCTGAGTTTGCTCTGGAAACAAATCTTCCCTGCGAGCGGTTCAAGCGGCCGGCCTGTCGAGCGAGGGGATCCCTCCTTGACGTCTAAACTTCACCAGCTTTGTAGCGCTGCGAGCGAACCCACTCCCGCACCGTCACACGCCGACAGAGGAGACGGCGGTGAGAGTATCTCCGCAGCGGATCATTGTTTTTGAGGAGAACGCTGCTCCCTCGCCTGCCTTGTCACTGAAATAGGGCAGCATCAGCATGAGCCGCTTTGAACACTCTGACATGATTTCAGGAGGCATCTTAGGGGAACAGAAATATAAGGAATTATATCTCAAAGGTGTTTGGAACAAAGGCAAAAAGTTGAGGGCTGCTGAAAGTTTATTGCTCTGGAGCGATGCGGGACTATTTTCAGCTGTTGTCAGTGGCTAACTGAGATGTGCAGACCTGCCGCCACAAGCGTAAACAGAGCAGGACGGATATCATAGGTAAAAACAAAACACAATGCAGCTGTTTAAAGTTTGGTTTTGATGGGTTTCTTTGTTGTCCTTTTCTGAATTTGATCCATACCTTTGTATATCCTCATTAAACATTAAGTGTTAAGTATTTGCAGTCTCATCTTGCATTTCATCTCCAGACGACTGTGAGATTTTAGCAGCAACAATTTTAAGAGTTGCTACAAATTTAGTTAGACACAGAGCAGTGGCCAACTCCATGATATTTCCACATCTGATCAATTTCAAAATGGAAAACACAATGCAGCTTTTAGCTGTTCGTACTGTCATTTAACATTTTCTGCAATGACCGCCACTGTACAATTGAACCCAACATCTTTTATAACTGATTGTTTTAAACAGGAAAAACTGTAGTAAATACCTGGAGTTTTGGCTGCAAAACAGGTCATAAATGAAAGGTTATTTGATTTTTTTTTCCCCATGTGCTTCTTGTTAAAAGCTACACTCTCAGTGGAAATAAAGCCATAATTATAATCTGGAATAGGTCTCACTCTTCATTAGGCAAATCACCATCTGCGTACCAATACAATGCCACGTAATGATGGAGATGGAATCATGAATGTGGGAGTACTGCTCGAGCAGGTTTGAATTCAGCAGACACACCAGGTGAAATGAATGAATAAATAAAATAAAGGCAGTCTGTGAAGTAAGACACTGGCAGTCATGGATGACCACTCTGATCTCCATATCGTCCAAACACAGCCCCGTTCTCCGGGGGTCACCTTGTCTGAACGCTCCGTGGCAGGAGGCTTCATGCATAATCTGCCATTTCTTCCCATGCTCTGAAAACACGGGACTAACCCCACACTCACACACACACGCACGCACACGCCAAGGCTGAATTATGCCGACAAAGCTTTGTGTTGCTGTGCTGATCCACACCTAAAACACACAGGAGGGCAGTTTAAAGACAGCAGCAACATGCAAAGATAAAGCTGGACTGACTGATTTTTCTTACAAACAGCTGCCTTGCATGAATCCTCAGAGAAGACCAAGCTGAAATTGATGGATTATCATTGAGTATGGGTCTAATTAATTGTTTTGCTAAGTGGTTTAACATGACCTTATTATAAATCCGATCGAAATGACTCCATGTGGTGTAACTTGGCTGCCAACAGGATGCAGAAACTAGAGACGGTAGAGAAAATGAGGTTCCTAATACTACAAGGTGCAATTTAATTCCATTCCTGTGAACATTTATGAACATTCTCATCTGTTGTTTTGTTGTTCCTGAATTTCAGTCGTCTACCGCACTATAAGGCACTTGATCAAGCAGAATTGTGTGAATTTGCTGAACCAAAAACACATTTCCTGATCCAAACTCGATCGTTTCTGTGTGTACACATCCTCCTGTGCCTGCCTGGGTTTTAATCTGACTTCCTCCCACAATCAAAAGACATGCTTGTTGGGTTGATTGTGCCCGTCTCTATGTTCGCCGTGTGATTGACTGGCGAGACGTCCTCGACGCGCCTGCCCTTCACCAAGTGTCAGCTCATCTAAAGCCGGAGAAGAAGATGGATGGATGGATATCTGAGCATCACTTCGGTACCTTCATGCTCTCTAAATGCTCCTGTCAGCTGCAGCGGTTGAAGGCATTCTTGTGTTCCTTTCGGTTTTATGTCCGTAATGTTCTCCTGAAACCTGCTGTGCTAAGATTTGGAGTAGTTACCCGAGGCCTCCAGCAAAGCCTGGAGCTGTTGAGTTAGATCGAGGACTTCTTACCTCCTCCTTTTGGTGTCTGTACAAACACACACACACACACACACACACACACACACACACGCTCTGCTTGCATTTATTCAGGCTTGTCTGTTCGGTAAATTTACATACGTGCTCTCAAAGCTGTTTTTGACACTTTATGTTTTTGCAATCACTCAAGTGAGCGATTTAAACCTCTTGAGAAACAATCACCCTGAGTGGAGTGTCAGCAGGCAGACATGGAAGTTCCATTGTCTTTTGTGATGTTAGCTTTTGGTTCGTAAAGAAACCACACACACACACACACACGAACGATGCAGAGCTCTCGCTCTAAGCATCCATCAGAGCATATTCCCTCCTGTATTCTGTGGCTGGCATTAACGTATCAGTGTGAGTTCGGAAGAAACAATTAGACTCCTGGGAGTCACTAAATGGTCATTTAACTGATAAAGGTTGCACTGAAACTGACTGACTCAATGCATCTGTCATCTTGACGGATTAGATTACAGAAGGCAGATCTTTTCAGTCAAAATGTCTGAATGTCTTCCTCCACCTCTGTGTAGCCACAATCAAAGACACTGCCGTGTTTGCTCATCCTTTTTCGGGAGACACATTTCATACAGTGTGGAGTCGTCTAAGGATGAAGTTGCTTGACTCCCAGCAAACTCATTTGCTTTTCTAAACAAAGAGTTTCTTGTTTAAACAGCAGCTTCAGAAAGAGCCCAAAGACAGACTGGACCAAAGTAAAGCCAGCAGGAGAGTGAAGGGAGCCGACACTGACTCTCACCTTTATGGAATCAGACAGCCAGTCTCCACCAGAATCAAACACTGCAGCCTTGGACACTTCTCATCTTGTCCTGTCAGCACTCGTAGACTTCAAATTTGCCCTCCGAGTTAGGAAAGAGTCACATTTTCACAAGCTGCACTCATCAGATACTTTTTCTTGAGGTGAAGTCAAATGTGCTACATTCATTCATTTGTTGGAAGTCACGAGAACCTTGAATAATCTCCATAACGAGAACAATTCTGATTTTATATTAACAATAGTTTAGTGATGTATTGCTTTTATGAAGTTTTTCCAGTTAGGCTCAAACTGTTTACTCTTGCAAGACAAGTTTAAACCACAAGATGGCGTATTGGGTCACTGAAAGACGAAATGAGTAACGTAACAATGGCTGATTGTGGTGCAGTGGTGCAGTTTACATGATAAACAGGTGTACAGAATTTAACCACAGAGGAGTTAATTCAAAAAGAAGAGTCGCAAACTCCAGAAAAGAACAAAAGTCAGGCGACATATGGACTGAAGGTGAAGTGACTCCACGTCGCCTCCAAATGTAAAATAAAGGCCTGGCATGGTCTTGTGCCACACCTCTATGGAACAAGCATTCAGATTTTAATTAAATCCATCGTGGCTTGCAGTATGGAGGGGTTTGATAACTGACATGACTTGAATTAATTGTCTTTTTTCCCTTCTGAAAAACAGTTTTCATCATCAATTATTTAGCTCACAGTGTCCAGAGTAGGTAAACACACCAATTATTTCCAAAGGTTACCTGTGGTGATGCCCCTGAACAAAAGAACCCGAGAGTGTCGTGGCCTAATTTACACAGCGATACATTTTCCAGTCATCACTGGAAATGGAAACTGTTCAATTTTGACCCCGCTACCTTCACATCGGAGGCCGCAGCTCACATTTCACATGCCAAACATATTTTTATTAGAGTTAATTTCCCAAAGCATGCGGTTATTGTTGTTGTATTAAAGTTATGACAGGAATACTCCGTAATACATTCAGTTTAAAGATCTGATGTCCCAAGAGGTAGCCAAAATACTTCCATTTTCTTAAGGAGAAGTGCAGATACTTTTGAAAAGTGCCGATTTAACTCATTTAGCGAGAAATTCATAAATGTAAAAAATGAACTGCAACAAGACACAATGCATCTTTTTTTTTTTTTTTTTTTTTTTTATGAAAGGTGCAAGTTACCTTAGAGGAAAGGTGACTGGATGTCAAGGAAAAATATTTTGCTTTCAAAGTGTCTATACACTCTTGTAAAAAGTTGATAATGGACTCATCTGTGATCAGATCCAGCACACCACGACCCTCAGCTGGTTGAGACAGCAGAGATTGACGATTGGGCAACATGGTTTCATAATCAGAAAATTATAATTAATTCTTCATTTTGGGCAGAAATGAGTGAAACCTCGGCATGCAGCAGTACTTGTGTTCTTCAGGGTCCCATGAGGAATTAATGTCAACAATGAGAGTCACAGACAATAACGAAAACAGCCAGATGTGTTTATGCAATCGTACTCCAGGAAATCATGCCCTGGAGGAGGCTGAAACCTCCAACAAGGCAAGCATGACAGCATTTTCAAGTGACAACGGAAAGGTCTGATTGCATTTTTGAGTGTCTGTGGCTCTGAGCGCTGCAAAAATAGCTCCCAAGGTGGAACCTTTCAAAAACACCCTGACTCGGTCTCTGTACAAACAGGCACAAAATAAAAAAAAAAAAAGAACCACAACTTTTTCAACATGCTAGTACGTCTTCACGGCGACGGAGTAAAACAGCTTTTTTAAAGCACTCTGACTCCATTTCCATGGAAATTAGGACAAAAGGCTCCGTCTCAGTGAAAACGGGGAAAAAGAAAACTTTTTGAAAATGCTCCGACTCTGTCTCCATGGGGAAGAACAGAACGCCGCTACTGCACACCACAGCCGAAGGTCTTCAGCACATAAAATAGATAAATACTCCAGAAACGAGGTATTAGCGCTGCTATACTGCCGCTTGTAGATTTTAGATGTATCGGTGAGAATTCGCAATATAATCTCTCTTTAGGTTGAAAATGTGTTAGAAAAGCAGGTGTGATTGTTGTCTGTGTCCTGAAAATCTGTCTTCAGGGTAGATTCCAGTTACATAACTATTCTCTTTTTTTTCCTTTTAACACTAATCTTTTTTTTCCTCCAGCATTCAAGGACAGAGCCTCTTTCTGTGTAATCAGTCTATTCTGAGACTGGTGTACGTGCTCTTAGGTGGCATTTTGTCTCTCTTTTTTTCTTTGTGCTGATCAAATTATCTGGAATCCAGCACTTTTTTTTTTCTTCCCGAAGCTGGTATGTGCAGTTTCTCCTGGGACAGAAGCCACTGTTTGTTTTGCAGCTGTTCTTTTAAAGGCTTAATGATATTTAGAAGCTATAATTGGGGTGCCTATATGTTTTTAAGTGTTATAAATATTTGCAATAAATTCCACTTTGGGGTCTGTGTACTCATTTCAGCCCCAGCACTGGCTTCACACAGAACATGAGTTTATATTCTACCAAATGAATGATATGGACTTCCATCTACCTCCTTTCATTATTTTAAATTTTAACCATAATTAAATTCATTCATTCATTACAGTTCTGACCTTGTTCCCACTTCCCTGCATTATTCATGTTGCCTGGAAACAGTGCTGCCTGGTCGTATAACCACATCAAAACTTGACCTGAACTGGTCTCTCTCGCTCTCTCACACACACACACACACAGACACAAGAAATGCATGCAGAGCCACTTTCTATTTTGCTTTTGAAAAGTTCCACTTCATAAAAGTGTTCTGTGCTTATAATCTTTATTTTAGTGATTATAAATCAGATGAAAACTGCACAAAATCATACATCTTGAAATTCATACTTGATAGAGAAAAGAGTTGTGGGGATTGGGGGGGGGGGAGGGGGGTGCATCTTTGGGCCTGATGCACTCTTGCATTCTTGCTTCCAGTAAAATGAGTATTGAGTTTATCACATCAGCGAGAGTGTCTGGCTCGCTGAGTTGACCTTTCAGTAAACCATGACAATAACACCTTCATTTAATGATCCTGCTTGCATGTAACCTCGCACATGGAGTTATTCTTTATAAATCAGCAAACATGCATGCAGAATTGTTGGGTTTTTCTCTGCAAAAGTGCTCGTGAATGACTGTCTTATGTTCAGTGCAATCAAATTGAACCTCAATGAACTGGTGTCAGAAAGGTCACCACTTGGCGGGTTTTTACCCCTCATGTCTTTATTTGAACCTGGATCCACCAATGTCCTATTTTACTGAAGTAATGTAAGCTGAAATCTCGTGAAGCAAAATTTTTCAGGAAAATTTCTCAGTAAGTCACTGACATATTAATGCTCAAAGGAAAAAGAAAATAATGGCTTTGCTCCACCGGCGCTACAAGAAATAAATGCTGGCGAAAGAGTGACATGGCCACTCTTTAAGTGGTTCTTGACATGAACTCTGGCTCTGTCAGACAACAATATGAGGCCAAACAGAGAAAGCTAAACAAAACACTGCTAATAACAATAATTTGTCAGCACCACTGGGGAAAGTATCACTTTAAAGACAGCTTGGACTTGATTTACTAGTTTAAAAAGCTGCTCTAGGACGACACGACAATCCCTCCATAAACATTTGCCTTCTCAGTCTGCTGTGGAGAGCCGAGTTGTTTGCACAAGTGAGTTTACAACCTGAGCAAATGATTGGGAATGAGTTTAATCCATTTTTTCCCTGTACTTTCATCTTGCAATTGTGAACAAATCTATGAAATTCCTGTCTGGTATGGATTAAAATCACATAAATAAATACCTCCGATCTCGATGATACATTTCAGGCTAATTGTTTGCATGTTTTTCTTGAATGGTTTTCAAAAATAATACCTTGAGTGATGACGTATCCAAACATGAGTATTCAAGTGAGAGATTGAACACATCTTGATAGAAATATGGTGGAAAGTGAAAATAAATATCTGCATTTTGCATGAAAACACAAAAAAGATATGCATTAACTTTAAACATGGCCTCAGTAAGGATTCTCTAAGACTCTTCAGAAGCTCTCTGGTGACCTTCAAAGTTTTTTAGTGAAATTTGAGGAAAATATTCTTTTTTATATTCAAACTGTGGAGTCATTCATAGAGAAATTTGAAATGAGAAGTGATCTTCATTCATGAATTCAAGCATACCATTAGAAATGCGTTAAAGAATGAATTTTATGAGTTATTCTGTGATACTTCCGTAATCATTGATCGGGTTATTGCGATTTTGTACGTCATCCAGGACTCCACTTCTGGACAGATCATGAAAAACATGGGAGTTTCTGGTTGAGTAAAGGCTGAAGACTTGATGAATAAATTGCAGTTGAGTGAAGAGAGCGGCTCCAGGGCGGCTGTCTTCCTCCCGTCGTTCTCTCTGCACCGCTGCCACTTGTTGAGTTAGCCCGGCGCGCTTCTCATCAGTGAACAACACTGACACTGGTAATGAGTTTCCTCATTTTCTCTTGGCGAGTACCTATTTCAGCAATGAAGGTGCTTTTGGCAAAGTCATTAGAGTTCAACCTGAGCTGCAATTTTCCGCGTCATTGTCTCCGAATTATTCAGCAAGATCTCAAGTTTAATCATCCCGACTTAAACACAAGTACAAATACTAAATAATCATTCTAATGACTGACAGCAACTCGCCTGACGCTTTTCTTTCACATCAATCACGTTGATTGCGTCGGACTTCATTCTTCATAGTGGCCGAGTAAGTGAAGCTTTACTTTAACACACTGAGCTGGTCTTGTAATAGTAGTAACTACTCTATTACAAATACTTTATTTATTTCAACTGTGACCTTCATTTGCTTTTCTAAATTATATGTATTTACTCTTATTTTTCAATGGTTTTCTGTGACATGACTGTAGAATAATTGCAACAATACACATGAAGTTAAATGGAACTTGTTAATTGTTTGTTAGTTTCTGGAAAAAAAGTAAGTAATTTCTGATCACCTCTTTTGATAGATTTCAAGTGAAAATAGAAAACCTTCGTTACTGAGAAACACTAAAGATTGACAGCCTGATAGATGTGTTAATATGAGCACTTTTTTTTTTTACAAGTAATTTTATTCTCAGTGGAAATAAACTCTCACACTTGACACGTTCAGTGTCCCGCTGCAGACGTGTGTCTGTTCTCAAATTAGCTAAATTTTGCATCAAGAACGGTGTTTAAAGAGTTGTGTGAGACAGAGGTGATACATGTGTGACTGGAGCAGTCCCAGAAAGAGTTTCCACCCTCATGGAGGTGTTGGAGGATCTTTTTTTTTTTTTTTTTAATCATATACAAGCATTTCAAAGCCGGTGAATCCAGTAGATGATGATACCCAGGTGTACTTTTAAGGTAGATCAAGGGAATTTATGTGAAAGAGGAAGTAAAAATGAAGATTAATGAGGAGATCGACAAATAATAAAATGGCGGAAGGCAGACAATGGTCGGTGATTGCGGTAGACGTGTGTGAATGCAGGAGATAAATGAAGCCCGGAGGATGTCCCTCGGCAGGATTAACAAGACTGAACACAGACTCCGATCTGAGGAGTCCGCCGTGTCCATCCGAGGCGGTGAAGGTCAAACGGATATTACTGCCGCGCAGCATTAACGTGGAATCATGCAGATCGGAATCGCTCTCATCTCGAGACCTGCTCACCTCGAGAGCAACAAACAGACGCTCTTCTGAATGTGAGTTATCTCACAGAGATACGCACAGAGAGAGCCGAGCGTCGCATGCAGAAGACACGCAGCTTCTTTCAGAAAATGCCAGGCGGTTCAAGGCGACGAGATCTGGATTGTGTGATTGTGAAGGTTGGATTACTCCTATTCGACAGTCTCACACAAACAATATGTTTGGATTTCTTTACCACTCACATACTGTTGGCTCAAAATGTAGTCATGTAGTCATTTAAAACCATAAATCTAAATAACCTTGCCCTATAGATGTAGTCATAGATGTTCTTCATCAAAAGTGAGCGGTGAGAACAAAAATAGTCTTATTTTTTCATGATTTTCTTCCATTTATTCATATCAGACTGTTTTTTTATATTACAGTCGAAGTACATTTGGTTTTTCTCACCTGATTCGAAATAGACCTCACTAATGTCATGGTTTACATCTTACTTGTTGTGTTGTTTCAAAGATTTTGACTTTTGTTTCCTCTCTTCGTGTCTGATTGCCATTCTGTGCCCTGATGTGTTTCACCATCTGACTGTCTCCACGCATAAATACATGTACGTAAACCGCAGATGTAATGGAATTGAAAAATGGAAACCTAATTACTATCATCAAGCTGTCTGAATAAGAGTGACAACTTATGTCACTTCTCCGCTCGTGAGTGAAGCAGTCAGGACGCATTAAAGCTGACGTCGCAGCGGTTGTTGGCAAAGGTAGTAATTAGAGACACAATGTAAAGAGGTGAGGCAACATCGCTTTGTGTCGTTTACTGTCGCTTTTACTCATAAGATGTTATTACATGCAAGAGTCATTGTAAAGGATTCCATTTAAAGCCAAATGGAAATAAAGGAGACCTGCAAACTCTGTATAGTTGCATAAAAAATGTCATCCCTGCACTGAGGATGGATGAGTCCCACAGATCGGAACCTCTCAGCTCTCTGACACTGTTGTGTCTGAATATTGCTTTCCATATTGTGCAAAATATGAACTTATTTCTACAGGGAGTCGCAGAAGCAAGGAGGGAAGTGGTGAAGTAACACGCTCCCTCTTTTCATGACCTTTAGAAGACAGCACTCTGAAGCACTTACTGTACCGACAGAAGACTGAGCGAAGACTGAGCAGGGGAAGTAATCAGTGCCCGGGACTGTGTCAACATTTAGCATTAAGCAAGATGTGGAGCATGAATGAAAGTTGTGTCAAAAGAAGGTATTAAATCCCTCAATTAGCTGAAACCCACGAAGTGAAAGTTCTCATTCAGGCCCCCAGTGTTCTTAACATATTTCTTTCTCATTAAAATGTCATCTTTTTTGCTTCAAACTGTATGACTCCCTTAGTTAGAGTGTCTGACTTCGTTGCAAAAAACAAAAAATATTAATATATATGTTTATTTTGATGCAAATTGGTGAAAACTGCAAGAAGCTGGAGCTGCTGAAGAGCTGCAAATCGTCCACCTCTGAGGTAATTATTGCACTTTTGGATCATACCAACTGAGAATGGGTGGTCAGAAGAGTCCATTTGGCACTTCTCTGTTTAGCAGTGACGATACTGAAGGTTGCATGTGATTGAAATTTTAATTGGGAAGATGGAAAGCGAAGGCTGTGATGTTCTTTCAGTCTCTTCAGGATTACACTCAATCTGTCTCTGTCACGTTTTATTGAAGTGGCTTTAATAACAACTTTGAATAATTCACATCTTCTATTTCCCTTTTAATCTGCAGGAGGCCTGCTGTTGATTCGAATCAACATCAGAAAAAAAAAAAAGAGCTGGCAAAAAGGCTTTTAAAAATCTAGGGGGGGAAATGCATGCTTGTCTAATAAATGGCTGAAAACAACATTTTAACCTTTTCTGAGGACACAATTATGGGCACAGTGCATGAGAGTCATTCGAATTATATGATCAGTATATTGAATTTACAGGCGCTTTTCTCCAAAGTGGTGCACAAATTAAATACAATCTCACTCCGTATTTGTGTTTTCCACAAGGCTGCAGGTGCATGATTCACCATGTAAGTGTAGCAGGAACATGATTTTTTGTTTTTTTTGTTTTTTTGGCAGAATCAGATGGTGACAGAGAAAGGAAGGAGTACATTCACCCACAAGGTACCTTCAGAAGAGGTACAGTCGAGGTTTTCAAGCAATTCTTAAAGACAGAGTTTCTGCTGACTGAGTTTGAAAAGTTGTTCTATCACCGAGAGAGAGCACATGGGAGAAGGGTTTGGATTGAGATTCCCTGCTTTGTAGTGATGGGAAGACACAGTTTTTGATGCATTTAGGATGACTTGGTTTTGTGCACTTCTGTGTTTTCCAACATGTAGACTTGGTATGATTTATTTTGTCTGCATCCACAGCTGGTAAAACTCCATTATTGAGCATTTCCAGGCAGTGTGACCTGTATTCTTTTCCCCATTCACCAATGGCATGACTCATTTTTGACAAATTCGATATGTATAATTTGGTTTGTGTGCATGGAGGCATGATGTGTTTTGGCTTTTTGAGCTTTTACAGATGGCATGACATGGTTTATATGGGATCAGAGAAAGTATTGCTCAGTTTTTGGCCACTTACAGGTGGTAAAAAAATAGTGCTGGGCATTAAACAGGGTTTGACTTGGTTTTTGTACACTCACAGATGGGATGACATTATTTTTGTGCATATAAGAAGTCATTTCACTCAGCAGACTTCCCCTCCTCATTGCTGATTGCTGCTCGCTCCCCTGATGGGTTTCACCTGTGCCTGAGTGCATGATTATTTTCACCTGGTCACTGCAGGCTATACTGACTCTTCAGTTCTATGTTTTGCTTCAACCTTGACCTGCATCTGATCATTTCTTTCACCCATCTATGATGTCTGGCTTTTAAGTCTTCCCTCAAAGAGTGACAAATGGCTCCAAAAAAACAAACGAGCAGCAAAAACTAGGGTACTATATTTGTGGGTACTTCAGAAAATACATAAATGGAAGTTTAAAATCCAGAAAACGTTGGTATAAACTCAAAGCGGGCAGGAAATAGAGACAGCAGCTGTGCAATCATCAAGCTCAGTGGTGTCAAAGATAAGGCCCCTGGGCCAAAACTGGCCCCAAGAGGCTCCAATCCACCAAGTAAATGGCATTTGGATTAGCAGGTTTCATTAAGATTGACTTAATGTTAAGACTGTTGTCATTTTCAACAGTAATTGTTTGGTTTTGTGAAAATAGAGACATTATATATGAGTCTGCATCACAACAAAGGAAAATTTTAAAGCTAAAATTGAAAGTTTATTATAGCACTATTTTACTGGTCCATCCCGCTCAAGATGATATTGGTCTGTATGTGGCCGCTGACAACCCTGCTATCACTGTTTTTATCTTTGAACAAAGTAGTCTGATGGTTATCCACAATAATGTCTCAGAAATAGACGTAGCCATTGATTACAACAACAATTAATGTCATTGCAATAATAAAACACACACAATGAAATGATGCTGTTGACTTGTTTGAAAGGCTTCTTTTTTCTTTTGGATGATTTGTTCTGTTCTCAAAGTCGGTTTCCCCCAAACAGTTTTAATAAAAATATCAGACTCTGAGTGCAGCCTTGCAAGAGGTATGTAGTCTCCGAGTGCTTTCTAGTTTTAATCAGTAATCTGTCTAATTTCACAGATCTGTGGTCAAATCTTTTCAAGGAGTCTGGGTCTTCCACGCATTTACAGTATCAGTGGTGCACAGAAGGACAGCTCCAGGCAGGCATGCTCTGCCTCATTCAATACTTCTGGAGCTCGCTCTCTCAGAAAAACCTCAAACTGGGTGTCATGGCAAAATAAAAAAAAAAAGTAAAAAAGGGAAATACAGATCATTTCTACTTAAATACCACAAGTAGCACTGCAGTTGAAGGAGACTCGAGAAGTGGATTTTAAATCATCTTGGCCCACTTCTCCAGAGACTCCGGGAGTTGGAATCGTACAGAAGAGACAGGTCTGAAAAGTTGGAATAAACAGCAGCGAGCATGCAGAATGTGCACATCCTTACCTTAATCCCATTTCCACACAAGCTATTTTAAGGTCTCACGAAGTCAAGCGACTGTAGCCCCGCCCTCAAAGAGGCAACCAATACATGTACTTTCTGTCAATATTTTGACAACATACACAGAAATCCAGCCCGCTAATATTTTTCTTTTAAAAGAGATTACATGCTTGCAAACTTTGTAGTCACGGGCTCGGTAATAACACGCACGCCGCACCGGGGAGATTAACCTGCTTTTGTATTGGCTTTATAAATAGCACATGCACAGTCCCTGGAGGCAGATAGTGGTAGGAAATGGTCTGTGTCTGCCAGTGCTGGTACAGCAGACTGGAGGAGGGAGAGGAGGGAGTTCAGACGGGATGTGCTCTTCATGTTAAGTCTGAGCAGAGAGCAGCATATGGCCCAGTATGAGGGGGCTCCTCTTCTCAGTAGCTAATGACCTGGCAAAAATAATACAGTCTAAACGACGGCTATTTTAGGGATTATGTTCTGCGCATAAAAAGGAGAGTTGAATCACAAAATATCTTGTTACAAACGTCTCCTCACTCTGTTTTAGCTTCTTTATGCTAAATCAAAAAACAACCCAGACCTCTACTTTTTCCACCGAATGAGACCAAATCACATGACTTTATGTTGATGTCATCCCATTTATTCAATCCTTGGATTTTATGTTGCCAAGCGTGACTTGAAGAGCAAAAGAAATGCATGCCTTTAAGAAAATTTTTTCCTTTATTGTGCTCCACAAGACATGAACCCGCGCTAAGAAGCCGTCCTTATTTTCCACATTTTGTGTCAATGCCACATTAAACCATGAGCGTCTGAGGAAAGGCTGCAGTCGTACGCTGAGTCATTGGCATTTAATGTTTAATGCATTTGTTTCCTCGCTTGCAATTTATGGCTAAGAGCAGTAATGTCCAGAACCTTGTGAACTACAGAGAACATTCAGTGAGGACCGAGGCTCACATCAGAAATAGACACAGAAAAAGCTTTTGGAGACCAAAATCACAGGAGTTGACCTGTCAAAGTGTCATTTTTGATAACGGTGTTTTGTAACAAGTTATGGAAAATTAAGACTTGATTCCAGTTGTTGCTTGGGTATTTGATAAGTTGTGGAAGGACTAATAAAGTCACAATTAAATAAATAACCAAACATGAGCTGAGACATTAGACGTGTGGGAGAGGAAGATGCTCTCTATATATCTGGATGTTTGTGTACGTGAAAAGACGAGAAAGCGAACATCATGCAGCCGAAATTTCTAACATTGTAAAACAATAATTGTTTTTAAGTGTCTGTCTCCTAAAATACCCTCAGTTACCTCTTCCTTTTAAACATTCCATTTTGATATATTCGTAAACTTCCCATGTGTCTGATGTGTTGGGTGTCCTTGGTTTTGTTCAGGGGTTTTTCTTTTCTGAAGGAGAATATAAAGAAAAACGGAGCGAGGAGGGTTTTTTTTTGACTTGTTGGGGATCACACTGTTTCTGGAGAACAGCGACAAGTTGGAAAATAAAGACACTTCACACAAATCTGAGTCTTTCACACGGGCTTTTGAAATGCGGCCACGGGTTTAAAAAGTTACTTTGCAGCTTAATTTCTGTGTAATACCTTCAAAGGAGGAACGTGTTTTCTTTCTATTATTCGCTGGCTGACTTCTTCACCCTGTTCGTTCCCACTTTATCTTCGGTGTAAAAAACCACAGAAATATAACCACACTGAAATATGACTGACTCCCATCAATGGAGGCAATATGTGGTGAATCATGGGAAGAAATAAGGTTTTCTTCTTTTTTTAATGGGGTTATTCACACAGCAACAAACAACTGCTAACCGCGTCTGTAACATGAGCATTTCTAGCTTTGACTTTTTGTTAAATATAGTTCTAATACAGAATGCTGTAATTAAACACAAGCAACCAACAAATAAGCTTTAATTACTTTAATAATGTTTGCGCTCTTTCATCCAGAGGCGTTCTTAATAAACTAACAGCTCTTTTTCTCAGTTGTACACCATGTCTTTTATTAACTTTGATCTTTATTTTTCTTTTCGAAGTTTTTTTTTTTTAACTTTTTTAAATTATTTTCAGGACTTTTTTGATTTATTCCCATTATATTCTCACAACTTAACTGCTCCCAATAGACTGACAGCTCGTATTGTTGCGGCAAAAGGACGACTTGCGACAGTACGTACAACGAAACGCGAGTCAACTCAAAAGCAGCTTTGACAAACAACGGTTGCTGCATCCTGACAGACGAGCACGACGCACAACCTCGGAAAAGTGAAGGCTGCAAACACCTTTCTTAACACTAATTGAACAGTGCTCTCGGTGCATGAATGCCACGGAAGATATTCATGATTTTGTCATGTCTTAGGCTCCGTTTACATAATGTTTTCAATTGAAAACAGAAAACTTTCATTGGTTTTGGGTGTGTATTTTCACAACCCTACCAAGGTGAGACATTCTGGAAACACTCACGCCATGTTTGTGGGAAGAGGAGGAAATGGGATGATTTTGCAGCTACACATGCTAACTCGTTTTCAGTAGTTCTGCAGTTCCTGTTTTAAATGCACATCATCTATGAAATGCTGTGTAAACGCAGACGTTTTCTGAAATGAAACGGGACCAAATGCATTTCTGGGGTATTTTGGGTAAATTAACTGGAGTGTTGGCTGTAATAATGAGTCTGAACAGTGAGTCTGGACAGGGGTGCCGAAGGTTGAACTCAGTCCAACACAAACGTATCAGTGCCATCTCTTCTTTTTGGCCTTGGCTGGGTGTAATGACTGGACCCCCCCACCACCCCACCCCGGGAGCCGGTGCATGGATTGTGCCAGTTCTCTCATGTTTATGCAGCCTCCTCTCTGTTGATGTCTCTGTCAGCGCGAGCCTATGGCGCCACGAGACGGGCCCAGCCAAAAATGTTGTGGAAACGTTGTTTCTGGAAAGGCCACGCAGCAGCGGCAGCAGCAGCAGGGAGAGAGAGGAATGATATGTTTCGTGATCACACGAGGATTCATAGATCATTGTCACTGGACTGACCACTCACACCCGACTACCGCCAGCCAATGCCTCCATCTCCTCACCTACATGGGATTTTACATCAATCCATCCATCTTTTATGCCACCTCACCCACCCTTCAGGTCAGAGGTTGCTGGAGCCAGCCGATGCTCACTGATTAACAACCACCTGCAGTCGAATTCACTTACACCAGCAATTTGCAGCTACCGATTGACCTCGGACGAGTCTTTTTGGAACCGTTATAGAACGTTTTCAGCTTCACGTTCAGAAATGTGCGTTTTTCTCTAATGTTTTTGAAACATCTTGGAAGTTGTTTTCAAAATGTCTTTCAATAGGGAAAGAGCCCCATCATCATGTAAACAGATGGCCAAAATGAAATGAAAGTTTTCACTTCCAAGTGTCATATAAACAACAAACAAACAAACAGGGAGGTAAGTGAATAGCATGCGAATGCACAAATTCTCAAATGAATGTGTCCTTACCCTGTGGGCATATGAAGGTAATCCAGGTGGTGCTTGATTTTTCGTTTTTTTTTTCCTTTTCCACGATGACCATTGTTAGCATTAGTATTCATGATAATTATTAAGAGTGCACCAATACTGCTGTCGAGTCCGACAGGGAAAAGATCCCTACTACACTCGGTGAGTACTACATGACATCATGCATCAGCAATGTCGCATGCAGGCATGCAAGAGAGCACGACATATAACGCTATAATGATCTGCCCATCGCGAGAGAGATCCTACCTCTGATTTGGTCTGGGGGCAGCTTGGGGTTCCCCCAGGAGAGCTGTAGGAAGTTACAGGGGACAGAGATGTCTGGGCTCCTTTGCTCTCTCTACTGCCACTGTGGCCCCATACGGACTTAACAATAAAGAAGATGGATGGATGGGTAAAAATGCACCAAATCATTTAGTTGAAGGTGTAATATGAAGTTTCTACAGATGTCAATACTCATTTCAAGAAAGCTGGCTGATTGAGGGGATTTGATTACAAAGACGGCGTGGTTGCTGTTAGCTAGAACTGCTGCTGAAGTTTGGGTTTGGTCCACACCAACACATCTCCACCTGAAAAAGGACAAAGATCCATGCAGAGACAGGAGCACTCACTCACACACTGATCTACAACACACAGAGTACTGACAAACACAAATACACAAGACAAATAAAACAAAACTGACATGTTGGTGGAGGAAGTTAAAATGACCATCCATCTTTCTTCTTTTCTGCGTAATCCATAATAGGGAAAACAAACAGAGAGACAACCACACACACTTCACACACAGTTGGAGGAAACCCACATTATTCCTGTTATTGAAGATGGAAGGGAAAAAAAACCCCAATAACGAACACTTTGTTATTGTAATGTCCACAAATAAAAGTAGTGGTGAGCCAGTGAGGGAGAAGAAAACATGCTAAATGGATAGCGTGTTATTTTGCACGTCTATGAAATGTAATCCTCAAGGCATCTCCTTAAAGGTGCATTAAGGAGTTTGCACGTTTTATGCGAAACAGCGCCCCCTGCAGGCCTTGGGCATAATGCAGCTTAGTGAAAAACTCGTGCCTGTGGCTCGTGTGCACGGAAGAGAGGAACTCCTTCCTCGCTCGTTTAGTAGCGCTCGAGTAAGATTTCAGCTTCTTTTACCTGGTGGGGTCTGTGCTGGAGCTGTGGCAGTGCTAGAAGCCAGTCTTTTCTTACTTTCTGGAAGATCCTGCTCAGTTGTTGCTCACTAAGCATCTGGCAGAGTAATGGCGGACAAAATGAAACCTAACTAAATCAGGTCAGCTGGGGCGCATTATGTCACATTCTCTCAAATTCTCCCCAAAAAAATTCTGGTGCCGGACCGGCGCTTCAACTTTCAAGTGACAATTTAGCGCTGTTAGAGGTACTTGCAATAAATATGTCAGGGCACATTATACACATCATTAAAAATGTGTAACATATCTATGGAGGAAAATAAGTATTTTTAAACTTGAAAAACTCCTTAATGCAGCTTTCATGATTGTTTGTACATGAAATATCACATTTTGTCCATTTTTGTCCATGCAAAGCCGTAGATCAGGCCCCATGAGTCAAGCTCAATATGAAATCTAAATGTCAGATCAACAAAAAATAAAAGTCAAAAATAAAGTAGGCTCACCATCTTTCCTCCCTGAAAAAGATGCTCACTCCCATCACTCCGGATGCAATTCCAGCTTTTTTGCAAGGGTCGTAGATCACTTAATGCCTGTTTGAACACACCACCACACCTACACTGTAACTCTACCTTGGTGGACTTGTTGAAGGTGATGGAGGAAGACCAATATAGGGACATTGCATCACTCCTTTCCTTCCCCCTCTCACTACCAGCAGCTCTGCAATGTGTGTCACCACCCTGGCTTTCTTCCAGACCGTCCATTAGGTCATCACCGGACCATGGCGGGAAAACGCCAGAGCCCCTCCATCCACTGAGGGGAGAAATTGGTCATTTTGAAACCTTTGGCCGAAGCCTCTATGGGACTTGTAATAATTTTTGTGCCTTGATTGGCTTTTCTGTGACTTGGAGAGATTTAGTTTAAAGAGGATGTATCCACTCAGAAAACTGTAACTATTCGATGAACAATTGATTACTTCAAAAACAAAAATCAACTTATCCTCCTCTGGCAGATGCAATGGAGGCATTGTGAGTGAAAGTGCTGTGGTAAAACCGGAGCCAGAGCAGGACCCGGACCGGACACACACCACAGTGTGAGACCAGCGTCAATGGACTTGAACTGCTGTTTACAGAACATTTCAGAAATTGAAGCCTTGTAGTGATGTGAAAGATTAACATTTGCATTAGCCAGTATCCTACTTTGGTCTGGAAGTGCTAAACACTACAAAAATCAGAAACAGAAAAATTTGTAGAAAATACTACAAATTTATCGGAAAGCATTTCACAATTCAGAAAGCAGGACAAAATTTGCAAAAAGGTACAAAAAAAAAAAAACATAAATCACAGACACAGCTGAAGAGGAAGGGACCTGCTGACAGGAGTCGTCACTGATTGGACGTGCTGTCAGTGACACGCTCAACACTGATTGGACAGAAGCACAGACACATCTGTTCATCATGAAGCCAATGCAACCCACTAAAGCTCACTAATTGTTATTTCATGGAAGGTTGACAGCATATCAAGCATCACCTCATATTCATGCCCCGCATCATAATAATGACAAATATGTATATAGTAAAAAACGGTTTACAAATGGTCACTTTTCTGATGACGCGTTAAGACTGAATCTGCCAAAATGTTGAATTATCTATTTTCATATAATATATATAATAATATAATACAACTCTGCTTGTAATATTGTTTTCTGTTATCAGCTTCAGACTCACACAAGTCCAATTATGTTTATCATAAACAGTGTTATCTCGAATGAAGGATTTTGTGTTGACATTTTTTTCATCTTGATGGTCTAATTTTTGCTGGTAATAAATAAATTATAAGAGGTTTTCTGTCCAAGCGTGTTTTATTTAAGAAAACAGTGCTTATTACATGACTGAACTGTAGTATTTAGCCCTAATGTATCTTTTTACATCTCTAGTACAAGTCTATTCACAGGACCCACCTAACAGAAACATACATTTTCATGTGGGCTTCGATTAATTACAAAATCCTT